>NC_066579.1:192183196-192500696 GCF_024323335.1 Lathyrus oleraceus | reverse complement strand
GTGTCGGGGGTCAATACGGACGAGTATTGAAAAAGAAATGATTAACACGGACAAGTGCCGAAGATCAATACGGACGAGTATTGAAAAAGAGGAACAACACGGGCGAGTGTTGAAGATCAACACAGACGAGTATTAAAAATCAGATGATTAACACGGACGAGTGTCACATATCAATATGGGCGAGTATTGAAGGAGGGTAACAACACAGACGAGTGTTGAAGATCAATGCGGATGAGTATTGAAAAAGAAGGAATCAACACGGACGAGTGTTGTCGATCAATACAGACGAATATTGAAGGAAGGTAATAACACGGACGAGTGTCGAAAATCAATACGGACGAGTATTGAAATGAAATGATTAATACGGACGAGTGTTTAAGATCAATACGGACGAGTATTGAAAGAAGGTAACAAGACAGACGAGTGTTGGAGGTCAATACAGACGAGTATCGAAAATCAATACGGACGGGTATTGAAAATCAAATGATTAACACGGGCGAGCGTTACAAATCAATACGGACGAGTATTGAAAGAAGGTAACAACATGGACGCGTGTTGGAGATCAATACGGACGAGTATCGAAAATCAACGTAACAACACAGACGAGTGTCGAAGATCAATACGGACGAGTATTGAAAAAGAAGGTCACAACACAGACGAGTGTTGAAGATCAATATGGACGAGTATTGAAAAAGAAGGTAATAAAACAGACGAGTGTTAAAGATCAATACAGACGAGTATTGAAGAGGAAATGATTAACATGGACGAGTGTTGAGGATCAATACAGACGAGTATTGAAATAGGTTAACATGGACGAGTG
The DNA here is from genome assembly GCF_024323335.1 of Lathyrus oleraceus. Classification (NCBI taxonomy): domain Eukaryota; kingdom Viridiplantae; phylum Streptophyta; class Magnoliopsida; order Fabales; family Fabaceae; genus Lathyrus; species Lathyrus oleraceus. The sequence goes on along the minus strand of NC_066579.1, from coordinate 192,499,876 downwards.
TCGAAGACCAATACAGACGAGTATTGAAAGAAAGTATCAATACGGACGAGTGTTGAAGATCAATACGGACGAGCACTGAAAAAGAAATGAGTTATCATAGGCGGTTATCAGGGATCTATATAGACGGGTATTAAAAAGAGAACCAACACGGACGAGTTTTAAAGATCAATATGGACGGGTATCAAAAGGAAGTATCAACACAGGCGAGTGTTGAGGATCAATACTGACGGGTATTGAAAGGAAGTATCAACACAGACGAGTGTTGAAGATCAATACTGACAGATATTGAAACAGAAGGTTAACACAGACGAGTGTTGGAGATCAATACAGACGAGTATCAAAACAGAGTGTCAACACGGAAGAGTGTTGGAAAAAGGATTAACACAAACGAGTGTTGGAGAAAGATTGCATAAAAAGGGGTTAACATAGAAGAGTGTTACAATTCAATACAGACGAGCATTGGAGATCAATACAGACGTGTATTGAAAAAAGAAAGGATCAACACAGACGAGTGTCAAGAATCGCGACTTCCCTAGGGATCAACACAGACGAGTATTGAAAAAGACAAGGGGACCTCCCAGTGGACCACTTACGAAAGATAGGGGACTGGTTGAAGATTCCCAAGGTATTTGCAAAAGGCAACCCAAGGTAGAGTTTCGAAAAACATGCGGGGAATACCACTCGAGGTTTTCAGGAGGTTGTTCGCAACTGGGGAGGAAGAATGTCTCAACGGAGGATTCTTTTACGCTTTCGAGAAAGACTTTTATGCAGGTATGCATGTTTATTTTGCAAGGCGTAATGATCCATCTCGATGGAATATGATATGCACTTCATGATGCAATGTTATGTAATGTATGATTACTTATGCAATGTTGATGTGTGGTCAGGCCTTTGGTATGGTAGGAAATGTCTGGAGATTGAGAACATTGGGTACCAGTAACCACTGGATTTATCAATTAGGATCAGTGTTCTCTGCTGAAGGGTTAGGGGATGTGTTTAGCGTGACTCCCCAAAATTCACCTTGAACTTAGAAGTCTCTTATGCCCCATGGATCTTGCTCTGAACAACCTCAAAAATGCAGAAAGGACCTCCCTTCTCTAATCAATCATGCCCTAGTCGGTTGGGACTCTGCATGTGTTGCCCCATTCACAAGTTATAAAACAACTTTTTCAGGATAGCCATCTCGATCTAACCTTCCCCAGTATCTTAGAACTGTATACCTCTGTATAACTATCTCTGAGAGATTGATTTCTCGGATTCCTAAGGTAGCTTGCCCCAATGTAAGTCTTGGAATAACTTTTGCCTCTAGTTGGCTGATCTCTGAGGGAATTCCCCTGACTAATGTCTTGTAGAGATTTGTCGAATCTCGACGTGACTTCGTTAGATCAACTGAATCTTGTAGAGATTTATCGACGTGATTACTTCAGATCGACTAAAAATTGAAGTGTCTTATCTTTCTGCTCAACGGAGTTCTTAAACATTTTTCTTCTTGATATGATCCAACGAAGTGACTGGTCGCTGCTCAACAGAGTCTCAGGCGTTCAATGATAACACGAAATTATATCATATTTTAGGACTTAATTCCATTAAATTCTATGACTATTTATTTCGGTTTACTGCATTTTATGAGATATTACGTGGTATTTTCTTCCTAATTGTCGCAGGTAGTCTATTTTGAAGAACAAGTGAAAATGGAAGAAAAGGAGGTGCAAAAAGGAGAGAAAAGGGACCAAATGCCAAAGCCCAGCCCAAAGCGCACAAGTCACCAACGTTGTGCCTGTGACGGACGTCACAGGGTGCGTGACGAGCGTCACGCAAAACAGCCTTGTGACGGACGTCACACATAGTGTGACGAGCGTCACACAATTCCACTACCTTTTTGGCGCAAGTAACGCCCTCAGAAAGACTTGAAGAAGAACGTTGAGAAGTTGGTCTCCTATATCCACGCCGTGCATGTAGCCACGTTGAAGAATGGGAGAAACGGAAAGCAGTTACCAACACTATTATAAATAGCCATCTCAAAAACCTAAAAGTCTCTCCGGTTTTTCCACGCTCATATTGCCGAAGCTCTGCCAATTTTCTTTTCACGCTTTTGCTTATTTTTTTTCTTTTCCAGCACTTAACATTGTTTATTTTATTTATTTCTTTTGCAAGCTTTACATTCTTTTTCCCTTGCAAATTTACCTTTCCCGTTTTAGCTTTTAGATATTTTTCGCATAATAGTTTCTACACCGGAAACTATTGTGCAACTTTATACTGGATTTAACCTTACGTTATATTCCAGTTTTATTTCCTTGATTTAATTTACTGTTTAATTGAAGAATCCAAGAACAAATCCTACCGGCTTGTGGTGGAGTGTTCAAGACTATTGTATTACGCATTCAGGTTCTTTAATCATTATTTAATATTTTGTTTTATTATTTATCTATATTATCTGCCTGGAATGAGTCTGTTTATGCATGATATAAATTCTTATTTATTTAGCATGTCTGGCTAATTTGCCTAGGTATCGGTATGTAAAGTAAGCAGAATAAGGGATCAAGACTGAGTCGGTCTATCTAAACTTAAAATCAAAATCAATCTTTTTACGGTCTCAACTTACAGGTTTAATAACAAGATTTTTTACAAAAGTAAAAGACATAAAGAAGTTAAAATCAATAGAGCGAGAGTTTGAGATTTTAACTGGACAGTGTAAGTTAGGCATTAATTCTAGATCAGGGCGAGAGCAAGTTTTAGAGTTAATTAAATTCTGACCTTTTCCAAAAAGTATTTTTAAAGATTGAATGTGAGGACGAGAGTTAAGCATTTGGATTTAATTATATAACCTAAGTCAACAGAGCGAGAGTTTGAGATAAGGGTGTTTAAAACGGTCAGTATTTTCTTAAAAAGAGTTTCTGCAACTTTATTGCTTTCAAAATATGGTTTTTGACTTAATTATAAGTGACAGCAACATTAATATAAAATCATGGTTTATTCAACAGAGCGAGAGTTTGAGATAGGACCTTTAACCCAATAAAGTTAACCGAAACGATTCATTTTAAAATCAAGAAACTGACAAAGACTTGATTCCCTAGTTTTGACGAACTACATACCGATATCCGTTTTATTAATATTTAATCTAGATATTAGTTTAGCTCTTAGTTTTTTCCCAAACAATCAAACATTTTCACCTTAGATTTACGTAGTAACCTTAGATAACGGTATATCGATTCATAAGTCCCTGTGGGATCGATATCTTTTAAAACTACGCGATAGAACTGTGCACTTGCAGTTTTATCCCATTCTCGACTCACCCAGTTGAGCGATCAAGTTTTTGGCGCCGTTGCCGGGGACTTTTATTCAATCGATATCGTAACTCTTCTGTTACGCTGTAGAGACTAAGGTTTCTTTTCCTTCTATTTTCTTTCTTTCGTTGATTTGTATGCCACGCACTCGCTCTCAAGGCGAACCGCTCTATTTACGAATCAACGATATCGAACTATATCTCCGAGTCTTACGACGAATTCGGGAATATCGTGCTGAAAACAATCTCCCTCCTATAGACCTTCCTGATCTCAAAGATTTTCCTTCTTTAACCGAGATGGCAGAACCAGCTCATGCTCTTAGAGATTACGCCGCTCCATCGCAAGATGAACCGCATTCAAGTATTGCTCCGCCCGCAATCGAAGCAAACAACTTTGAACTTAAACCTTCGTTGTTGCAGGCTGTGCAACAGAACCAATTCTCTGGAAATCTTACCGAAGATCCAAACCTTCATTTATCCGTATTTGTCCAATACGCTGATACTGTTAAAGCTAATGGTGTCACTTCAGAGGCAATTCGACTTCGTCTTTTTCCTTTCTCATTAAGAGATAGCGCTAGAAGATGGCTTAAATCTCTTCCTTCCAACTCAGTCACCACATGGAACGAGTTGAAGAAAGTTTTTCTTGCCCGATATTTTCCGCCAAGCAAAACAACTATGTTAAGAGCCCAGATAAACGGATTTAAACAGAAAGACAACGAGTCTCTTTTCGAAGCATGGGAAAGATACAAAGACATGATGAGACTTTGCCCACACCATGGTTTGGAAGACTGGTTAGTAATTCACACATTTTATAATGGTCTCTTATACAATACAAGGTTAACAATAGACGCCGCTGCAGGTGGTGCACTAATGAACAAACCTTACGCTGATGCTTACCAGCTTATCGAGAGCATGGCCCAAAACCACTATCAGTGGGGAACCGAACGAACAACGGTGGAAAAACCTCAACCGAAAACTGGCATGTACGAGATAAGTAACCTTGATCACGTCAATGCAAAAGTGGATGCTTTGGTCCAGAAAATTGAAAGTTTAAACGTATCACCTCCAGCCGCCGTGGTTGCTATAACTCAGAATTGCGAGGTCTGTGGAATCCAAGGCCACACTCCTGCGGAATGTCAACTCTTGACTGGAATCCAAGCAGAGCAAGTAAACTATGCTCAAGGAAGCCCCTATTCGAATACCTATAACCCAAATTGGAAGAACCATCCAAACTTCTCATATAAGAGTAATAATGCTTTATACGCACCTGGACAGTCTCCAAGTCAAGCCCCATCTATACCTCCGGGATATCAGAAACCGAATCCTAACAATAATACCCCTAGAAAATCCAACTTGGAAATCATGATGGAAAACTTTATAGCTTCCCAACAACAAACCAATAAAGATTTCTTAAACCAGAACATACACACTGGCGAACAACTTAAACAACTAGCAAGCAAAGTAGATGCCCTGGCTACCCATAACAAAATGCTGGAAACGCAAATATCTCAAGTAGCTCAACAACAAGCACCTACTGCTGCACCAACTGGTACATTCCCTGGACAACCCCAACCCAATCCGAGAAGCCAAGCTCATGCAATTATATTGAGAAGTGGAACGGAAGTGGAAGGACCGTCTGACCCAAGGATAGAAAACCAAAACCTTAAGAAATCTACTGAGGAAAGTGAACCTAAGGAAAAGGAAGAGAGTAATAAGGAAACCCTAGAAAAGAAGGAACCTTATGTACCTCCACCACCTTACAAACCACCCATACCTTACCCTCAAAGGCTTGTTAAAACCAAAGATGTAGGCCAATTTAGAAAATTTGTTGATCTCCTTAAACAATTAAACGTTACAATTCCGTTTACCGAAGCTATTACGCAGATGCCCTCATATGCTAAATTCTTAAAAGAAATTCTTTCTAATAAAAGGAAACTTGAGGATAGCGAAACCGTTACACTCCCTGCCGAATGTAGCGCTATAATCCAAAACATGCCCCCTAAACTCAAGGATCCGGGTAGTTTCTCTATACCCTGTCACATAGGAAAATTTGTCATCGACAAAGCCTTATGCGATTTAGGAGCCGGAATTAGCGTTATGCCTTTATCCATATGTAAGAAACTGGAAATGGGAGAATTAAGACCGACCAAAATGTCTGTGCAATTAGCAGATCGTTCCATCAAATATCCTGTAGGAATCCTTGAAAACGTTCCCGTACGCATAGGTCAGTTTTACATTCCCACTGACTTCACAATTATGGACATTAGAGAAGATGATACGACACCTATTATACTAGGAAGACCATTCTTAGCAACTGCCGGTGCAATCATAGACGTAAAACGAGGACGACTCACCTTCGAAGTAGGCGAAGAGAAAATTGAATTCATTCTTTCCCAATTCTTGAAAGCACCTGCAATAGAAGATACATGTTACTTCATGGATATCATCGATGAATGCATAAAAGAAGCAGAGTCAGGAGAAGACAAATCATCAGACTATCTTCTAGAGGACAAATCTAAACAATACCTAGCAATAACACCGGATCCTACGCAGTGTCTTAACAAACCAACCCCTGATTTGAAAACACTTCCCAAAAATCTGAGATATGAATTCCTAGACTTAGAACTTGAATGACCTGTGATAGTTAATGCAGATCTAGGAAGACTCGAAACAGAAAAACTCCTACATATCTTAAGAAAATATCCAACCGCACTAGGATACCACATCACCGATCTTAAAGGAATAAGCCCTTCTATTTGTATGCACCGCATCATGTTAGAAGAAGACTGTAAAACCTCTAGGGAACACCAGAGAAGACTAAATCCGATCCTAAGTGAGGTAGTAAAGAAAGAAATAACCAAGTTATTGGAAGCAGGTATTATATATCCTATATCTGATAGCAAATGGGTTAGTCCTGTACACGTCGTACCAAAGAAAGGAGGCATAACCGTTATTGAAAACGAAAAAGGAGAAACTATAACTAAACGAATCGAATCGGGATGGAGAATGTGCATTGATTATAGGAAACTAAACAAAGCAACCCGAAAAGATCATTTCCCTTTACCATTCATTGACCAAATGTTAGAACGATTAGCTAAACATTCACATTTCTGTTATTTAGACGGTTATTCAGGCTTCTTTCAAATACCAATTCACCCTGATGACCAAGAAAAGACAACATTCACATGCCCTTTTGGTACCTTCGCTTATAGACGAATGCCGTTTGGTCTGTGTAATGCCCCTGCAACTTTTCAAAGATGCATGATGGCAATATTCGCCGACTTTCTCGAAAACATCATGGAAGTATTTATGGATGACTTTTCTGTATACGGACAAAGTTTCGAAGAATGCCTTGAAAACCTGGAAAGAGTTCTGGAGCGATGTGTAAAAGTAAACTTCGTACTTAATTGGGAAAAGTGCCACTTTATGGTACAAGAAGGCATTGTTTTAGGACACATCATCTCGAACAGAGGAATTGAAGTAGACAAAGCCAAAATAGAGGTAATCGAAAATCTTCAACCCCCAAGAACTGTGAGAGAAGTACGAAGTTTTTTAGGACACGCCGGTTTTTACCGACGATTCATCAAAGACTTATCTAAGATAACTAAACCCTTAACCGGACTGTTGATGAAAGATGCTGAATTCATATTCGACGATAACTGTTTAAAAGCATTTCAAACTCTTAAACAAGCATTGATCTCCGCACCCATTATGCAGACACCAGACTGGAATGAACCATTCGAAATAATGTGCGATGCCAGTGATTATGCTGTAGGTGCTGTTTTAGGACAAAGAAAGGATAAAAAGCTTCACGTTATATATTACGCTAGCAGAACCCTGGATGAAGCACAGATGAATTATGCCACAACCGAGAAAGAACTCCTAGCAGTGGTATTTGCGCTAGATAAATTTCGTTCTTACCTGGTAGGAGCCAAAATAATAGTTTACACTGATCACACTGCTATCAGGTACCTTTTAACAAAAAAGGATGCTAAACCTAGACTCCTAAGATGGATCTTGTTACTACAAGAATTCGACTTAGAAATCAAGGACAAGAAAGGAACTGAAAACGTAGTAGCAGACCACCTCTCTAGACTTGAGAACCTTGAACCGGAAAGAACATCCATTAATGATGATTTCTCGTATGATAAACTCATAGCTACTTTGGAAGAGAACAACTCCGACATGCAAGTAGAAACCACCTTAGCTATATCTGTCACACCATGGTACGCTGATCTAGTCAATTATTTAGCTGCCGGAATAGTTCCACCTACTTTATCTTACCAGCAGAAGAAACGATTCTTCCACGACATAAAACACTATTACTGGGATGATCCCTTACTTTTCAAAAGAGGTCCCGATGGTATTTTCCGTCGATGTATACCCGAAGAAGAGGTAGAAAATATAATCCAACACTGTCACTCTGCGCCTTATGGTGGACACACAAGTACATCCAAGACCTGCTCTAAAATCCTACAAGCTGGCTTTTATTGGCCAACTATATGGAAGGACGTACATGCGGCTATTAAGGAGTGTGACAGATGTCAACGCACGGGAAACATATCTAGACGTGACGAGATGCCACAAAAAGGTATTTTGGAAGTAGAGATTTTTGACGTGTGGGGGATAGACTTCATGGGACCTTTCCCATCCTCCTTCGGTAACAAATACATACTCGTGGCAGTTGACTACGTATCAAAATGGATCGAAGCTATAGCTTCTCCAACAAATGACACCCGAGTAGTAACTAGACTCTTTAAAAATATAATATTTCCGAGATTTGGCATCCCAAGAATAGTAGTCAGTGATGGTGGATCACACTTTATATCCAAGGTACTCGAAAAACTACTACTTAAATATGGAGTGAGACATAGGATAGCAACACCTTACCACCCTCAAACCAGTGGACAAGTGGAAGTATCTAACAGAGAAATCAAGCAAATACTAGAAAAAACGGTCGCCACTTCAAGGAAAGATTGGTCATTGAAATTACCAGAAGCTTTGTGGGCATACCGAACTGCTTATAAAACTCCCATAGGGACGACCCCATTTAAGCTCATTTATGGAAAATCCTGTCACCTCCCGGTAGAATTAGAACATAAAGCCTATTGGGCTATTAGAAATTTAAATTTGAATTATAAAGCCGCCGGTGAAAAGAGAATCCTTGACATAAACGAATTAGAGGAACTCAGAAGAGACGCCTATGAAAATGCCAAAATCTATAAAGAAAGAACAAAACAATGGCATGACAAGCGTATATCAAGGAAAATCTTCAAGCAAGGCGACGCAGTACTTTTATTTAACTCTAGACTAAAGTTATTCCGGGAAAACTACGATCCAGATGGTCAGGACCTTTTCATATCACTAAAATCTTTCCCAGTGGAGCGGTAGAAATAAAAGGACAATCTACAGAACCGTTCACCGTAAACGGGCAACGTCTGAAACATTATCACTATGCGGAAACCAACGAGGATTCGCAAATTCTACACTTAGACGAAACGCCCCCAGGACTCATAGACTATATTTAACAGTTTCTTTGTCGAGCTTGCGACATTTAAACAAAGCGCTTAGTGGGAGACAACCCACAAATTAATTTGTTATTTTATTATTCTATTATTATTATCATTTCCCTATTTTTCTCTTAATTATTCTTTTAATTTCTATTTAGTATTCATTATTGATTTATTAAAAAATATATATATATATATATATATATATATATATATATATATATATATATATATATATAATAATAATAATTCTTTTCTTCTTTCGGCATTTGGCCAAATCCTGACTTAAACTCATGTTTCTTTTCTCTAGCTAACACTAACCAGATGGGACATTCTGATCGTATGGGTATCAAGTTCAGAGGAATGGCTCAGAAACAAAAGTTTGAAGAACTAGCCGCTAGAGAGATGCTACCTAGTTTATATGCTGATGATTGGGCTATGACTGCCCTTGGACTGAGACAGAGTGTCCTGTTTTTGCTGAATCAGATAGGATGGGAGACCTCCCCTATCCTGAGACACTTCACCACCTACCGGAGACTCACACTAGAATTCCTTAGTTCATTAATCTATCTACCCAGCCATGGAAAAGGAATTAGCAGAGGTTTTATCCAGTTCAGAATGTTCAATATGGAGTACCAATTTAATATTAGAGACTTCACCAACCTTTTGGGTTTTCCTACCTCCTTTGATACATTCACTGTAAGCCAGGAAGAACTTTTTGAATATAGAGAGCTTGAACACTTTTGGGGTAAGCTGACTGGAAATGATGAGCCCGAAGAACATGAGTTTCTCTCTGGAAACATACATAACCCGGCTTTTCGCTATTTCCATAAGATCCTGACCCACACTTTATTTGGGAAGAAGCCAAATAGTACTTCAGTTTCACGTGATGAACTCTTCATCATATTTTGTGCTTCCCAGAACCGTCCAGTAAACGGTGCTACTTTTATGTTAGCTAATTTGGACCACCTTATCCAGGATGAGCGAGCACCCATTAGAATAGGCGGTTTGATCACTATGATAGGTAATGCTATTGGATTACGTCAGCCTATGCTTGACCTTAGCCCTTTTTGTGGCATTACTACTATGAGTATACCCTTCCTCTTCAACACTATGTTTATAGCAAACATAGGGTCTGATGAGTTCGAGCTTATTATTGATAACCAGGTTCTCTGCCTATTCACCATGCCCGATCCTAGAACTAGTGTTCATAACCAAAGGAACTGGCTCTATAACCTGAATGAAACCCTAACTCCTGCTGGATCCACTGAATCCATCCAGGACTATGAGATTTGTGATGACTATGAGCACTATGTTGACCATATCTCTCAAGCTGAATCTGACCCTCAGACACCATCCGGCTATCATGATATTGACCCCCCTCCTCAGCCTGTTCCGACCGAAGAATCAGCCATGCCTGATCTCCGACGTCATATGCCAGGAACGGATATTAAAACCGTCATTGAATCTTTGATGTCAGAACAAGACGCCCTCAGGGAAGATTTCCACAACTTGAGGCATGAAGTCCTAGAATACATGAGCAACACGGCAAGTCAGTTACGTATGTTACGGCATCGTGTTAACTCTTTTGCTCCTCCGGCCAGAGATCCGAAGATAGATGGAATTTAGTTATTTCTTTCTAAGTTATTTAGTTTTAGGCTAGATTTTTCATTAATGTTGTTTGAATTCATGTTCGCATTTATTTTCCTTTCATTTCATTGTTTTCCCTTCCTGTATTACATTATGTTAATTTTATTAAAGCTTTTATTTATTTAATTTATGCAATGGCTATGTTCTCTACTGTTCTACTGTTACTCAGAATAAATTATTATTATGAGAAATAGAATAGCATGCAACACAAATTAATTAGCTAAATTAAATAGAACAATCTAAAAAAAAACCAAATAAAACAAAATAATCAAAATAAATTCATCTCCAGATTAATTATGTGAAGCGCTGCTGAATGCCCTGCCAAAAAGAACTGTGTGACGAGCGTCACACACTCCATGACGAACGGCACGCACAACTCCTGTTACGAACGTCACACCCTTGTGACGAGCGTAACGCCCCTCAGACATGTGAACGTTAGGGAGCCGTTGGAGACGAACGTTACACCCCTTACCTTTTTACATTCCCCATTCACTTTTCATTTAACCACACTTAATTACTCTTCAACCACTTTTTCTTTCTATCTTCCAACCCTTCTCCTATAAATACCTACCAAAACTTCCTTCATTCACCACAAAACAATTCTCTCATATCAAATACATTTCTTTTTCTTTCCAAATCATCCCTTCAAAAATTCATCACAATGGCGGGAAATCAAAATTTCGGAAATATCATCTTCCGATCCGGAGATGACAACTACCAGCAAGAGCAATTCGAACGTTTCCAACAGCGAGGCGTCGCTTCCACCAGGTACCCCGATTTAACTTGTTTACAACAATTAGGATTACTCCAAGGTATCGAATGGATGCTCCGCCTAGCCGACTTAACCTTCCTTTGCACTCATAATCAACCCACCTACCCATCCCTAACCTTAGAATTCTTAAGTTCATACGCCTACACCACTCCCGCCGGTGAAGACGAATTTTTAACCGGTACCGCAACCTTCCGTATGTTCAACACCGAGTACTCCTTAACCCAAAACCAATTGAGTACCATGTTACAATTTCCCATAGAAGGTCAGGTACACCCCAGAATCCCTCCAAACTCAAACTGGAACACAATTGGCGTTTTTGGCCTTTTTAAGAAAATTACCGGTATAGATACCTACAACTGGGAAGAACTCCTTCTCTCCCATATACATAACCCCACTATCCGGTACTTCATCCGCATCTTGCAAAACACAATTTTTGGAAGACCAAACAACAGCAAGGTCAACTCAAAGGAGCTATTTTTCCTCCAATGCGTCTTCGAACCGGATACTCAGGTAAACGCCGCCTCTTTTCTCTTTCATCATATCCGCACCTTATGTGCTAGAGGCCGGCAACCCTTTATAATTGGTGGATTAATAACATCCATAGCACTTGGCCTGAACCTAGGGGATAAACTCCAAACTTTAGAATCCCTACCTCCCCTGTCTATGGATATCAGCTATTGCCGCTCCAGCCGCCTGATTAAAAACAGAGTAGGCGGAGGATATTATCTTATGGTGAACAACCAGGCTGTCCCAAGCGTTGTTCTACTAAATATCGCCCTAACTGATGTCACAAACCCCGACCGCCACCTCTATGATCTAAACGCTCCTGAAACCACCGAGCCTTTACAAACAAACCCACAAACAGATGAGTTTGAAGAAATGGAACAAGGTGATCATCCTCCTACACAACATTCAGCCCCGCTCAACCCTTCCGGTAATGCAACTGGCCCATCCTCCCAACGTCGTCGACGAAGAAGGCCTGCAACCAACGACGACATTATGGATGCTATCGATGGAATGCAGGCACAGAATGTCGAGATGCTGCAGATGATGCATCAAATGCAACAGCAACAAGACGCTAGGAATGCCATAACCGACCAGCGGTTTACTGAGTTGTTTAGCAGGTTCGACAACTTAGACATACGTCAAAGATCACCAGGTCCAAGAACTAGAGGCGGAAGGCAGCCTTAGTTGTTATTTTCTTTGCATTTCCATTATGTATTTCTTTCCCTTAAAACATTGAGGACAATGTTTAGTTTAAGTATGGGGGGGAAACAATATTCTTCCTATTTCCATTTTTCAAGTATGTTACCTTCCCTTTCATTGTTATTTCCCTTTCTTACTATCTAAAAAAAAAAAAAAAAAAAAAAAAAAGTCCGAGTGTGAAATATTTCTATTATCTATTCCCTCAATTTTCTTGAGCCATAACAAAAAAAAAAAAAAAATTTTAACACACCCAATAAGTATAAAGGTTGCTTACTTTATAAAACTTGAGTGAAATCAAGACAAAAAATCATTACCATAACAACGCTCTGAGAACCTCAACATGTTAGATCAGGATAAGTATCTATTATACAAATCCCTCGAACTTTTAGCTTTAGAGTAACCCCCGAGTAGTTTATACGAGAAGTCAGCACCATCTTAATAGCAAACTACGTGGAGAACCGATGAATATAAGTGAATGACTCCCAAAGTAACATAAAATATATGAATATATCAGGAAATGCACTGATTAAATTAGGTGACCCTTACCAGATCATTTAATCTAAAGGTTGCAGATCATGCAAAAACACAATATGAAAAATCCATTATGAGTTGGTTCAGTAGGTATCTGGTACTGAACTCGGTAGGGCGGACTACGGTTCGATCCCCCACAATTTGCAATGGACTGAATAACGAAGTTATCCGACTTATGTACCAGAACTTCTAGCTAAAAGCGGATCATAATCACTAACCGGTTACTCCACTATGTGCGCGAAAAGATAAAGGGCTTAATGTGATTTCGCTAGAATGAAAGCGGGTGAAATAAAAGTAAAGGAACTAGGATAGCTATAATGGCAGTACTTGAACTGATTTGCATAAGGTAGGGTTATCTAAGTTGTAACGGTAGTTGTTGATGTCAAGACTAAACTCAAAATTGCTTCTAAACAAAATCCATTTGCAACCTATTACGAATTGATGTGTGTTTTGAAACTTCGCCGGGCTAAATTTTTGAAAACGATTTCTATACTGAATTTTTGCTTGAGGACAAGCAAAGATCTAAGTATGGGGGAGTTTGATAACACGAAATTATATCATATTTTAGGACTTAATTCCATTAAATTCTATGACTATTTATTTCGGTTTACTGCATTTTATGAGATATTACGTGGTATTTTCTTCCTAATTGTCGCAAGTAGTCTATTTTGAAGAACAAGTGAAAATGGAAGAAAAGGAGGTGCAAAAAGGAGAGAAAAGGGACCAAATGCCAAAGCCCAGCCCAAAGCGCACAAGTCACCAACGCTGTGCCTGTGACGGACGTCACAGGGTGCGTGACGAGCGTCACGCAAAACAGCCTTGTGACGGACGTCACACATAGTGTGACGAGCGTCACACAATTCCACTACCTTTTTGGCGCAAGTAACGCCCTCAGAAAGACTTGAAGAAGAACGTTGAGAAGTTGGTCTCCTATATCCACGCCGTGCATGTAGCCACGTTGAAGAATGGGAGAAGCGGAAAGCAGTTACCAACACTATTATAAATAGCCATCTCAAAAACCTAAAAGTCTCTCCGGTTTTTCCACGCTCATATTGCTGAAGCTCTGCCAATTTTCTTTTCACGCTTTTGCTTATTTTTTTTTTCTTTTCCAGCACTTAACATTGTTTATTTTATTTATTTCTTTTGCAAGCTTTACATTCTTTTTCCCTTGCAAATTTACCTTTCCCGTTTTAGCTTTTAGATATTTTCCGCATAATAGTTTCTACACCGGAAACTATTGTGCAACTTTATACTGGATTTAACCTTACGTTATATTCCAGTTTTATTTCCTTGATTTAATTTACTGTTTAATTGAAGAATCCAAGAACAAATCCTACCGGCTTGTGGTGGAGTGTTCAAGACTATTGTATTACGCATTCAGGTTCTTTAATCATTATTTAATATTTTGTTTTATTATTTATCTATATTATCTGCCTGGAATGAGTCTGTTTATGCATGATATAAATTCTTATTTATTTAGCATGTCTGGCTAATTTGCCTAGGTATCGGTATGTAAAGTAAGCAGAATAAGGGATCAAGACTGAGTCGGTCTATCTAAACTTAAAATCAAAATCAATCTTTTTACGGTCTCAACTTACAGGTTTAATAACAAGATTTTTTACAAAAGTAAAAGACATAAAGAAGTTAAAATCAATAGAGCGAGAGTTTGAGATTTTAACTGGACAGTGTAAGTTAGGCATTAATTCTAGATCAGGGCGAGAGCAAGTTTTAGAGTTAATTAAATTCTGACCTTTTCCAAAAAGTATTTTTAAAGATTGAATGTGAGGACGAGAGTTAAGCATTTGGATTTAATTATATAACCTAAGTCAACAGAGCGAGAGTTTGAGATAAGGGTGTTTAAAACGGTCAGTATTTTCTTAAAAAGAGTTTCTGCAACTTTATTGCTTTCAAAATATGGTTTTTGACTTAATTATAAGTGACAGCAACATTAATATAAAATCATGGTTTATTCAACAGAGCGAGAGTTTGAGATAGGACCTTTAACCCAATAAAGTTAACCGAAACGATTCATTTTAAAATCAAGAAACCGACAAAGACTTGATTCCCTAGTTTTGACGAACTACATACCGATATCCATTTTATTAATATTTAATCTAGATATTAGTTTAGCTCTTAGTTTTTTCCCAAACAATCAAACATTTTCACCTTAGATTTACGTAGTAACCTTAGATAACGGTATATCGATTCATAAGTCCCTGTGGGATCGATATCTTTTAAAACTACGCGATAGAACTGTGCACTTGCAGTTTGTATCCCATTCTCGACTCACCCAGTTGAGCGATCATTCAACGCTTGTTGTGATCAATCAAAATAATTTTCCCCTGCTTAACGGAGTTCTCGGGTGTTTGGTCTCCTGACGTGATCAACTGGAGTGATTTACTTCCTTGACTATCTGATCTTTGGAGAGATTCGCCGAATCTCGACCTAACTGTCTCAAAATGACTAAATCTTGCTGAAATATCTTGACATAACTATTTCAAATTAATTGAAATATGAAACACTTTGTCCTTCTACTCAATAGAGTTCTTGGACATTCTGCTCCTTGATCACATGGAATGGTTGGTTGTTGCTCAACGGAGTCTCGGGCATTCAACACTTGTTGTGATAAATCAAAATAATTTTCCCCTGCTCAACGGAGTCTCTGGCGTTTGTCTCTCTGAGTACGATCAAATCAAGGTGACCTATCTCTGCTCAACGGAGGTCTCAGGTGTTATGTCATATGATTCAATCAGTTGAAGTAATTTGCCTCTGCTTAACAAAGTCTTTAGGCATCATTCTCTTCTGGGGATATCAAGCTTTCCAATGACCATTCATTATGGGAAGTCTCTTGACATCAAATGCTCACTCACGAGTAACACATGTTCATTTTTAGCAATGATAATAACAATGTCATGTTTATGCTAGTTTTCAAATCCAAGCATGCTCACTGAAATTATGACATATAATGAATGCATCACTGATAATAAATGTCATATCAATATCAGCATAAATTATCAGTAAATTATTGAGGATTCAGTTTTAACACGATTGTTCTGACCATAGTGCGCTTTCGAAATAAACCCTGCTTCAATTAGGTCTTCTGAGGGTTGTAACGTGGCCTGGTTCACGGTTTTAGAAAGAAAGGATATAAGGCTCGAACCTATCCTAACCCTCCCACTCTTCGTGATGTTCTCCAGTCATACGTTCATCTAGTTTGATACAAGCGCTCCTCTTCCAAAAGGGATTGAGAGTAAAAAGGAACCCACGAGGTTTTCAGTGTGGCAGTTACCCTGCTCTTGTTTGGTTTGTAGTCACACGAATTTGTTCTTGTTGAGGATTTTCTTTTGATTCCTCTTTCTGTTTCATTTTTTCATTTCCTTATTTTTGCTGGATTGGTTCAGATTTACAATCCACGCGGATGCCCTAATTTTTGCCTAAGTCACTCGTTTTCGAGTTTTCGACTTAGCGGGCTTTCTTTCTTTTGATTTCTGATTTTTTTTGTTTTTCCTGTTTCTTTTTGTTTCGAAACAAATCGTGTGACATCTATCTGTTTGATTGGAATGGGTTGTGACCGCCTCGTGCCTATGTGGGTGAGGGACAACCGATTGGAATTTGGTGTTTTCCGACCTCTTGTGAGGGATAAGATATGGTTGATCCTCAGATAGGACACTCCTTGTGAACACTTGGTTAAACTGACTGACGACTACCCTGCCCCTGTTTGAGATTAAGGGTTTTATATTCAGAAAGAAACTCCTACTCCTTGACTCAAATGGGTTAACTAGGGATTATCTTCCTTATATCTCTGGTGTTTGGGATTTGAAACAATGCCTTACATCATCGGCAAGGTTTTATTCAAAAGCGTACGAGCAGTGATTTCAATTCGTGTTTTTAATTTCATCATCCTCCTCTTAAAACCAACATTTGAATATTGACAAGATAAAGTATGAGTGGACACGAATGGATTTATTCAAAACATGCATATTCATTTCAATGTTATTATTATTCAAAAACAAACAAGTTTATTACAAATGAATGCTACAAATGACAATCAAGAAAATCACACATGAACATGTTTTAACCAAACTAATGACTACGGGCATAATTGGCCTTATTCAGATCCTCAGACTGGAATTATTAGGCTGGCAGTAGATATCATGACCATCTTCAAGGATATCCTTCTCAAACTCTTTTCATAGGTGCAGACCCTTCAAATCTACCCCAACTTCCACTTGTATTGGTCGCGATATTGCAGATGTGCCCTCTTGTGGAGGCATGGGAGTGTTCATTATGTTCAGGCCTTGCGGCGTGAACACAATAACCTTTGAATCAATCAAGTCTTGTACCTTGTACTTGAGGACATTGTAATTCTCGATCGAGTGCCCTGGTGTTCCAGAGTGGTACTCACAACTGACATTCATGTCATAATCTGGAGGAAGAGGTGTTGGAGGGGCCTTAGCTTCTCTTAGCTGCACCAACGAGCTATTAAGCAACAGAGGTAGAAGTCGACCATATGACATAGGCACTAGATCAAACTTCTTTGGAGGCCTTCTTGGTCCATGTCTTTCTTGTTGATCAAAGTTTCACCGCTGATTTGGATACTGATTCGACACAGGGTTCCTTTGCCTTGGTCGGGGGACATGATATGGCCGCTGATACGGAGCCCTTGGAGGTTCAGGATGTGGATGGAATCCACGAGGATGCTCCCGAGGTGGAATGGGGTCAGGCACGCTTACCGGGGTGACCGCTTCTGGTACAACAGTTGGCACGGGATTGCCTTCCTTCCTCAGCATCGACTGCAGGATCTCCATGATCAGGCTCATCTGGGTCTTCAGCTGGTTGATTTCAACCATCAATGCTTCTTGACCTCTTCGTAGTTCTTCCATGGTGGTCTGCGACATGCCTCTAGTTCAATACGGATGTCGGGCAATCAGCTTGGTGGTAATGGTTTGTTTGACAAAAGGCCAAGTGATAGTGAGATTGGTCTCATGAAATGCAGGATGTTATGTGGATGATGCATGAGTATTATATTTTCTTTTATCATTTATGATGCATGAATGCATGGATTTACGGTTACACAAGCATGGCTTTCACAAGTCGGACACGCGATCATGCGTAGTATCACAGGCTCAAGATACGGATGGAGGATAACACTGATTGCTTTCCAAAACAGGGATCTCATTGGTTCTAGTCTAGGGTTAGATACGGACCCCAGAGTCATTGATTCATTTGGCTATTTGGTGCTTACGGCAAAAGCTTATCGGTCGTCAACTCCCTCAATGAGCCTCTTTTGGGTGAGATCTTCATACCGATCCACGCGAGAAAAGCTTCTCGGGGACCCGTACTACGCGACCATCAATCTTAATTGGCCGAAGGTTCAATGTTCTACAAAGGTCCTTAGAGTCATATATCCTAATGAAGACATTGATCGCTTACGTCAAAAGCTCGACGATCGTCAACGTCTCCAAAAGAATCTACTCTAAGCAAAGTTCTCGTATCGACCCTTACGAGAAAAGCTTCTCGGTGCCCCATACTACTCAACCTCTTCTATGAAGTTTGCACTCTAGACTCGGGTAGAGAGTCTTTCCCACATGGTTACTTGCAATTGGAGTACCATCCATCACTACCATTGAATCGTGAAACCACATAATAGATTACAAAATTTAAAGCAAAAGGCAATAATAAGCCAAATAATCAAAGGATAGACATACAAACGTGCGAGGAAGCAACCTAAATTAGGCTTGACTTGCTTAGGGAGGTGTCCCCAGCAGAGTCGTCAGCTGTCGCTACGCGAAAAATAAAGAGTCGGCATCGGTTTTTATTTATTCAAAAGGAATGGGAAAATATCGAGAAAACCCCAAAGAATGGTCGTCGCAACCACGAACAGGTTCGGAAGTCGGTTATGCAAGGGGAAGGTATTAGCACCCCTCACATCCATGGTACTCCATGGGAACCATCTAGGATATTTATGCTTATGTGTGTATTGTTTATCGAATGCTTGCTTGCCAAAGGTTTGCGGAGTGGAGGTAGATTTTAAATTAGTGTGCTCGCCAAGGATTGGGATCCTCATGCCTACATATGCCCACTTGTTTAAGTGAGAAATCAGAGCCCCGTAGTTCGTGGGTTTTAAAATGTTTGTTTGTTTGGTTGATTTTATTACCTCGAAGAAGGGTTTTCGATTATGCCGCCCTAAGGCTCAAACAAAAGGTTTGAATGCGTTAGATTGTTTTTAAGTTTTGAGAAAGTGTTATTGATTTTGGATTGCACTAAAGACTATAGATAAAGGTGAATACCTCAAACTATCAAGCCAAACGTCTTGTGTTCGAAGCATTCAGAATGAGTGTAGGAAAGCTCCAGTCTCATCCCTTCTTTATCGCTTAAGGCTCGTGACGTACGATCCTAATCGCCATTTATTATATTTTTGAATCTGATTTTAAAAAGACCACTTTACATTGGATAAAGGGTTTTCTTATGGATTTTTGATTTGAAAGAAGAGACCGCTTGATGTTGGATCAAGGGTTTGACTATCGATGATGGAAGAATGATCGTTCCTAATGCCTAAGGAGTAGCTATAAAGCAATAAAAGAAAGCAAGTAAAAGTATACATCGGAATGGGGGGGGGTACATGTAAAGTACAAGGGAGTGCAAGAAATAAAAGGCAATCGAAAGGAAATTAATTTTGAAGATTATTCAAGTCCTAAAACTAGGGGAACATGCAAGATTGAACTATTTCTAAACCTAGGGGTAAAATTGTCGTTTCACAACTATGGATAATCGAATTAAATCTCTACTTATAAAAATCCTAATTAAAACAATTAATTCTAAACTATATCTAATTACTCTAAAAAGTCTAAGAGATTATCTAATTAATCCTAATTCTAAAATTTAATCAAACTTCCTAATCAAAGTTAATATTTCTAAAATTCAATTAGATCTAAATTCTAAAATTTCTAACCTAATCTAAAAATTCTAATGTTCTAAATTAATCATAACCAAGTTTCTAATTAAATTTCTAGTCCCTAATCTAATTCTTCTAACCAAAATTAGACCATATAAAATCTAGTTAATACTAATTTACAATTATCAACAAAACATAAAAGAATACAATGAAAAAAAAGGACATAAGAATTTGCACTCGGGCCTTGATTGATGGAAAGGAAAGCAGGCCCACTCTGAAGTACATGAAGGTACTAATTGGTCTTGGTATGGATTGGGCGCTACTGAGGCCCATGTGCCACCATTGATGGATACACGGGAGTATGTTCAAGAGCAGGGGGTGCAAATTGGTTTATGGACTGGAGCTAGTAGATGGATTGGGCTTAAGGCCCAACTAAACAAGGGTGCACATAATTTACACAGCATGGGAAACTCCTTCGAAACACCATGTTCCAAATGAACCACACCCTTGCTATCTCCGCCACACCAGAATCGTCTTCGGAGGCGGCGAAAGCCCTATCATATCAGAATCATCTTAGATTGACCGCCCCCTCCTCCTCAACTGAGATACAACCGTTGTTGGTTCTATGTGTTGGCATCAATTTTGGTAAAACCTAGAGTGTTCACAAGTTGTCACAAGTGTTGTCTTGACATGAGATAACATGTTCCTGCAGGGTGTTTAAAATGTGGATGTGCAGGATTTTGCTGAGATGTCAGACCCGATGCCATGACATCTGTATACAAAACATTCAGTCTGAATGTTATATATTGTATGATTGTGCTTTTTATGCTAATCTATGTGTGATTGATGAGATGATTGAACGCGCCATTCAATCAGTAATTACAACCAAATTGACTTATTTCCCAACGAGATATTATCAGCTGTCATAAGATGATACGAATGGAAAATAGTTTTAGGGTTTTATGATGTCCAAGCCCAACCAAACACTTCTATATAAAGGGCATGGAAAACCTGGTTTTAATACATAATAAATAACGAACGAAATATGGAGAGAGAATAAGGGTTTTAGTCTTGTGTGGTCATGTGTATTGTGAGCCATTCATTCATCCATAGATGATTGAATTGGACTGACTTTTGAGTTGTAATTTGTCCACTCTAAGCTTTGAAGCATGAGTGTGTGTTTACTTAGTTGAAGCTTTTAAGAAAGATCAAGTATTTGTTCTTGAAGAGTGTCTTCTTTCATTGTAATATTTGTTTTTACATCACTGTTGTGATTGAGGGGGAGTGAGTAGGATCTCATATCTAAGAGTTCTTAGATAGAAGTCACACGGGTAGAGATTAGGTGAAATGACTGTAACTTGAAGTTGTTTACTGAGAGTCTTTGAACTAATTCTGTTTAGTGGATTTCCTTCCTGGCTTGGTAGCCCCCAGACGTAGGTGAGTTTGCACTGAACTGGGTTAACAATTGCTTGTGTCACTTGTATTACTGTTCTTTATCTTTTATCCTGTTTATATTGTTCAGATATTAGTTTCGTGACATTACCTTCGACATCTCATATCTGATACCAGAATTTCAATTGGTATCAGAGCAGGCATCCTGCTCTGGTTCTGGGTGAGATCTAGGGACGTTACTTTCTGGTACTATAGATAGAGACGGAGGATCTGTTCACAGACCACCAATTCTGGATGGATCTAACTATGACTACTGGAAACCTTGAATTGTAGCCTTCCTGAAATCTTTGGATAATAAGGCTTGGAAGGATGTTCTAACAGGCTGGAAACATCCAGTTATTACTAAGGAAGGAGAAGTTACAACTGATAAGAAGGCTAAGGAACAATGGACCAAGGAGGAGGATGATCTAGCCCTTGGAAACTCTAAAGCATTGAATGCTATATTCAATGGGGTTGATAAGAACATATTCAGACTGGTGAACAACTGGGAGGTGGCTAAAGATGCTTGGAACATTCTCAAAACCACTCATGAAGGCACCTTTAGAGTGAAGATGTCTAGATTGCAGCTGCTCACTACCAAGTTTGAAAATTTGAGGATGAAAGAAGATGAAAATATTCATGACTTTCATATGAATATCATTGAAATTGCTAATGCCTCAGGAGCCCTGGGTGAGAAGATGTCAGATGAAAAACTAGTGAGGAAAATACTCAGGTCACTTCCTAAGAGATTTGCCATGAAAGTGACAGCCATAGAAGAATCTCAAGACATTTGCAATATGAGAGTGGATGAGCTAATTGGATCCCTCCAAACATTTGAGTTAGGAATGTGTGATGGATTTGAAAAGAAAGTCAAAAGCATAGCCTTCATGTCAAACACTGAAGAGAAAGAGGAAGAAAGTGGTCAAGATACTGATAAAGATCTGGCAAATGATGTAGCATTACTGGGGAGACAGTTCAACAAACTTCTGAAAAACATGGATGTAAGGTCTAAGTCTAATGTCAAGAACATCTCATCTGACATCAATAGGTCCAATGATGCTGAAAGAAGAACAAGATCTGATGAAAAGTCCAAACAAGGAAAAGGAGTTAAGTGCCATGAATGTGATGGGTATGGACACATTAGAGCTGAATATGGGACCTACCTCAAGAAATAGAAGAAGAGTCTTGCTGCTACTTGGTCTGATGAAAGTGAAACAGATGGAGAGTCTGTAAATCTTGTGACTGCCTTGACTGGAAGATGGGGTTCTGATGAAGACTCAAGTGATGATGAAGTAACCTTTGATGAGTTAGCCACTACCTACAGAAAGTTGTGTCATAGAAGTGAAGAAGTGTGTCAACAAGTGGAAAGTCAGAAGAAATTGATAACACAACTGAAGGATGAGAAGACAGAACACTTGGAAACCATCTCTAAGTTGAAGACTAAAGCAGTGTTCTTGAACTCCAAACTGGATGAGATGACAAAGTATGTCAGAATGCTAAACAATGGATCTGACACCTTAGATGGAAAAATGGCAGGAGACAAGTCTGGCCTTGGGTTCAATGAATCCAAACCTGAGTGTAGTCACACTAATAGCAAACCAAAGATGTCACATCATGTGTCACAACATCATAAGGAAAGACAACATAAAGGAAAACACCAAAGATGGAGATGTCATTACTGTGGAAAATTTGGCCATATAAAATCATTCTGCTTTAAGTTGTATGGCTATCCTAGTCCTTCTCATCATTAACCTAGACCCAAACATCACATCCCTGTCAACAGAAAACAATGGGTTCCTAGGAATGTTGCTACTAACCTGATAGCTCACACTTCCTTCAGAGTTTCAGCCAAAGAAGACTGGTATTTTGACAGTGGATGCTCCAAACACATGACTGGAAGCAAAAACCTGCTAATTGGCCTTCATCCTCATGCCACCAGCTATGTAATCTTTGGTGATGGAGCAAAGGGTGAAATCAAGGGGACTGGAAAGCTAAACTGCCCTAGAGTCCCTAACCTTGACAATGTGCTACTTGTTAAAGGACTGACTGCAAACCTAATCAGCATCAGTCAACTATGTGACCAAGGTCTAAATGTAAACTTCACAAAAACTGAATGTCTGATTACTAATAAAGAAAATGAAGTGATCATGAAAGGAGTCAGGTTTAAGGACAACTGTTATATGTGGAGTTCTCAAGAAACTGGTTATTCTTCAATGTGTACTCTAGCCAAAGAAGAAGAAGTGAAGCTATGGCATCAAAAATCGGGCCATTTGCATCTTAAAGGAATGAAGAGGATTATATCTGTTGAAGCTGTCAGAGGAATCCCAAACTTAAAGATTAATGAAGGAAGAGTTTGTGGGGAGTGTCAGATTGGAAAATAGACAAAGATGTCACATCAGAAGCTCAGATACGACACCACTTCTAGAGTGTTGGAACTTCTCCACATGGACTTAATGGGACCTATGCAGGTGGAAAGTCTTGGTGGAAAAAAGTATGCTTATGTGGTGGTGGATGACTTCTCCAAATACACCTGGGTCAATTTTATAAGGGAAAAATCTGTTGTATTTGAGGTATTCAAAGATCTTTGCCTAATACTTCAAAGAGAGAAAGAAAGTCAGGTTATCAGAATCAGAAGTGATCATGGGAAAGAATTTGAGAACAAAAAATTTGTTGGATTCTGTGCATCTGAAGGAATTAGTCATGAGTTCTCATCTCCCATTATCCCTCAGCAAAATGGTGTAGTAGAAAGGAAAAATAGAACTCTCCAAGAATCTGCCAAAGCTATAATTCATGCTAAGAAATTACCCTACCACTTCTGGGCTGAATCTATGAACACAACCTGCTATGTTCACAACAGAGTAACCTTGAAGAAAGGGACTCCTACTACTTTATATGAAGTCTGGAAAGGAAGAAAACCTACTGTCAAATACTTCCATGTGTTTGGTAGTAAATGGTATATCTTGACTGATCGTGAACAAAGAAGGAAGATGGATCCCAAGAGTGATGAAAGAATATTTCTGGGCTACTCAACAAACAACAGAGCATTTAGAGTCTTTAATTCCAGAACAAAAGTAATGATGGAATCTATCAATGTTGTGGTTGATGATCAACAGACTGATGTCACAGACGATGTTGAGACATCTCTAAATAATGCCCCAGCTGATTTCCCAAACAAAAGTAATGAGAGTAACTCACTCAAGCTGAACCTGAAGCTGACAAAATTAATAAGGGACCCTCTATCAGAATTCAGAAGGATCATCCTAAAGATCTCATTATAGGAGACCCAAATAAAGGGGTCACAACTAGATTAAGGGAAGTGATCTCACATGGTTGTTTTGTGTCCAAGATTGAGCCTAGGAATGTCAAGGAAGCCTTGAATGATGAATTCTGGATCAATTCCATGCATGAAGAGTTAGGCTAATTCAAGAGAAATGAAGTATGGGAACTGGTTCCAAGACCTGAAGGAATAAATGTTATTGGAACAAAGTGGGTTTACAAGAATAAATCTGATGAACAAGTGGTGGTTACTAAAAATAAAGCAAGATTAGTAGCACAAGGATACACTCAAGTTAAAGGAGTTGACTTTGATGAAACATTTGCCCCTGTAGCTCGCCTTGAGTCCATTAGACTATTGCTTGAAGTGGCATGTATTCTGAAGTTTAAACTGTTCCAAATGGATGTAAAAAGTGCCTTCTTGAATGGTTACTTAAATGAGGAAGTGTATGTTGAACAACCTAAAGGGTTTACAGATCCAAATCTTCCAAAGCATGTGTATAAGTTGAGGAAAGCCCTCTATGGTTTGAAACAAGCTCCTAGGGCTTGGTATGATAAACTCATAGTGTTTCTCATTAACAATGGATACAGGAAGGGAGGCATTGACAAGACCTTATTTGTTAAGAATGAAGGAGGAAAACTCATGGTGGCTCAAATATATGTGGATGATATTGTGTTTGGTGGGATGTCAGATCAGATGGTCGAACATTTTGTTAAACAAATGCAGTCTGAATTTGAAATGAGCCTTGTTGGAGAGCTGACCTATTTTCTTGGGCTACAAGTCAAGCAGAAGGAAGATTCTATCTTTCTATCTCAAAGCAAATATGCCAAAAACATTGTTAAGAAGTTTGACATGGAAAATATAAGTCATAAAAGGACACCTGCTCCTACACATCTGAAAGTCTCCAAAGATGTAAATGGTGTTAGTGTAGATCAAAGTCTCTACATAAGCATGATAGGGAGTCTGCTATATCTCACAACAAGCATACCTGACATTGCTTTTGTTGTAGGTGTTTTTGCTAGATATCAAGCTGAACCAAAAGTCAGTCACATAAACCAAGTGAAAAGGATACTGAAATATGTCAATGGTACCAGTGACTATGGGATGTTGTACACTCATGGATCTGGATCTATGCTGACTGGATATTGTGATGCTGACTGGGTTGGAAGTGCTGATGATAGGAAAATGACATCAGGAAGATGTTTCTTCTTGGGGAACAACTTAATATCATGGTTTAGTAAGAAATAAAATTGTGTGTCTCTGTCCACTGCTGAAGCTGAATATATAGCAGCTGGAAGTAGTTGTTCTCAACTGGTTTGGATGAAACAGATGCTGACTGAATACAATGTCATGCAAGATGTCATGACATTGTATTGTGACAACCTGAGTTTTATAAATATTTCTAAGAATCCTATTCAGCACAGCAGGACAAAACATATTGATATTCGTCATCATTTTATTAGAGAACTAGTGGAAGATAAAATCATAGCTCTGGAGCATGTTGCTACTGAGATGCAGTTAACTGATATATTTACAAAGGCTTTGGATGCTAATCAATTTGAATGTCTAAGAGAGAAATTAGGGATTTGTATCTATGAGAATTTGTAGCAATTAATTTGGAGTGGAAAAGGTAATAAAAATATTGTTTGCCCACTTAAAATAAAGTGTCTCATTTATGGTAAAGCATCACCTAGTATTGGAACTTCCATCTATTGCCTTTTCACACGCAACCTCTACTCAAACATTTCCACCTTCCTTCGACTTCATCAACCTTCTATGCTAGGGAAACAGAAACCTTTCCACAAAAACAACAAGATGTCACAACATCCTTCACCATTTGGTTCTAAGACTACCAAACCTGCTCACAAAGATAGAACGCCTTCTATGGACCTTCTTGATGAAGATATTTTGGACGTGATTCCCATGTCTGTCATTCCAGGCGGAGCTCCTGGTTCATCCTCCACTGCATGCCCTACTCAAGGTAACCATTCTAATATCCCCTCCAGCTCTACTCATACTCCTAGTTCTAAGGACGACATGCATCACATTGATCGTGTTATAAGGAACCTTGTCACAAGAATCCTCAATGAAGGACACTCTGTAAAGGGAGTTTCTACTCCTCTATCAAGAAGGGACCCCTCTCCTGAGGTTGGACCTCACAATGAGAAGGAGGATGATTCCTCTAGGTCTGAAAAAGATATAGCTGCTGAAGGATTGTGCTCTTTAGGGAAAACTTTGTCTAGTAAGAAATTCGTGGCATCACCTACTGCCAATGCTTCACAGTCTAAGAAGCATGATTCTACAAAGAAGGTGATTGATGTAACACCCCGATAATAATATGGTAATTATTTAAATTAAGTTAATAATATATTTATTAATTTAATTAGATAATTGGATTATTATTATTATTATTATTTTGGAATTATTGAATTATTATTTTATTGGAATAATAAAATAAATTGGAAAATATATAAGTGTGAAATAAAGAAAAAGAGCCCATTTGGTAAAGAAAGGTTTTCACGTGAAACAGAGAAGCGATTGAGAAAGAGGAGAAAGGGCAAAGAGGCAGAGCAAGAGGAAGAAGATTGGAGAAGAGAAGAGCTTGGAGCTTAGAGATTGCCGGATGAACTCAGGTAAGGGGGGTTTATCGTCGTTTAATGGGTATTATGGGTTAGCATGTAATGGGTAGTGATAAACCGTTGAATTGACCCTAATTGGGATTGTCGAATGCTGAAAATTGTGATGGATATGTTGTGTAAAAAACTGAAATTGAACCTGTAATTGAGTGTGTTGTAATTCCCCTAACGTATAGCTTTTTACGGAATTGGAATCGGAGGTCCGGAAGTCCTCTAACGGCGGAAAATACGGAGAATTCTGCATTCTGCTTTGTGTTAGCGCAGGAACTGCTGTTTTGTCTGCGTTAACCGGTTAACCCAGGGTGTTAACCGGTTAACACTGTTACGAATTGAGAATTAGTGCTGTTTTGCCTGCGTTAACCGGTTAACCCAGGGCGTTAACCGGTTAACACTGTTAAGTTTTGGGCAGTAAGCGTGTTTTGCCTGCGTTAACCGGTTAACCCAGGGCGTTAACCGGTTAACGCTGTTGCAGAGTGGAAAATTTGTTAGTTTAAATGTTGTGTGCCTAATTGGTGGTTGCCTATATCAGTGTGTGATATAGTAGGGATTATTTCCCGCTGTTTTGAGCAGTATAGGTATTAGTAGAGTGTGCTAATACTGTGTTTAATTATTTGACATGATATGATGTGTTGATACATGTGTTGATGATGTATGAGGATATGCATAATGCTGTGAATATATATATTATGCATGTATTTGTGAATGGACTGTTGTATGGCTTAGAGTGTGAGCATATGTCCTTGTGAATTGTTGTTGATGTTGCATTGCTAGATGATTAGCATGCATATTGGGGCCTTTAGGGTGGTAGCTAATTCCCATGGTGAGGAATTAGTGAGTTAGTCATTTTGGACTGTTGTTGATGTTTGCATGCTAGGTGATTAGCGTGCATAGCATGGCCCATTTGGGGTGGTAGCTAATTCCCATGGTGAGGAATTAGTGAGTGAGTCACTAGGTCTCAAATGAGTGGGACTAGTGGGCTTGGTAGCCGTGCCTGGATTTGGACGGTGAGGTGAACTATATGTTCACAAAGAGTCGGTACCGCATGCATGGAGTCTCATTGCATAATTGATATATGGCGTATAATATGAATGGATGTATTCCAGTATTATATGTGTGTTGTGTGTTGTGTGTTGTGTGTTGTATTGATGTTGAGTATGATTGAGTTGACATTGCTGTTACTGAATGTGTACTCTGATTGGGTGATGAAATGTGTTATTTACTTAGCATTACATGATGTTTTATAATGCTTATTATATCGATTGAGGAACTCACCCTTACAACTATTTTTCAGGTAACGAGCAATGAGTTGAGTAGAAGCTAATGCTTGGAGTCTAGTGTAGTCTCCTTAGTGGGTCGTGCTCTGATAGATGTAACATCGGGATGGGATGTTTTATTTTGTTGAATAATTTCACATGTAATATGTTACATGTTTTACATGATTGATGAGATTTCTATCCGCTGCGGTTTATGCAAATGTTTATGTTTGGATTAATAAAAGAGCATGACAGTTATTGTGTTGAACTGTGTGACACCCTTGATTGCATATTACTCTGATTGACGTATTGTTATTTTAATTAAATAATGGGGGTATTTAGAAGGGTGTTACATTAGTGGTATCAGAGCATAGTCGGTCGAGTCGAGTCGTAATTATTCTGTTTCCCCTGTACGGGATAGGTGTTGTGTAACCCTATCAGTACTTATTGTTTTAGCTTGTTGGGTTTTCAGAATAGAGATGGCTGGAAGAGGTAGAGATGATGCTGCGATTGCTGAGGCTCTGGGTATGCTAGCTGGAGTACTTGGAGGAAATCCGAATGTTGTGGGAATGGGAGCTGCTCGTCAACTGAGTGAGTTCCAGAAGAACAATCCTCCAATGTTCAAGGGAGCATACGATCCAGATGGTGCTCAGAAGTGGTTGAAGGAGATCGAGAGGATCTTCCGAGTGACTGAGTGTGCCGATAACCAGAAGGTCAGGTTCGGTACGCATATGCTGTCAGAGGAAGCTGATGATTGGTGGGTTGCTACCCGCACTGAGTTGGAATCTGCTGGAAATGCTGAGATCACTTGGGCTGTGTTCTGAGAGAGATTCCTGAGGAAGTATTTTCCAGAGGATGTTAGAGGGAAGAAAGAGATAGAGTTCTTGGAATTGAAGCAGGGCAATCGGTCGGTTACTGAGTATGCTGCTAAGTTCACAGAGCTGTCGAAATATTACACTCCCTATAATGAGGCTGCTGGAGAATTTTCGAAATGTGTGAAGTTTGAGAACGGGTTGCGTCCCGAGATCAAACAGGCTATTGGATATCAGCGGATCAGAGTGTTTTCTGACTTGGTTGACTGTTGCAGGATTTTTGAACAGGATTCCAAAGCCAGAGCGGAGAGCTATCAGCAGAGGGTTGATAGAAGAGGCAAGAATCAGAATGATCGTGGGAAACCGTATGCAGCTGGCAGAGGTTTCCAGAGTCAGAGTGGGATGAAGAGGCCTAGTGGGGGAGACTCTAGTGCTCCTGCTAAGTGTTACAGATGTGGTCAGGCTGGACATCGTGTCCATGAGTGTACCAGTAATGAGAAGAAGTGTTTTAAGTGTGGAAAAGGTGGTCACTTGGCTGCAGAGTGCCGGTTGGAGACTGTAACTTGTTTCAACTGTGGAGAAGTGGGTCATATCAGTCCACAGTGTCCTAAGCCAAAGAGAGAGAACCAGTCGGGAGGCAAGGTCTTTGCTTTATCGGGTTCTGAGACTTCTGCAGATGATCGTTTGATCCGAGGTACGTGTTATATTAATGGCTTTCCTCTTGTAGCTATTATCGACACCGGTGCTACTCATTCCTTTATATCTTTGGATTGTGCTGTGAAACTTAAGTTAGAGATATCTGAGATGTTTGGTAGTATGGTGATTGATACTCCTGCGAAGGGTTCAGTGACTACTACTTCAGTTTGTTTGAGTTGTCCTTTGAGTATTTTTGGTAGAGACTTTGGGATAGACCTTGTGTGTCTTCCGTTAGTGCAGATTGATGTTATTCTGGGTATGAACTGGCTGGTGTTTAACCGAGTTTATATCAACTGTTTTGATAAGACTGTGATATTTCCTGAGGTTGAGGAAGGAAAGGATTTGTTTCTATCAGCAAGACAAGTGGATGAGGCAGTAGCAGATGGGGCAGAGTTGTTTATGCTGTTAGCGACTTTGGAGGCTAAAGATAAACTGGTGATTTGTGATCTAGCCGTGGTGTGTGATTTTCCTGATGTGTTTCCAGAAGAAGTGAATGAATTACCGCCAGAACGTGAAGTTGAGTTCTCGATTGATTTGGTACCTGGTACTAGACCGATATCGATGGCTCCGTACCGTATGTCTGCTGTTGAGTTAGCTGAATTGAAGAGTCAGTTGGAAGATCTGTTGGATAAGAAATTTATTCGTCCGAGTGTGTCACCGTGGGGTGCACCAGTGTTGTTGGTTAAGAAGAAAGAAGGTACTATGAGGTTGTGTGTGGACTACAGGCAACTGAATAAAGTGACGATCAAGAATCGGTATCCTTTGCCGAGGATTGATGATTTGATGGATCAATTGGTTGGTGCGAGTGTGTTCAGCAAGATAGATTTGAGATCTGGGTATCATCAGATACGTGTGAAAACTGAGGATATTCAGAAGACTGCTTTCAGGACAAGGTATGGACATTATGAGTATTCTGTAATGCCTTTTGGTGTGACTAATGCGCCTGGAGTATTTATGGAGTATATGAATAGGATTTTCCATCCGTACCTAGATAAGTTTGTTGTGGTGTTTATTGATGACATTTTGGTGTATTCGAAATCTGAAGAAGAGCATGCTGAGCATTTGAGAGTGGTTCTAGAAGTTCTCCGAGAAAAGAAGTTATTTGCTAAACTGTCTAAGTGTGAATTTTGGTTAGAAGAGGTTAGTTTTCTTGGTCATGTGATTTCAAGAGGTGGTGTTGCTGTTGATCCTTCTAAGATAGAAGCGGTGTCTAAGTGGGAAGCTCCGAAGTCTGTTGCTGAGATTCGAAGTTTCCTTGGTTTGGCTGGTTATTATAGGAAGTTCATTGAGGGATTTTCTAAGTTGGCGTTACCGTTGACGATGTTGACTAGAAAGGGGCAAGCATTTGTTTGGGACTCAAAATGTGAAGAAGGTTTCCAAGAGTTAAAGAGAAGGTTGACTACTGCTCCTATTCTGATATTACCGAGTTCGTTGGAATCATTTGAGGTTTACTGTGATGCTTCATTGTTGGGTTTGGGTGGTGTGTTGATGCAGAATAAGCAGGTTATAGCTTATGCTTCGAGACAGCTGAGGGTTCATGAGAGGAACTATCCGACACACGATTTAGAGTTGGCAGCTGTGGTATTTGTTCTGAAGTTATGGAGGCATTACTTGTATGGGTCAAGATTTGAGGTTTTCAGTGACCATAAAAGTTTAAAGTATTTGTTTGATCAGAAAGAGCTGAATATGAGACAGAGAAGGTGGTTAGAGTTTCTGAAGGATTATGACTTTGGTTTGAATTACCATCCGGGTAAAGCAAACGTAGTGGTTGATGCATTGAGTCGGAAATCATTGCATATGTCTATGTTAATGGTTAAGGAATTGGATTTAATTGAGCAGTTTAGAGACTTGAGTTTGGTGTGTGAGAGTACTCACAATAGTGTTAAATTGGGAATGTTGAAGTTAACGAGTGGTATTCTGGATGAGATCAGAGAGGGTCAGAAATCCGATGTGCTTTTGGTTGATAAGTTGACTTTAGTGAATCAAGGTCAAGGTGGTGAATTCAGAATTGATGAGAATGGTGTTTTGAAATTTGGTAATCGGGTGTGTATTCCGGACGTTACCGAACTTAAGAAGAGTATTCTTGAAGAAGGACATCGTAGTGGCCTGAGTATTCATCCTGGAGCTACGAAGATGTATCATGATTTGAAGAGGTTATTTTGGTGGCCGGGAATGAAGAAAGAAATTGCAAGTTTTGTTTATTCCTGTTTGACTTGTCAGAAGTCAAAGATTGAGCATCAGAAGCCGTCTGGGCTAATGCAACCGTTGGCTACTCCAGAGTGGAAGTGGGATAGTATCAGTATGGATTTTGTTTCTGGTTTACCGAGGACAAGTAAGAATTTTGAAGCTATTTGGGTGATTGTTGACAGATTGACAAAATCGGCTCATTTCATTCCGATCAGAATGGATTATCCGTTAGAGAGATTAGCCGAGTTGTATATTGAGAAGATTGTAAGTTTGCATGGTATTCCGTCTAGTATTGTTTCGGACAGAGATCCTAGATTTACATCGAAATTCTGGGAAGGTTTGCAGAAGGCTTTGGGAACTAAGCTGAGATTGAGTTCTGCATATCATCCGCAGACTGATGGTCAGACTGAGAGGACGATTCAGTCACTAGAGGATCTTCTGAGGGCTTGTGTTTTGGAAAAAGGAGGTGCTTGGGATTGTTATTTACCTTTGATTGAGTTTACCTACAACAATAGTTTTCATTCGAGCATTGGTATGGCACCGTTTGAAGCTTTGTATGGTAGGAGATGTCGGACACCTTTATGTTGGTATGAGTCCGGTGAGAGTGCTGTGGTTGGACCGGAGATTGTTCAACAAACTACGGAAAAGATTAAGATGATTCAGGAGAAGATGAGAATTGCTCAGAGTCGTCAGAAGAGTTATCACGACAAGAGGAGGAAGTCACTTGAGTTTCAAGAGGGAGATCATGTGTTTCTTCGTGTTACTCCGATAACTGGTGTTGGTCGAGCTTTGAAGTCAAAGAAGTTGACACCTCGATTTATTGGTCCTTATCAGATTTTGGAGAGGATAGGGGAGGTAGCCTATCGTATCGCTTTACCGCCATCACTTGCAAATTTGCATGAGGTTTTTCATGTGTCTCAGTTGAGGAGATACATTCATGATCCGTCGCATGTAGTCCAAGTAGATGATGTACAGGTGAGAGATAACCTGACTGTTGAAACATCACCTATGAGGATTGAGGATCGAGAGTTGAAGCAGTTGCGGGGTAAAGAGATTGCCTTGGTGAAGGTAGCTTGGGGAGGACCAGCAGGTGGCAATGTGACTTGGGAACTGGAGAGTAAGATGAAGGAGTCTTACCCAGAGTTGTTCGCTTGAGGTATGTTTTCGAGGACGAAAACTCTTTTAGTGGGGGAGAGTTGTAACACCCCGATAATAATATGGTAATTATTTAAATTAAGTTAATAATATATTTATTAATTTAATTAGATAATTGGATTATTATTATTATTATTTTGGAATTATTGAATTATTATTTTATTGGAATAATAAAATAAATTGGAAAATATATAAGTGTGAAATAAAGAAAAAGAGCCCATTTGGTAAAGAAAGGTTTTCACGTGAAACAGAGAAGCGATTGAGAAAGAGGAGAAAGGGCAAAGAGGCAGAGCAAGAGGAAGAAGATTGGAGAAGAGAAGAGCTTGGAGCTTAGAGATTGCCGGATGAACTCAGGTAAGGGGGGTTTATCGTCGTTTAATGGGTATTATGGGTTAGCATGTAATGGGTAGTGATAAACCGTTGAATTGACCCTAATTGGGATTGTCGAATGCTGAAAATTGTGATGGATATGTTGTGTAAAAAACTGAAATTGAACCTGTAATTGAGTGTGTTGTAATTCCCCTAACGTATAGCTTTTTACGGAATTGGAATCGGAGGTCCGGAAGTCCTCTAACGGCGGAAAATACGGAGAATTCTGCATTCTGCTTTGTGTTAGCGCAGGAACTGCTGTTTTGTCTGCGTTAACCGGTTAACCCAGGGTGTTAACCGGTTAACACTGTTACGAATTGAGAATTAGTGCTGTTTTGCCTGCGTTAACCGGTTAACCCAGGGCGTTAACCGGTTAACACTGTTAAGTTTTGGGCAGTAAGCGTGTTTTGCCTGCGTTAACCGGTTAACCCAGGGCGTTAACCGGTTAACGCTGTTGCAGAGTGGAAAATTTGTTAGTTTAAATGTTGTGTGCCTAATTGGTGGTTGCCTATATCAGTGTGTGATATAGTAGGGATTATTTCCCGCTGTTTTGAGCAGTATAGGTATTAGTAGAGTGTGCTAATACTGTGTTTAATTATTTGACATGATATGATGTGTTGATACATGTGTTGATGATGTATGAGGATATGCATAATGCTGTGAATATATATATTATGCATGTATTTGTGAATGGACTGTTGTATGGCTTAGAGTGTGAGCATATGTCCTTGTGAATTGTTGTTGATGTTGCATTGCTAGATGATTAGCATGCATATTGGGGCCTTTAGGGTGGTAGCTAATTCCCATGGTGAGGAATTAGTGAGTTAGTCATTTTGGACTGTTGTTGATGTTTGCATGCTAGGTGATTAGCGTGCATAGCATGGCCCATTTGGGGTGGTAGCTAATTCCCATGGTGAGGAATTAGTGAGTGAGTCACTAGGTCTCAAATGAGTGGGACTAGTGGGCTTGGTAGCCGTGCCTGGATTTGGACGGTGAGGTGAACTATATGTTCACAAAGAGTCGGTACCGCATGCATGGAGTCTCATTGCATAATTGATATATGGCGTATAATATGAATGGATGTATTCCAATATTATATGTGTGTTGTGTGTTGTGTGTTGTGTGTTGTATTGATGTTGAGTATGATTGAGTTGACATTGCTGTTACTGAATGTGTACTCTGATTGGGTGATGAAATGTGTTATTTACTTAGCATTACATGATGTTTTATAATGCTTATTATATCGATTGAGGAACTCACCCTTACAACTATTTTTCAGGTAACGAGCAATGAGTTGAGTAGAAGCTAATGCTTGGAGTCTAGTGTAGTCTCCTTAGTGGGTCGTGCTCTGATAGATGTAACATCGGGATGGGATGTTTTATTTTGTTGAATAATTTCACATGTAATATGTTACATGTTTTACATGATTGATGAGATTTCTATCCGCTGCGGTTTATGCAAATGTTTATGTTTGGATTAATAAAAGAGCATGACAGTTATTGTGTTGAACTGTGTGACACCCTTGATTGCATATTACTCTGATTAACGTATTGTTATTTTAATTAAATAATGGGGGTATTTAGAAGGGTGTTACAATTGACCTAGACGTTGAGAGTTCGGATGATGAAGATGATAGCTTGCTTCATCACTTGAAGGCTAGTGTGGCTAAGAGGATGAAGACCAGAAAGGGTAGGTCTGTGGCTGAAATGATGACATCCAAAACTTCTAAGAAGGCTACTGGTGTAGGCCCATCAAAGTCTTGGAGCAAGGTTAAGGTGAAGAAGAGGAAACTGAGAGACAATTCTGACTCAGATGAAGATGTTGAAGAAGATGTCCCTGACATCTCCCTGACCAAGAGGACAACTATTAGGAAGTCCTCTGCAAAAGTTGCTACTGTACACCTGGATAATATTTCCTTCCATCTTGAAGATGGAGCAGCAAAATGGAAGTTTGTAATCCAAAGAAGGGTGGCCGTGGAAAGAGAATTCGACAAGGATGTTGTGGAGGTTAAAGAGGTCATGGACCTGATTAAAAGTGATGGATTAATGAAAACTATTACTGGGTTATCTCAGTGTTTTGAAGGTCTGGTTAAAGAATTTGTGGCCAACATCCCTGAGGACATTGCTGATAAAAACAGCAAAGAGTTTTGTAAGGTGTTCGTAAGAGGGAAGTGTATCAATTTTTCTCCAACTGTGATTAACAAGTTTTTAGGAAGAGGAACAGAAGGTGCATGTGAACTAGAAGCCACAGACAATGAGGTCTGTAGGGAAATAACTGCAAGACAAGTCAAGGAGTGGCCTAGCAAGAAGCATCTCCCTGCTAGAAAGCTAACTGTGAAATATGCTATTTTGCACAAGATAGGGTCAGCAAACTGGGTACCAACCAATCACATCTTTACAATCTCAAATGCCCTTGGAAGGTTCATCTTTGCTGTTGGAACCAAGCTGAAATTTGATTATGGTAGATTCATGTTTGAACAAATTGTCACACATGCTTCTACAAATGCAGTGAAGCTGTCCATAGCTTTTTCCTCAATAATTTGTGGGATTATCCTGAGCCAGCAACTTGGAACTCTGAGCATAAATGATCTTCCTAGTAGAAGAAAACCCATCTATCAGTTCATTACAAATTGTTTGAAGGCAGACATGTCAATGACATTGTCATGACATCTGTTGTGAAGAAGCCAACCTCAAAAGGTGGCCTTATTGTTGAGCTGAAAGAAACTTGTAAGGAATTGGATACTGGGTTAAGGGTAGCTAAAGCCAGGAAAGCAGCTTTGGAGGTTCTGATTGAAAGCTTAGAGCAAGCTGATAGAGATAATGTTGGACATGCCAAGGAAACAAAAGGCCAAACCTCTAGTGAGAGGTATGAATCTCAAGATAAATCAAGTGGCAGTTCTGGTTCTGAAGCTGATGAAGATGTAAGCTCCTCTGACGAGTTTTGTTGAAGTTGTCCCCCACTTTTCTGATGGTGTGCTGTGATGGATTTGGTGGTTTTTTTGGCAGTCATGTTCTGATGCCTTGATGTATTTTTTCTGGGTTCTTTTTGGTTTTTCTGGATTTTTATCTCAGCTTGTTAAGTTGTGTATGTTTGTGGATCTGTAACACCTAACAATATGCTATGACGTTCTGTATGACATTCTGTTTGACTAATAGACATTTATTTTGTCTCTTTGGTCTCTTTTGGCTAAAAAGGGGGAGAAGTAGCTAAAGTAGCTATAGCTAAAGTAGCTATGCTATAAACAGATGACAGATGTTGTTGAAGAGGATGTATATTGGAGATAATCTGTTTAGTACAAGTGATGTTGAAGGTGATGTCAGATGGGGAAGTGTATGTTACAGGTGATGTTGAAGGTGATGTCTGTGTTGAGCAGACTGAGGGGGAGATGGAGCACAAACGCATGTGTGTTTACTAGTTGCTATTTTAGCTAGTAATGTGTGTTTTATTACTTCTGTTGCTAAAACTGATACTGTGATTATACTCTTGTGAAACAAATTGTCTGATATATGTTTTAGCCAAAATTTGTCAAAGGGGGAGTTTGTTGGTTCTATATGTTGACATCAATTTTGGTAAAACCTAGAATGTTCACAAGTTGTCACAAGTGTTGTCTTGACATGAAATAACATGTTCCTGCAGAGTGTTTAAAATGTGGATGTGCAGGATTTTGCTGAGATGTCAGACCCGATGTCATGACATTTGTATACAGAACATTCAGTCTGAATGTTATGTATTGTGTGATTGCGCTTTTTATGCTAATCTATGTGTGATTTATGAGATGATTAAACGCGTCATTCAATCAGTAATTACAACCAGATTGACTTATTTTCCAACGAGATATTATCAGCTGTCATAAGAAGATACGAATGGAAAATAGTTTTAGGGTTTTATGATGTCCAAGCCCACCCAAACACTTCTATATAAAGGGCATGGAAAACCTGGTTTTAATACACAAGAAATAACGAACGAAATATTGAGAGAGGATAAGGGTTTTAGTCTTGTGTGGTCGTGTGTATTGTGAGTCATTCATTCATCCATAGATGATTGAATTGGATTGACTTTTGAGTTGTAATTTGTCCACTCTAAACTTTGAAGCATGAGTGTGTGTTTACTTGGTTGAAGCTTTTAAGCAAAATCAAGTATGTGTTCTTGAAGAGTGTCTTCTTTCATTGTAATATTTGTTTTTATATCACTGTTGTGATTGAGTGGGAGTGAGTAGGATCTCATATCTAAGAATTCTTAGATAGAAGTCACACAGGTAGAGATTAGGTGAAAAGACTGTAAATTGAAGTTGTTTACTAAGAATCTTTGAACTAATTATGTTTATTGGATTTCCTTCCTGGCTTGGTAGCCCCCAGACGTAGGTGAATTTGCATTGAAATGGGTTAACAATTGCTTGTGTCACTTGTATTACTGTTATCTTTTATCCTGTTTATATTATTCAGATATTAGTGTCGTGACATTACCTTCGACATCTCATATCTGATACTAGAATTTCAACCTCCACAGTTAACAAATCCTAAAAGATTATCTGAATCGAGGCTTCGAATCGAGGAACCCTAGAAATCGCGTATGGAATTAAATGGTGGCTTGGCGCGGAATTTGCCAATAACCTTAGGGAAAAGGCTCCTCCGGCGGGGCTCTATGCAGCAATAACGCACTTAAGGAGAAATGAAGGAAGGAGAAATACCTCTGGCATGGTTGCTCCGACGAGAATGAAAGAATACGAATCTGAGGGCTCCGAATCAGGTATTGAGGTCCTTACTACGCTCAACAGTTCAACAAAAGGAAGAAGTTGAAAACAAGTCGCGAACCTAGTCACGGCGAGGAACCTTGCCGGAAACGTCTCAACGTGGCCGTTCTCTCACGATCACCTACCAAAGCTAGTCGATCTCGCTAGTCCTAAACGCGTCTGGAAATCAGACGGCGTTACCTTCGAAGCCGCGATTGGCTTTGGTGACCGAAGAGTATGGAGAAAAGTGACTCATGTACTATGTGCTTTTCAATCCCACTCCTCTTCTCTTCTACTCCGATTGCCGTGTGATTCGTTCGACAATCTACTTACGTTCAGATCTTTAGCCGATTCCCACTGATTTGCACCAAATACCTCTAACCGAGCCAAACTTCTCCGGCAACCGCCAGCGACGATGAGGATTACGATGGAAACGAAGGGGAACACGCCGTTAATGCTCCACCTCAAGTCTCTTATTCTTTTTTTTGCGTTCTCTCTCTTCTTCTACTTCTTCTGTAAACTTTGATTCTGCGCTATCGTTGTTGTCACCGAACGTGAGAGAAAAATCAGAGGGATAGTTCAAGATTGACGGAGAGTCATTGAGGGAGCTTTTGGATTTGTATGTAAGGTGCAATTTGCTGGGAAAAGAAAGGGAATCTAGAGACTCAGATTGTGAACGGTTTGTGATTTTATAGAGTGGAAAGAGTGAGGTTAGAATAGGAATTTGAATTGGAAACTGTTAGATTGAAATTCTGTTATGATGTGAAGTTGGTTAGAAATCTGTTATTGGATGAAAGTTTTGTTAACTGATTTTTCTTTTTGTCTTTTTTGAGGAATTGACGTCGCCGTTTTGCTTATGAGTTTGGCTTGTAGCGTTGTTTTCGCTTATGGAGTTTACATTGCCATTTCTGTTTCCGCATTTTAAGCTGCAGCGTTTGGATTGGTTCTTTGTGGTCGTCGTTGCCGTTTGGAGCATGTTTGAGTCCCGGCTTGGCTTGCAGTGTATCAGCTTGCCGAACCAAGTGCCTTAAGGGCCACTTTCACAGTCTCTTCTGACAGTGAAGCATATCCGTAATACGTCTTGTGATTTCACCAGTGAGCATCAAATTACCATTTTCTCTCGCAAAACCAATGATAACAAACAAAACCAGAATGATAATCACAGCAACTCCTTCATGCTTCCATAGCAGTTACGGTTCCATTCGAAGTACTGAATTGAGTGGTGTTTTTCTCTGCGTGCAGGTTATTGCAGCGTGTTTGCCGCTTTGCAGCCGGTGACATTGCTACAGTTGGAGCTTGTTGCTGCTATTACTTTACAGTGTGATCACGGTTCAGCTGCTGTTTGCATTTCTACCGGCCGCCGGAGTTTCTAGTTTTGTCTTAAATTTCTCCATTATCAACTCCATCTGCGAATAGAATAAGCAAGTTCCCACCGCATCCGTAACAACCATGGGGTGTAATTTTAAAATTTGCCGTTCATCAATTCCCCTTGTTTTCTTTTTCTTCATTTTTCTATGTAAAACCTTATGGCTTGATATATGAATGGACTAATGGAAAATTTTCTGTATTTGTATTTTGTGTGCAATGTTATATGATTTATAATGGACTTATGGAATTTGATTAAGTGATTGAAACCTGTACTAGTCATTAGGATTGGACACTTGGAATTACATTGATGAATGTGAACATGTAGAAGGGATATTTGGATATGAAATGTATTGTGGACATGTGGAGTGGATATTTATTATTGGTCGTGGAATTAAAATTGACGGATTAGTGACATGTTTACTCCATGTAAAATGCAAATGGAAACTAATGTTTAGGTAATGAATTGTTGCCGTAATTGCGCAAGATGTTCCCACGTAAGAATGCAGAACCTATTTACGATGAGTATGACAATGTAATGACAATGGAAAGAATTTCAATTATGGTTATTAATTCAAGATATGGTTCCATATTCTAACCACTTGCATTTTCTTTGTCATGTATGAAATATTCGTATGAACATGGATGAAACTCGTATGAACATGGATGAAACGGATACCGATTGGTTTGTTGTTGGTTAAGCTTCCATTTTCTTGGTAATTTTTTTCCAATATTTGGGACATTTCTAATGGATTATGATGGAGATATTGAATGAATAACTTGTATGATCTTGAGTGAGCTAAATTTAAGATGAATGAATTTGATGATTATGGCCTATCATAACACGTATCACCGTCAATGAACGTCACATGAATGAGAACGAACCCTGGCTAAAAGAATTGACGGGAGGTACAAATGTACTGATGCATCAAGAAACATATGACTAAGGACTTTGAGTGTGGTTGACTTTTAGTCGAATGGTAACGATAGGTACTTGTACGGACGACTGGTCATGGACCCCAAAGCCTCCGAACCAAGTGACTCGTGCTATTTGCACCGATGAAGACCCCAACCAAGCTGAAGATCCAGAACACGTGAAGCTTTAAATGAATCCCCATTAAAGAATCAGGACCGCAGATCTTCCAAGCACCTGAATCCTCCATGGTGGACCAGATGAATCCAACGAATCCCCAATTGCTGAATGCACACACCATAAATGATACCTTCATAATCAGAAACTAGGGTTTTACTTTATTAAGAAGTCAATAATGGGTATAGTGCACAAGCACCAAGAGCTCCCCTCCGACTAGAGTTTGATTGACTGAGCCACCTCAAGTTGCTGATGAACCCTAGTTTCCGCTAGGTGCATGCACAAAATCATGAATTCAAGTCACCTATCTCCTTATGTTGAACCATGCTTATGCAGATGAAATGAATACTTGAGATGATATGCAAATGTCTGGAGTTAGTGGCCTATATGATTGATGTGAAGGGTAGGGCGAATTTTGGGGTATGACAATGAGGACACACATAATTGGACAAAAATAAGTATTTTTTTGGACCTCCCATATTGGAAGGATAATTTGTTGCGACATAATCTTGATGTTATGTACATTGAGAAGATTTTTTTTGATAATATATTTAACACAATGATGGATGTCCAAAAAAGACAAAAGAGAATGAGAAGGCTAGAAAGGACTTGGAACTTTTGTGTAATCGAAAAGACTTGGAGTTGAAACCTCAACCAAATGGAAAATTATTAAAACCCAAGGCTTGTTACACTCTTACTCCCCAAGAAGAAAAAACAGTCAGTCAATGGTTAAATGAGTTGAGGATTAGTGTAAAAAATAAATAGAAAATTCAATTTGAAATAATAAAAATTGAAAGTGATATAATTGATTTTTTTTATTGTAAATAACCATATTTTTTTATTTTTTTTTCCAAAATAACCATATTTTCAAAAAATTGTAGGTAAACGTCTGGCACATGCATTCATTTTTTTATAAATGATGACACATGTTTATAGTGACAATTATAGTCGTAGGTAAAAGTCAATTCACTGTAGGTATAACCCGAAATACTTATATCTACGACACTTTTTTTGTGATATATAATTTGTTGTACCTACAATATAGTTTTGTAGGAATACATTTTTTGGATTATACCTACGGTGAATTGACTTTTACCTACGTCTATAACTGTCATTATAAGCATGCCCCATCATTTGTAAAATATGGATGCATGCGCCATACTTTTACCTACGATTTTTTACTGTCCCTATATGCATGCGCCATCATGCATGACGCCTATGTACGGTTCAAATTTTTTGTTTTATTAAACATGGTTACTTTGATTTTTTTTAAACATAGTTATTTTTATAAAAAAATCAATATAATTAAATTAGTGTAAATGTGTGGTGAATGCAATGAGAATAATTTAGTGTGTCCAATAAGTTTTATGGGGCTAAAAACATAATATAATTATATCGTTACAAGAGAATTTGGTTTTCTTACGGGGACTTGAGCCCCAATGTGTTTCAAGTGGATCCATCATTGTTATCAACTATGAGTTACTTTAAGTGTTATTTGTAATTTTATATGGCTAATATTTTCACTAGATGACTAATAAATTTTAAATATGAGAGATTGGTCTTAAGATTGATAGTAGTATGATGTGAAATTTTAAGTGGAGGAGTGGTTTCTTTATTTGGTATCACTCGTTGCTCATGGGTTTATTACAGTTTCTCAAGGTATCTCTCTCTCTCTAGAGGGCAATCAATGGTGATAGACTCATATTCTCTTCTACTTTCTATCAACACTACTAGAAAAATGCAATTTAGCTTCCCAAATTTAGCGTCGACCATCGACCGATGCTAAAATGCCTAAATAACGTCAGCTTAGCCCACACTAAAATTCTTGATTATCATTTAGTGTTTGACTAGTCGAGTTTATAAATTCTCGATATTTAAATATTTTAATTTACTTAATTAGGATCGGTCTAATTGAAACTTCTAAATTTAACATTTTTAAAAATCTACAAATTGAACTAAGTAGGGGCTCAAACTCGCAAGCAACCCATAACATTTTTTCCTCTCCTTTTTTCTCTCAGTCGTTTCCTCAAATATTTAGTTTTCCCTCTCTTTTTTCTTTCAATCTTTTTCTCTAATACTTTGTTTTCTCTCTCTTTCTTTTCCTCTTCCCTCTTCACTTTTTGGTTTTCCTCTTCATTTTTTCTTTTTCCCACTTGCAAACAAATTAAAACCCTAATCTTCATTTAAACAAATAAAAACTCCAATCTTGCTTTTACTTTTTTTGGAATCCTTCTACAAACTTTTAATATTCCTCTAAATAAATCAAAAGCCCTAATTTATAATTCTATTTTGAGGCATTTTCAAGAGTTTTTTCAAAATTGAAATCAATATAGGCAAAGTCAAACAAGTCTGATAGAAGAGAAATAAAATGTAGTGCAGAAGAGAAAAAGAGTGATAGGAAAACATTTTTAACACTTGATGAGATTGATTTGGTCTATATGCCTAGATTAAGCACTCATGAGCGTTTTCTATGTCCCATACTCACCTTAACTATATTTGCTTATCATATGTTATCTCATAGGATTGTGTTTTTTTATTGATCATTTTTAATGAATGAATATTCTACATACTTTAGATGGATCTCAAGCCGTTTATTTCGATGTATCATATTCTTGCTGATGTCTTTAATTTCAGGCATTGAAAAGTGTTTATGATGTCCTGCTCTCATTTTTACATTGAAGTCTGAAAAAATACATATCTATAATTCTTTTTTATTTTTTCAA
Source organism: Lathyrus oleraceus (assembly GCF_024323335.1). Classification (NCBI taxonomy): domain Eukaryota; kingdom Viridiplantae; phylum Streptophyta; class Magnoliopsida; order Fabales; family Fabaceae; genus Lathyrus; species Lathyrus oleraceus. The sequence continues at coordinate 192,456,309 of NC_066579.1, read as the reverse complement.
TTTGTTGTTCAAGTGTGATTTTTGTAAACATATTATGCTTTGTTTTGTATAAATTGTATTTTATTTTTGATTAAAGAGTTAAACTTTTAAATGAATATTAATCTTTTTTCTCCATGCATATTATATATGTAAAGTTTTTTAGTAGAGTTTTCAAGCTTGTTTATATGATTTTTGAAGTTAAGTCCTATAAAATTATGATGTTATTGAGTTGTTGATTAAAATTTTCATTAGGTTATTTTGTCTTTGAAATAGGCACAAGACTAGTTGGTTGATGATTATAGCTTATGGGTTATAATCTAGTGTTGTAGCAAACTCTATCGAAGTTGAAGAACTAGTGTAGCTGTCAAAATATGCTAGGTTGTTAGCATGTGGAATTAGGCCAATCTGTTGGGCCAATGGTTTAGTATGTTAGTTTAAATTTAGGTTTAGTTTTCTTATGAATAGCGTACTAGTCATTGTGAGTGTCCTTCCTATTGGAATGGTTTTGTATGATGTCAAAACCAGAGTACTTTAGCGTTTATATATGTTTATATATATTGGACAGTATCATCTGAGTCTAAATATGTATCTTAGCATTAGGAAGCATAACCATATTTTTGAAATAATTTAGAAAAGGTTTAGAAAAGTTTTCATGCATTAAAAATTGGCTTTTATATGAAAAATTGGTATATGTGTCTACACATACATGCTATCAGTCGACACATAGAAGAAACATTTTCCTATGTGCCGACACATACGAGTTACAGGTCGACACATGCAAGTCATTTTTAAATCTTGTGGCTTCTGTTTGATGTGTCGCCTATATAGGTCGACACATGCATCGTATGTGCCAACACATGACTTACATAGGTCTGCACATGCATTAAAAATCTTGAAAAATTGCATTATTTTCTAAACCTTTTGCATTGCTTTTGCTTCATGCTTGCGTGTATATATATATATATATATATATATATATATATATATATATATATATATATTCTTCATACATGCATAATTTCTAGTAAGATTCTAGAGTAAACCTATACGAAACTGAGATTTCAAATAGTTTTCTTCATCTTCAAGCTACGTTGTATGCATACACACAAACAAACTACATATAATCATTCTTTATTTGGGTGCCAGCTAGAATCAATGTTTATAACATCAAATTTAGGTTGTTGAATTGTAAATTGGGTTGAGATCTTTGAGGGTTTCAAATAAGAAAACCAAGTTGGGGTTTTCCTTCAAGATCAATTAGGGATTTGAAGGTTTTGTACAAGATTATGCAGTTTGGATCTGATGAAGTGAAAGCTTTGAAGAATGGGGGTTTCTTGCAAAGGAGTAGTGTGAGATGGTAGATCATCTTGGTAAATTTTAGGTTATAAGAATTCATAATTTGGATCTGATCGAGTGAAAGCTTTAAAGAACGGGGGTTTCTTGCAAAGGAGTAACATGAGACGGTGGATCAAATTAATATTCTTAGGTGACTTTATCAAGCTCATATCAAGGGAAGAGAAAATGTTAGAATCAACATAAAATATAAGGTTTGTAGGGTTGCATTGCTACATTTCTCTTATAAATGAATTTTGCAAAGTAATGTTAAACTTTTATTATCTTAATTCGAGTTTGAATTGAGAGCAGACGTATCCATAGCAAAGCCGATTGGGGAACTTCCTAAAAAATTCCATGTATGCTCTCTCTCTCTCTCCATCTCTTTCTCTCTCTCTCTTTCCATCTCTTTTACGTTTCATTTGCAAATTGTTGAATTCATCGATTGCATAATCAATACGTTTGGTTAAACCTTTTGATAACCATTTGAAAAAGGTTTTGTTGAGTTGATAACAATCTATTAATTTTTTTTTATATTTAAAGATCAACAAAACCATACAAAATTCTAAACAAAATCGATTTCAAATAATTCTAAACAAAAATTTATCTCAATTTCATTTTTGTGTATTTTGTCTTTGGTAATAGAACTTACTTTAAGTATAGAATTCAATTGGTTGTGGTTGAAAGTATTTTGATCAAACTTTTTCTCATTATCATACTTTGATTCTATATACGTATATCTGAGCCTTTCGATAGTGGTTTGTTTTAGACGATTTGATCTGGGTCACTTCCGCTAGCCATTAAATTTTTCAAAGCAATTTTTGTTAAGTTTTTTACTTGAGATATATTCACCCCCTCTAGATCGAAGCCTATCGTCTAACAAGTGGTATCATGAGCTCCGGTTAATTTCGTTCTTCAATATTCGCTTATTAGAAAATGACTACTGAACCTAAAGGGGCGTACAATAGAGCGCTCATCTTTACCGGTGAAAATTATGGCTATTGGAAAGCTTGTATGCGTACCATATCGACTAGGTTAATAAGGGTGTATGGGATGTCATCATCAATGGTCCTAATCAAGTTACAAAGATCAATGGTGAAGGTGTCATCGTACCAAAACCGGAAGATCAATGGAATGATAATGATAAGAAATTATGGTCACATGATTGGAAGGCACAAAATATTCTTATATCCACACTTGGTGTTGATGAATATTATTGTGTTTCCCATTGTGAAACCTCCAAAGCTATGTGGGACGCATTAGAAGTTGCCCATGAGGAACCTAATGAAGTCAAACAAGCTAGGATCAATACCTTAAATCAATCGTAGGTATGTTTGTTGAGATAAGCATAATTTTGAATGCTTTTTGTCTATTTGGATGTCAATCCCAAGAATCCGGGATGCAGCTCCTAGATCCTTCATATCGAACTTCTTATTGAATTCAGCCTTCACCGTCATTATATCTGAAGTAAACAAAGTGGTCGAACTGACTTCTAATGAAACCTATGAGTGCCATGAATTTTTCGAATCTCCTATTCCACTATCGAGGAGATTGTTTCAGTCCATATAAATATCTATTCATCTTGTACACATAATATTCCTTTCCCTTTTCCGCATACCATTCAGGTTTCCTCATCAGGATTGTTTCATCTAGATCTCCATACAAGAAAGCAATCTTCACATCCATTTGTTCCAATTCTAGGTCGAACTATCTCACCATGGCAAGTAACATTCGAATGGACATGTACTTCACAACAGGAAAGAATACATCATTGAAGTTGACACCTTATTTCTGAGTGAAACCCCTTGCGACCAATCTTATCTTATATCTGTCGCATCCGCGAAAAACAACCGGCGGGCTAAAAAAAACAACACAGAGCCGCCATCGTGCGTTATTTATCCCAAAAGAGGGAAAGGAAACGCTCGAAGTAAACCTGGGAAAAGCATGGTCTCGCGACCAAAGAGAATGGGATCGGGAGTCGGTTATGCGAAGGGAAGGTATTAGCACCCCTACGCATCCGTCGTACTCGACGGGATCCACGCTCTAAAGAAAGAAAAGGTTGCTAAAACAAATAGACATCACACACACACACTGAAACAACACAGGTGGAGGAAAAGGGGAGAGGGCTCGCTAGGATATCGCATCCTATGCCTACGTATCTCGTCTGGAACGAGAATCAGAGCTGCCGTAGTTCGGCTCACGCACGCCGAAACAAAACACATGCAAAAAGGCAAACATGGAACCCGAACGCCAATCGCTGGACTTACATCAGCTTCCGAACCAAACAAACCCACACTGGAAACCAAATGCCACTTGATGGACTTATACCGGACTCCAAGCACACAACAAGAGGATACGGAATGCCAATGGCTGGGCTTACATCCATCTCCTACACACACAAGAAGAAACAAGCAACAAGTTACTAAGGAGTCGGGAACTCGAGCCTAGCAACTGTCAAGCCAAACACACACAAAAAGAAAAAAAGGGTTGCCCGGAGAGACCTCGCACGGCCTCCTGCCTACGTACCTCATCTGGTATGAGGATCAGGGCGACGTAGTTCCCCTGAACGGGAAAGAAATTCTAACCAGATACAAAGGGAGACACACTACTAGGGAGCTGGACTCGAGCCTAGATGTTATCATGCATATCATCCCTAAGTTATGGTTTCTATCCTAACTTGCACAGGTAGCAAGCTAAACCTAAACAGGCAAAACAATCAAAGCAAACAATCACAAATAGCACACACTATATCCAAACAGAGGTGGCTCAAACAAGGGTTAGACTGCCAAAGCAAGTCAACTGTATCAGGGTGATGTTAGCTCTTAACCCTGACATTGAGAGTCAGGGTGAAGCCAGATGAAATGGGAGTGAGGGGTGTGCCTCACAGCTCTTATCCCTGGCCAGGGAGAGCTTCAGACAATGAAGTGTGGGTCCAGAAAGTGAGAACCCTTCTACACTTATGACACTGACTCAACTGTACAACTGTACATGGATCTTAGGTTAGGATCCACAAGGCATCAACATGTGATGTGAGCCAAGGGACGACTCAACAAGAATAGCAGGAGGTGGACTACACACCTCTTGTGTCTGCCAATTGCCTTAACAAAGGTCTTTTCCTGCTTGGGGACAAAAATAAACAAGCACAGGCATTGCCTCTTAAGGAGGACTTCAGACAGGTGCCTGGCCAAGTAACAGGCCAGGTCTTCCAGACTACATGGAGTTAGTGATTCTACCTCAATTGGTTTACACAACCAAGCAGCAACACAAGCAAGTTCAAAATGAACTATAGCAACTAAGATACCTGAAATCAATCCAACATAATCAGTATACCAGACAAGCAAAAGTCAAACAGAAAATTACAAGTCCACAGCACAAACAGATAACAAGCATCTATGCACATAAGTGCAAGCCACAAGGCCTAAGCATAAGTCTCAATGCCTACAAAACAAACTCAAGTTAGTCATAAACAAGCAATAAACCAATCCCAATTGAGTGCACATCATCAAGTATAAGCAATTGTGCTCTTTGACCTGAAACAAAGCTCAAATGTGAGAACACAAACCACTAGTACAAGACTAGGGTCAAAATAGGATCAACAAGTCAAAACAGAACATGAAACTTATCAAAAATCAAGATCAATCAAATAAGAATCAAATCCAATTGGTCTCATGTTCATATCATCAACCATTATCATTTCATGAAAAAAATAGTGCAAAGCATGCAATTTAGAACCTCAAAGGACCAAACAGAAAGATCCAATCCAAACTCAATCCAAAACAATTCAATAAATCCCCAAAAAGTTCACAGCTAAACAGAATTCATTACATGTCAATCACACCAAATTTCAAGCCAATTGGACAATGGGAAGCAAGTCAATTAAATTCATCAAGTTAAAGCATGCTCATACAAGTCCAAACAAGGCACAATATCATGTATCAACTTCAAGCAAGCATAAAACAGTGTAGGAACATGATAAATGCATCAAACCAAAACCATGACAAACTTCAATGTGTCTATAATCACTCCATAAAATTTCAAGTCCATCCAATGCATATCCAGAACTTCACAAAACATTTAAAAACATGACTCACAAAAGGTCCACATTTGGTCAAACAGAAAGGAAATTCTCAATCAAATAGGACACACATCCAAAAATTCCAGAAAAATTCACATGTGAACCTAACATCCCTAAGCATCATCGTGCAAAACTTCAGCTCATTTCAAGTTCATATGGCATGTCAAATAAAATCATGAAGTTAGGCAAGGCATGGTGTGACACGAATTGTCACACCTCTAATGATCATGTCATATCTCTCAATCCAGGAACGTAAAAATCACAAACCATATACCAAAATGACCAAGAATGAGTCTAGAATATGCATTCAAAATTTCAGCTCCATCCAGTTAAACATCATCATTTCATGATCAAAAGAGTAAGCATGGTGCAAGAAAGGACATGTGAAAACAAACCCTAAGCATTTTTAAAATCCAACCGTGCATAAATCTTGAAAAAATGTCCATAAAAAAGTACACAACATGATGAATAATACAAAAAAAGAATCATGCAATTCGGAGTTGTATTTCATGAGTTATGATTTTTTCAATTGGAAGAAAAATAAAAAAATGTATGGAATGGCATGTGAAATCATGAAGCATAATGAAAATAAATGCCAAGCCAAAAAATGGATTATGCTGTACAGCGGGATCGAAGCATGTCCTTATTCAAAAAAGCAGCGCGCAAACACTTAAGTTCAGGAACAGTAGCGCAAATGAAGATCAAAGTCACTTTTCTAGAAATTTCAAAGTGTTCTTCATCATGTTCATACATTCATACGCTCAAGAACGAATCTCCACCAAATTGGACAAACCATATATCATCAGAAAGGTCTTGCAACGTACATTCACAATCTAACATCATTTTGTCCTAATTCTTCCTAATTTAACCGGATCGAAGCAAAACATAATCATGTATGAAACTTCAAATTCACATAACTCTCTCATTTCTCAACGAAAATCAGTGAAACAAATTGCAGAATTCTCTACTAAACAAGATCTATCCAAATCATCAATCAATTTCATGAATCATTGAATTCGAAAACTGGCCTTAATTTGAAGACAGTTGCGAATTTGCGTGTTTTTGGCCTTGGAATTGCAAAACAGAACTTCTATCACTCTTGTATAGGTGAATGGAACAAGGTTTGTGTATTGATTATGCACGATCTTGATGAAACCTCAACTTGCCATGGATGAACACTCTCGTAACAGTTCCAAATTGAGCTTGAACTCTCCAAGATTTTGCTTCCAACAGCTTCAACAATGCTCAAGAATGAAGGATTGATGAAGATCTTGGCTAGGCTTGTGAAGAAATTGCAAAAAAAATGAAGATGAAAAGTTGAGAGAATTGTGCAATTTTTGGATCTAGATCTGAGATGAATGAATGTTAATCTGATTTTCTGTTATGATTAACCATTTATATGATGCACTAATCCATTTTGTTAATCAAGTTTAGCCAAATGTGAGTGATTAGTGAAAATGCACTTTTATGCTAAATGGTAATTAGCCAATCCACCCTCACTTAGGCAAATCCAATGCAACAGTAGAATTTTTCTGTTGCAGCAAGTTTCAAATGGTAATTGTGAGCTGTTGCAATTGGAATTATGTGAAAACAATGAATATTTCTCAAAAACACATTTTTCCCTCCCTTTTTCAAAATTGGTCCACTTGAAAAATGGACTTTTTATGTGATGAGTTTTCATGAAATGTGATGATGGATCATGATAGTACATGTCAAATGTGACTTGCTCAAAAAAGAATCACCCAATTTGGCCAAATGGTTCAAGAGTTATGCCTCCTTGAAGTTCAACTTTTCTTGAAAATGATCTGATCATAACTTGCCAACCACAAATGAGAAATTCATGTTCTTGGACTTTTTGGAAAGGTGAGAGCAAGATCTACAACTTTTATGTTGAACAAATTTTCATTTGAAGCATTTTTCGACACGTAATTTTGAGGAGAAAAACTTTCCATTTTTGGCAATTTTCAATTACAAGTCACTTTCTATTTTTGGAAAGTTTCCATCTGACTTTATTTTCTTCATTCTTGATGTTTGAAATGTCAAATGAAACTTGTTTAGACATGAATGAAGTGTCTCTAACCCTCTCCCACCTCCAAATCCATCATTTCAGGCACAGTTGACCACAGTTGACTTTTTCTGACTGATAGATGAATTTCAGCTTGACTGATCAAATTGAGCCTCAATCTCCTGATGAAATGGCTCAATGATGAAACCCTAGCTTCCATAAGCTCAAAATAATCACATGATGATCCCCATATCCACTGAAAACCCCATCTCCTTGCCAAGCCCTGATTGGCACCATGCAGATGATTAGGGTTGACCAGAGATCAAAACCCTAATCTCAAGGTATCTGATCATGAACAATGAATCTCTTGGTGATGACAAAACCATGATGATGATGATGTATCATTTCAACCAAGATGAAGCTAAATCTCCTTGAAAACCAAGAAACCCTAATTTGAATCACACATCCTCAGATGGTTAATAATCAATCCAATGAAACCCTAGCCTGCATCTTAACCTCTTTATCTTCTGACCAAGACTTAGGAGGATGACTTGCTCCATGTAACCACATGATATGCAAATATGCAATGCCTAATGACCTACAAAATGATATGCAATATGCTAAGCTAGTCCCAAGAAAGGAGGGCAAATTTTGAGGTGTTACAGCTGCCCCTATTCAATCCACTATGAACCTGTCGATATGAATAGCCTCGGCTTTCAGATGATCAGGATGAAGAGTGATTGAATACCAAGAATAGACGAACAATTTGCACTCTGATGGGAAAATAATTAACAATGCCTGTCAGAATCGGCAAAGAAACAATATTGAAGAAAAATCCGTCTGGTACGGAGACAGTCGGACTGATTACCGAAACAAGAACGTCGACCTGGATACCAAAATAAATGGTAACACAGGGATAACTATGGCCTAAACACCACATCCGCTGGGGATTATCACCTCTTTTTAATGCTTTTCTTGAACCCCGAAATTTTTCTTTTGATTGCTCTTCTTTTTTTCATTTTCTTGAACCCCGAAATTTTCCTTCGCGCAAATGATCCCGGATCACTGCATTTGAACCCCGACATCTTGTTTGCCAACATAATGAACCCCATTCTCCATTTGAACCCCAGTCGCCTGACGATAACTTGTGATCGCCATTGTGAATCCCATTCTCCAGAAAACACCTCGTGTCTCCCTTTCTCCATTTGAACCCCGCTCTCCAGAAAATGCCTTAACACTTCCTTTTCTCCATTTGAACCCCGTTCTCCGCTTTCTTGTGATAATTCTGCTGGCAACGTCGGAAACAACACCAAAACACCACTCTGATGGCGACATATCAGAAGGTACACCTTCACCAAAGGAAGGTAACATGTGCATCTCTTCCTCAGAAGACACCCATAACGACCTCTGTTGGCCTCAGCCAAAGTCTAAGGTGACACATGAACAAAAGATAATCCTGAGGACCTCATCCCGGATATAATCTTCAACTCCAATCTCCATTTGGACCCCGAACTCCAGAAAATGTCTCAACATTTCCTTTTCTCCGTTTGAACCCCGATCTCCAGAAAATGCCTCAACATTTCCTTTTCTCCGTTTGAACCCCGTTTGTCGCGCTGATCGCGTAGCGTCCTTTGATTTTATTTCCATCTCCGTCTGACGGAAAAATTTCCTCCAGTATCGCACTACTGGGGAACATTGCTGATCTGACGTCGTGATGCTAAACTCCTCAGAGTAACACCTTCAACCAGACACTGACTAATGACTGGGAAGAAACTCGACGTTTACTGGACATCGAACAATGATGTTTACTGACACCAAAGAAAGCTCGACCAGACGGGGATCGACACGACACTTACTGGTATCGCAAGGATGACATCCACATATGTCAAAACCAGGCAGATGCTTGCCGGGGACTAACTGGGAAATACTGTTGCTTCAAAATCACGATGCTGAACTCCTCGGAGTGACACCTTCACCATCCAGCGAAACTAAATCTCAAGCGGTAACCACGGCTCGAGTCGCGCTGATCGCGATCTTCATTTCCATCTCTGTCCGACGGAACAGTCTCCTCCAGTATCGCACTACTGGGGAACATTGCTGACCTGACGTCACGATGCTAAACTCCTCAGAGTAACATCTTCACTAACCTGTTTCACACAACAGGAATCTTCTCCAGTATCGCACTACTGGGGAAGTACTGTTGATAAAAAACGGTGCCAAACTCCTCGGAGCAACACCTTCACCCTCAGGCAACCACTTCTCAAACGATAACCACGGTCTGAGACTAGCTCATGCTTGCAATATGATGCATGATTGATTTTTCTGCGTAATGCTCCATAATTATGGAAATGCTACGCAATTTATTATGAAATATGCTATGCTTACTCTACATGATGAATGCATAAAAAGCATCCCCTTTAAGGGACTCTTCTGGGGAACTCGTGACACTCTGCTGAGGATCTCGCCAATACTCCGATCTCCACCCTGCTGGGGAATAACACTGCTGCTGGAGATAAGCAACCCTTGCTGGGGAAAAACCTCCTTTGCACTCTGTGGGGAAACAACAGTCTTTGACTTGCTGGGGATACAACAATCCCGTCTTTGCTTGAGAAACCACCACCCACAGATACCTCCGCTGGGAAAGAGCAACCTCCAGACCTGGCGACTGGGGAAGCATCAATCTGAAACCTGCTGGGGATAACCATCCTGACCCTGCTAGGGAAGCCACAGACCTTGGATCTGCTGGGGAATTAGTCCTCACAACTCTGCTTGGAGAGATAAGGAAATTCTGGTTCTGAACACCCGTCGACTCGTCGAACCATGGTATTCATATCCAACTCCCATGTCAGCTTTCCAATTTTGAGAACTCCCAGACTCGTCTGGACCTTTTCTGCTCCATCATCTTGTATTCCCAACTGCTTCGCGCTCGACGGAGAGCGAACTCCTGGGATTTATACAGACTTTTCAATTTTCAGACTTTGAAGAGTCTTCTTGATTAATCTCAAGGGTCGTCGCACGTCCTTCCATCGTCTTTTCACCATTCTTCTATTCATTCGTCCCTGATTGGACTTCGTGGGGATTATTTCGTCAAAAGCTTCCACATCACAACCTGCAAGTGAGTGAAAATATCTAACAGTTCATGCAAAAGAGATCGTTAGATAAAACCGTACCCCAGGCGTGTCAAGATTTCAACACTTGGGTCACTCAACCTTCCGAACAAGATTTCAAGCTTTCAATCTTATAAGCATGCATTGAAAGGGACCTGTATGTCTTAAAATGCAAGATTCTTTATCAAAAATAATCGGATGTTTTTGCAATCAAAGCGGTAATGAAAAACAAAAACAAAATTATTTGACTGAATATGCATTTTATTGATTGAAAAGATGTGGCTCAAACCGAGCAATACAAAGGAAGCAATTCCTGAAAAGAGGTAATTGCGCACAAAAGGAAAAATCTATCCTAATGGCAATGTGAAACCCGTGATCTCATCGAGTTCCAACTCAGTTACACCCCATATGTCCTCAGACTCTCCGTGCTCTCTGCCTTCTGAACAAGACGATTCTGATTGATCCCCACCGGGTATTATCCATGATGCCTTAACCGAAGCGCAAACGATCATGCTAGACGCAGTTGTTCGTTTCAATCCCTCTTTTGCCTGGACCGCCCTTTCGGGTTTTCAGTCCACCGGGATACCCTTTTTTTCCCAAGTCGCCTTTTCAGGTTTTCGACTTGCCGGGTGTACAGTTTTTTCTTTTTATCCCTAATTTCTGCCCGAACCTTTCTTTCTGTTTTTGGTTCGCCGGGATGCCCATTTTTGCCTGGACTATTTTATTCTTTTCGTCCAGCGGGTCTCTTTATACGAAGTATTTTTTAACTGCGTCTGCATTCACAGGGGATGGAAAATCCTCACCATCCATGGTCGTTAGCAACAAGGCTCCACCAGAGAAGACCTTCTTGACCACGAATGGACCTTCATAATTAGGTGTCCATTTGCCCCTACGATCGTTTTGAGGAGGAAGGATCCTTTTCAGCACCATATCACCCACGTGATATACCCGAGGTCGTACCTTTCGGTCAAAAGCACGCTTCATCCGTTGCTGGTATAACTGCCCATGACAGATGGCCGCCAGCCTCTTTTCCTCGATCAGGCTTAACTCCTCATACCGAGTCCTTACCCATTCAGCCTCTTGCAACTTCACGTCCATCAGGACTCTCAAAGAGGGAATCTGAACCTCAACTGGTAGCACCGCTTCCATTCCATATACCAACGAGAAAGGCGTCACCCCAGTGGATGTACGCACCGACGTTCGATACCCATGCAATGCAAACGGTAGCATCTCATGCCAGTCTTTATAGGTCACCACCATTTTCTGCACAATCTTCTTTATATTCTTATTGGCTGCCTCAACCGCCCCATTCATCTTCGGACGATAGGGAGAAGAATTGTGATGTTCAATCTTGAATTCCCGGCACAGTTCTGCCATCATCTTGTTATTCAAATTAGAACCATTATCAGTAATGATTCTTTCAGGAACCCCATATCTGCAAATGATGTCTCTCTTGAGAAACCTGGCAACGACCTGCTTCGTCACGTTCGTATAAGAGGCTGCTTCCACCCACTTGGTGAAGTAATCAATAGCCACTAATATGAACCGATGCCCATTCGAAGCCGTAAGCTCAATCTTTCCAATCATATCAATGCCCCACATAGCAAACGGCCACGGGGACGACATTAAGCTCAACGGATTTGGAGGCACGTGCACCTTATCGGTATAAATCTGGCATTTATGACACTTCCGCACGAAATTGAAACATTGGGCCTCCATTGTCATCCAGTAATAACCTGCTCTCAGCAGCTTCTTTACCATCGCATTCCCACTGGCATGGGTACCGAACGATCCCTCATGGACTTCTTTCATCAACTGGCTTGCTTCTTTATCATCAACACATCGAAGCAAGACCCAATCGAAATTTCTCTTATACAAAATCCCATCCTTATTCAGGTAGAACACCATGGCCAACCTCCGTAGAGTCTTTCGGACCTTCTTAGATGCTCCCTCGGGATATTCTTGAGTCTCTAGATAGCGCTTGATATCGTAATACCACGGCTTCTCATCATCAGGTGCTGTATCAACAACAAACACATAAGCCGGTCTATCCAGACGACCCACCTCAACGTTGGGGAACTGATTCCACCATTGCACCTTAATCAAGGCAGCCAGAGTAGCCAAGGCATCTGCCAAAGGATTCTCTTCTCTGGGCACATGATGCATCTTCACCTTGGTGAAAAACGTCAACAATCTCCTCGTATAATCCCGGTATGGAACTAAATGAGATTGATGCGTATACCATTTTCCGTTAACCTGATTTACAACCAGAGCTGAATCTCCATATATGACAAGGTTCTTGATCCTTAAATCAATCGCCTCTTCAATCCCCAGAATGCAAGCTTCGTATTCAGCCACGTTGTTGGTGCACTTAAATGTTAGCCGGGCAGCAAAAGGAATATGGGATCCTTTCGGCATAACCAAAACAACACCAACACCGCTACCATTCACGTTAACGGCCCCATCAAACATCAGAATCCATTCGGATTCAGGGTCAGGCCCCTCCTCCGGGATTGGTTCCTCGCAATCTTTCGATTTGAGAAACATGATGTCCTCATCAGGGAATTCAAACTTCATCGGTTGATAATCCTCAATAGGTTGTTGGGCGAGGTAATCAGACAATACACTCCCCTTGATTGCTTTCTGAGAGGTATACTGAATATCATATTTTGTCAAAATCATTTGCCACCTCGCAACCCGTCCGGTCAATGCTGGCTTCTCAAAAGTGTACTTGATTGGATCCATCTTGGAAATCAATAAAGTGGTATGAACCAGCATGTACTGCCTTAGTCGGCGAGCAGCCCAGACCAAAGCACAGCAAGTTTTCTCGAGCAGCGAATATCTTGTTTCACAGTCGGTAAACTTTTTCCTAAGGTAGTATATGGCATGCTCTTTTCGACCAGACTCGTCATGCTTCCCCAATACACACCCCATAGACCCCTCGAGGACTGTCAGATACAGAATTAATGGTCGTCCCTCTACAGGAGGCATCAGAATCGGAGGCTCCTGCAAATATTCTTTTATTTTTTCAAATGCCGCTTGGCAATCATTATTCCACCTGACCGTTTGATCTTTTCTCAACAACTTGAATATTGGTTCACACGTGGCTGTTAGATGAGATATGAACCGTGAAATGTAGTTCAATCTACCTAAGAAACCACGAACCTCTTTCTCTGTTCTCGGTTCAGGCATTTCTCTTATTGCTTTTACTTTAGCAGGATCAACCTCGATTCCTTTCTCACTTACAATAAACCCCAGCAATTTACCGGACCGCACTCCGAAAGTGCACTTGTTCGGATTCAACCTCAGTCTGAACTGTCTCAGTCGGTCGAACAACTTGGCCAGATCTACCAGATGCCCCTCTTCTGTTTGGGACTTTGCTATCATGTCATCAACATAACATTCAATTTCATGATGAATCATATCATGAAACAAAGTCACCATGGCTCTCTGATAAGTAGCACCGGCGTTCTTGAGACCGAATGGCATCACCTTGTAACAAAAGGTGCCCCACGGTGTGATGAACGTTGTTTTCTCCATATCATCTGGAGACATCTTGATTTGATATAGCCAGAAAAGCCATCCATGAAGGAAAACACCGAGAATTGAGCTGTATTATCTACCAACACATCAATGTGAGGTAATGGAAAATCATCTTTCGGACTAGCTCTATTCAGATCTCGGTAGTCCACACACATTCTCACTTTCCCATCTTTCTTTGGAACGGGCACAATGTTCGCGACCCAAGGCGGATAATTAGTGACAGCAAGGAAACCAGCATCCCATTGCTTTTGCACTTCCTCTTTGATTTTCATCGTCATGTCAGGCCGAGTTCTGCGCAATTTCTGCTTCACTGGAGGACAATCTGCTCTCAACGGTAGCTTGTGCACAACAATATCAGTATCCAACCCTGGCATATCTTGATAAGACCAGGCAAAGATGTCGACATACTCTTTCAACAACGCCACCATTCTGCTCTTGACACTTTCCTCCAAAGCGTCCCTGATTTTCACTTCTTTCTTGACCTCGTCGGTACCCAGATTCACTATTTCGATCTGCTCTTCATGCAGCTGAATCACCTTCTCCTCTTGTTTCAACAACCTGGCTAATTCCCCTGGCAGTTCACAATCTTCTTCGCCTTCTTCTTCGGCATGATAGATCGGATTGTCGAAGTCATACAGAGGTGTAACAGGATTGTTATCAATGAGATCCGGAGAATGATCGCATCTGCATGAATTTTGATTCATGCATTGCTTTAGAACCGGTGCGAGACAAATCGAAAAAGAAAAATGAAAACATTTCCATTTTTATTTTGTTTTTATTTTTAAACTGCAAAATAAATGAAAAACAGGGAACACCGCTTTTAACTGAAAAACATCCATTTATTGATGACGCAAATTTGCAAATTTTAAACATGAGGTGGCCCTTACAATGAACCACTACGTGTCGGGCAACACGTAAGGCTTTCATGCAGATAAAATTGAAAAACAGAAATCATTACTCTTCGAGCAGAGTGACCCTGATGATCTTTTCAGCCTTCCAGTTCTGGATTCCCATCCCTGGTACGCACGGCTTTATCCACCGGTCTATTTCACAGTCGCTATCAGTTTCATCACCCAACATGCAGATGTGATCCGGATCCAGCATTCCGGCACTAGTGAACGTGACTAGCGTACGACATCCTCTGCCTTGTCCTGACGAGCCTCTGTTCGGCTGATACCCTACTCCGAAGCGGTCCTTCTTGGCGGAGATATCCATCATCCTGCCCCAACCAGGAGCCTCTCCATTCTTCACCACCTCAGCGGCCTGCTTGTACGAAGATATGGACGGTTTTTCCTCCTCTTTAGCAAAAAGAGCATTCTCCACCTTGACGGTTTCAAATGCTTGACTAGGCGTCTCCCATATTTCGCCGTCCATCTCAACGTATTTGAATGAGGACAGGTGGCTGACAAAGATGTCTTCTTCCCCACAGACGGTGACGACTTGGCCTTCCCAGATATATTTCAGTTTTTGGTGCAAAGTCGAAGTCACTGCCCCTGCAGCATGAATCCATGGGCGACCCAACAGGCAACTATATGTCGGCTGAATGTCCATGACGTAGAAAGTCGACTTAAACACCTCAGGGCCTATCTTCACTGGAAGTTCAACCTCTCCGAACACGGCCCGCTTCGACCCATCGAAAGCCCGCACTATCAGATCAGTGGGAGTCAAGATCAACCCTTCGCAATTCAGCTTTGCCAGAGCCTTCTTCGGCAACACATTCAATGAGGAGCCGGTATCAACCAGCACATGCGAAAGCACGGCCCCTTTACATTCCATTGCAATGTGCAAAGCCCGGTTATGATTTCTCCCATCCACAGTCAGATCCATGTCAGTAAAACCCAGCCCATGGCTGGCATGCACATTAGACACGACCGTCTCCAACTGGTTAATGGTTATCTCTTGAGGCACATAGGCTTTCTTCAGGATCTTCATCAAAGCCTCTCTATGCCCCTCAGAGCTTAACAGCAAAGATAAAATGGATATCTTGGAGGGAGTCTGTTGTAGATGGTCCACCAGCTTGTACTCAGACTTCTTGATGATTCTTAAGAATTCTTCTGCTTCATCATCAAGTTTTTCTTCCGACCCAGCAGGCGTCGGTGTCACTACAGGAGTACCTTCATTCACTGCCGCTTGTTTCCCTTTCGCCCTGGCTAAAGCCTCGGCCTTTTCTTTTTTCTCTTTTTCTCCTTCTTCCCTCCTCAACGCGTCCGGAGCAAACAGTCTTCCACTGCGAGTGAAACCGCTGGGACCGGCATTGTCCACCTTTGAAACGGTGGTTTCACTAGCAGTCTGGTCTTCCACCTTCTCTCCGTTACAGTACACCTCTCCCCCATAATGCCACGGCACGGCATCATCTTTGTCATACGGAATTGGTCCAGGTACCGTGATGGTAACTGGAGCCGCCTCCGCCAGAGTTGACAAATCAACCGGGTCGAAGTATATTGTTATGGTGGAGACCTCATCCTTCCCCAAACCAACCTTCTCAATTTGAATACTTCCATCGTCCATCAGTCCCTGGACAGTCTCTCTCAAGAGTATACACCCCTCAACAGCAATAGTGCACGCAGCACAATCATCACCACAGCCCGGATAAACCCCATTATTCAGCAACTGTCTCTTGACCTCAGCCAAAGGAGTCTTCAACTGCTTAACAGACAACAGCCCAATTCTATTCTCCTCAGAGATAGCATTCACCCCCCTTTGACCATGCGCGGGCATGGGATTAGCATTCACGTTGGGCGACGGAGCGAAGTTGATAGCTTTTGAATCCACCAGGTCTTGAACCACATGCTTAAAAGCTTTGCAGTTCTCTACGTTATGTCCGGGTGCACCTGAGTGAAATTCACATTTTGCATTCTCATCATAATTGGCTGGCCTCTGATCAGGTCTCAAAGGTGCCAGAGTTCTTAGCTGTACCAACCCCAGATCTTGCAATTTCTTCAACAAGAAGGAGTAAGTCACAGGAGGCCTGTCAAAATGCCTATCATTCATCCTTCCCCTGACCTGATATCCAGCCCTTTGTGGCCTCTGCTGAAATGGTTGCCTTTTCTGTTGAGGTCGTTGTTGTTGCTGCTGCTGTTGCTGATTATCAGCAGGAATAGTTACCGCAGCAGTGTGCTGGAAGTAACGATCCCTATTGGGTCCTCTCTGAGCATAGACCGCACTGGTATCACCCTCTTTTTTCCTCTGGCCATTACCGAAGGGCTTCTTCGATCCTGAAGACGAAGCATTACCCTGAATCTTTCCGAGCTTCAGCCAGCTCTCTATCCTTTCACCGGCTACCACTATATCTGCGAAATTTGTCACCGGACAACCCACCATTCTCTCCGCGAAAGCCCCCTGCAGGGTACCCATAAAGAGATCAGACATCTCCCTGTCCACTAACGGAGGTTGCACTCTGGCAGCCAACTCCCTCCACCTCTAAGCGTATTCTTTAAACCCCTCGTTATTCTTCTGAGACATACCCTGCAGCTGGGTACGACGCGGAGCCATATCAGCGTTGAACTGATACTGTTTAAAGAAAGCGTCACCAAGATCTTGCCAACTCTTGATGTCAGATGACTTAAGCTTGGTGTACCACTCTGTTGAAAGTATGTTTCGTGTCGGGTTTTTGTTATCGTATCCACAGGGATTGTAAGATATCACCGCCGTTCGATGGTTGTATTAATCGTAGCTCAATGTAACAATAGGGTTTTGGTTTTAATCAAGTTATCTTGCATAAAAAGTAATAAGTTTCGGTAAAAGTTATGGTTTGATTAAATGAGAAATATTGTCAAAGTTAGGTTTCAATGATCACTTTGCATGTATTTGCTCGGTCAACAATCTTATAAACTCCTTTAGATGATAAATCATTTCACAAAGTCCTCTCAATATGTTTCTCTCGAACACATATTGTGAGTTTCGCCATTTTGATCCATTGTTTCTCTCGAACACAATCTATCAAAATGACAACTTTTGGTTCAACCTTATGGTGAACAAAATCATTCGTTACTATCTCTAGCTAACAAACAAGTTTGGATAAAAACCTAGGTCAAGAGTCGGTAAACATCTCTCGATCATAAACCAACACAAAGAGTTTTAAATAGAAACAAAGTTTTCATCATATATTTACCGTTAAAGAGTTTACATATGAGGATCCTTACATTTACACACAAAGCTAGTAATCACCTACATCTAACCTTGACAAATGGATGACTTAGCTACTCATTTTCATGGTAGCTTGGTCGGCAAGTAAGGAAAGAAGGTTGATCAACATCCAAGTCGGATAATCGAAGTTGGATGGGAATCCACCTTCTTTTTGTAGAAGATGGTTCTAAGATGAAGAGAAATGAAAACTAGGGCATAAAGATCCCAAGAACAATGCTGCAAAAATATCTAGAAGAAAGTACAAAAGTGGAAAAAGTTGGTAAAAATGAGGTATGGTGCTCAAAAGTGGCACCTGCTACTTATAGACCTCAGCTGGTCTGTCATGTTCGCTAGGCGAGCAGAATGGCTCGCCTAGCGAGGGTCTAAAATGGGCACAAAAGGCCCCTGCGCCCAGAGAAAACAGGGCCTGCTGAACTGTGATGTTCGCCTAGCGAACATACCTTCGCCTAGCGAAGGACACGCTTCAACCTTCGCCCCAGCGAGGTTGAGAGGTTTTGCTACTGGAATGCTCGTTGGGGACTCGCTAGAGCTTCGCCTAGCGAGTGAGTGCTAGCTGCGTTTTTCACCAAAACAGAATGAACTCGCTACCACCTTCGCCTTCAGCTCGCCTAGCGAATTAATTTGACAATTTACTGGAGCTGTTCGCCTGGAACTCGCCTAGCGAACCAATGCTTCGCCACAGCCTCGCCTAGCGAGCAGGCTGATGAAATGCTTGTATTCTTTGGTTCCTTTGCCAATTTTCTTGTGTCTTCATTTTCAATTAGTTCATGTCTTTCCTGCACAATAACACACAACTCAAAGGCACCAAGCTTGTTTATCAATGTAATGCATTCCATGTAAAACAAATGTGGTTTTGACAGTTTTAGCAAGGAAAAAGAGTGAAAGATGCCCACATGTGATAGCTCTAATAAGCACTTTTGGGCATCTAACAACTCTCCCCAACTAGATTCTTGCTTGTCCTCAAGCAAAGTATGCCTCTTGAAGGACAAGAGGATTTGCTTCAAGAAACTGGTTTCTCCGAAGTTGGATAAACGGCTCAAACACAAGCGAAATCAGCAACTACAAGTTCCCAACGGTTCGAATAAAATAATACATAAGAACTAAAACTTAAATAGCAATGCAAAATATTTATCTATCTACAACAATACTATTCTGAATGAATCATCCTATCTCTCCTCTTCGAATAAGGAATGAAGATTTTGCGCGTTTGCAACCGCGGGACTAATCTCACTCACTAACAAATAATGAAGATATCAAATAGATTCATACAATGTCTAACAATTAAAAATGGTACTGTGGAAGCATAAAGATCACTAAGGGCTTTTCGGTTGAAGCTTGGTTAGGTTAACAAACAAGGGTCATTTCTAAGGCCATTGAAACGAAAGTGCCGATGCAAAAGAGACATTCACAGTATTATTCACACTACTCGACTTTGTTTCATTTGTTTCTTATTTGAAACCTTCACAACACATATTCCACAACTCAATTTTTATTTTTCACTATTTTTCTTCCAAGCAAGCACTCATTTTCATTTTTTTTTTTTGTTCTTTTCTTTCACATCAAATATACAAAACAGATGTTTCTTTTCTATATTTTCTATACATATATTTTTCTATGCTTGCTCGGTTTTTCTTTTCTTTTTCAAGAGTTGTGGTACTTACCAATTCTTTTTCGTTCTCCCCAACTTATTTCTTCCACACCCTAAGTGAATGCTCTTAACTTTTTACGGCAAAAGAACAATAAACAAGATTTTCCGGGTTGTAAAAAAAAGATTTTTGAGATCTCGCTTTATTTCAAGCCGAGATTCAACTGTTTAGGCTCAAAGGGGTTAACAAATACTCTCTCTGCTCACAGGTAAGTTGTTTTTGGATGTAGTTGTGCTCGAAAGAAAACAAGTGCCTTGATCATTTCTAATTGCTTCCACAATTTCACAATAATAAAAGACAAATAATGAATCACATGAATCAACAAAACTTATTAGAATCCAGCATTTAAGTGAACAATGGAGGTTTCCTCACAATTTGTGGTTTTAAGTTCTAGATGAAGCATTCATTCAATTATGTTGCAAAAAGACAATATTCAATTTACCAAAAAGAGTAAAGTTCCTAATGCATTCTAAAATTCTAGCCGACGGTAACCATGTACCTTAGCTTCATTCACTTGTTTATTCTTATCATTGCCATCCAAGCTCGGATGCACCTTCATTGGGTACTTCTTGAGGAGCAACCAATCTAGAAGGGTTTGCCACTCAATCAACCAAAAATTTATTAAACACACAAAATTAAAAACATAAATAAATAACATTAACATAAAATATAAATTTGTTCATGGGGGACAAAACACCCCAATAGTACAACACCAAGGTCAAAATACAATATCCGAAAATACAAATAGAAATAACATAAAAACTGAAAACACACAAAAACTTAACCCACTAAGGGCTCAGGACTCCTCCTCGCTACCGGCCTCAGAACCGGTAGCCTCATCATCAACATCATCATCATCAGCACCATTAGCATCAGCGTCCACCCCCTCACCATAGACTGGCCTGTCCACAGGCCAATTAGCGTTAAGCATAAACTGCTCACGCGCCAACAATGCTCGAGCACCGGAGGGGTCATTACCTTGCAGTTCCAACCTCTGCATACTGTTGTGCATATCAATCATAGCTCTCTGGGATGCCGCCATCCATTCAAAACTGTAGTCACACACCGCTCGTAGGTAGGGATCCAGCCCGGGAGTAGAAGCACTAGGACCATCAGAAGCCCGAGTACTTCCCGAGGCTGCACTGCCACCGGTAGTCTTAGGTCTATAATACTTAGCCACATACCTATCATCGATAGGTGCCGGGATCCTCACCTGCCCACGAGACGGAAGTCTCACCCTTGCCTGAACACATAAGCTCATAATCAAACACGGGAAAGCCAGGGGACAATTAACACGAGCCCCCGACTTAAGCCCGCTCTCGACCACCGTCTTCAGCTCATTGGCGATTATCCTCGCCACATCTATCTCGACATTTGTGAGGATGGAATGGACCAAATGTGCCACTGGGATCGGCACAGTAGAGGTATGTGATTTAGGCTGGATGTTGGTCAAAACCAAGAGCAGTATCAGCTGAGCCATGGGAGTCATGTCCTCCCGGTGATACCTCACTGGAACCCCAGATGGGTTCGGCTCAACCGATTTCCCAGGTAAAAGCAGGTCGGCGGTAATGGCAGGGACATCTCGGTGAAGCCTGAGGTCGGTGTGGTATTGGTCTCTCTGGTCAGCACCCAGCTGGAGCGGTTCCCCTAGGATTCGGTTGATAGCATCCCGGTCGAATGGAATTGCACGCCCGGCAACTCTAGAAACCCAAGTAAAGGGCTCGTCGTCGTCGGGCAGTGCGTTAGCATAAAACTCCCGCACTGTCGCAATGTCGTAATGCTCTAAGGGACTTATCAACCTATCCCACTTCTTTGCGTCTATCAACCCGGCGAAAGTTCTGTAAGTGCCCTGTGGGTTGATCAGAAATCGCTTCTCTGGAAGTATTTTTCGCTTCTCCAGAGTGATGTATCTGGCGGCCTGCTTCGGGCCGACAAACTTGTCTTGGTCGAATTGAATAGGAACTGTTCGAGAAGCAGTTTCTCCCTTTCTTTTCTTACCAGCTCCAGACCTTGACTCCATCTGCAAAATATACAAAGAAACAACACACACCAAACAACAGATTAGCCAACAAAGCATAATTTTAAAATACTGCCTTGCTCGCTGCTGCTTCGCCTAGCGAAGTGGCAGCGAACGCTCGCCCCAGGTTCGCCTAGCGAGTGCTAGCGAACCTTACGGGTTTTGGGGTTTTCTGCATTTTTAAAGATGTTTCCCCCAATACCCGTACTCTAATGGTTCCCACATCAGAACCTAATGATTTCTCATGAAAATTAATCGTTCTATGCTATTGGGGATTGCCTAATTGCATGCAAAACCTAAAGTAACACTAAATCCCCAATTTGAAAACCTAAATCTCCAAAAATTTGCAAACTCCAAAATACCACATGCAACCTCAATGTTCCCATACCACACTCATCATATTTGCCATTCACATTTGGAAATTAAGAGTTCAAACAAAAAGAAAAATGTAGTAGGGCAAACCTTAGGTACACGGATTCGGAAATGTGAAGTGCGAAGAGTTCGCAATCGACCGAAACGAGCAAGTGTCGGTGATAAGGATGCAAATGAGAGAGTTTGAGAAGCCTAGCACAAAATCCTCAGCAGAGCCGTTCAGAAATTTTTTTTGAAGGTTTGGGGCAAAATGGCCCTGCTGAGATTTAAATAGTAAACAGTACTGCAGCGCTCGCTGCTGCCTCGCCTAGCGAGCAGCTAGCGAGCATGCTCGCTACTGCCTCGCCTAGCGAGCTGCAAGCGAGCATGACAGCAAGTGCATGGCAAATGCAGCACTTGCAAGTCATCCAGCATGGGTTAAGCACAATATACTCCATACAACATAAAACATAAAGCAGTAAATACTTACAATGTTGGGGTGCCTCCCAACTAGCGCTTGTTTAATGTCGGCTAAGCTCGACGGTGCGATGCTCACAGAGGAGCATCGAGCGGCTGAGCACAACTCTCGCGATCCACATGACCGCCGAGATACACCTTCAATCGTTGGCCATTCACGGTCCAACTATCTTTCTTGTCCATGTCTTCAATGACAATGGCCCCGTACTCTTTTACTTCTTTCACCCGAAATGGCCCGGACCATTTTGATTTCAACTTCCCGGGAAACAATTTCAACCGGGAGTTGAACAATAGGACCAATTGTTCGGGCACAAATTCTTTGTTACGGATCTTCTTGTCGTGATACTTTTTTGCTTTTTCCTTGTACAACCAACTTGAGTGGTATGCGGCATTGCGCATCTCCTCCAACTCAAGTAGTTGTACTTTCCTTTTGTTACCGGCCAACTCATGTTCAAAATTTAAAAACTTTAGGGCCCACAAGGCCTTGTGCTCCAATTCAACCGGCAAATGGCAAGTTTTACCAAATACCAATTGAAAGGGAGTTAGGCCAATTGGAGCTTTAAAGGCCGTACGGTAGGCCCATAATGCTTCGTCCAATTTTTGGGACCACTCTTTTTTAGAATTAGACACGGTTTTTTCTAGGATTCTCTTAATCTCTCGATTAGAGACCTCCGCTTGCCCGTTAGCCTGAGGGTAGTACGGAGTTGTCACCCTATGCGATACACCATAATGCTTTAGAATTGTTTCCAAAGGTGCATTGCAAAAGTGTGACCCTCCGTCACTTATCAACACTCGGGGGGTCCCAAAACGGGAAAAGATGTTTTTCTTTAAAAAATTTATCACCGTTTTGGCATCCGCCCGAGGTGAGGCAATCGCCTCAACCCACTTAGAGACATAATCAACAGCAACAAGCATGTACTCATTCCCATAAGAGGGTGGGAAAGGTCCTACGAAATCTATGCCCCAACAATCGAACACTTCCACTTCTTGGATATTTTGGAGAGGCATCTCATCTCTCTTACCTATCCCACCGCTTCTTTGGCAGCTGTCACAACTTTGCGCATGGATATGTGCGTCTTTGAAAATAGTTGGCCAATAAAATCCCGATTGAAGAATTTTAGTGGCCGTTCTAACCCCATTATAATGTCCGCCATAAGGCGAGTTGTGACAATGCCAAAGGATGCTCTGGGCTTCATCACCAGTTACGCATCTCCTTAACAGGTTATCGCTACCCAACTTAAATAAGTATGGGTCATCCCAAACATAATACTTCGCATCCGAAAGGAACTTCCTCTTTTGGTTCGAAGTTAGGTCGGCAGGCACAAAACCACTAGCCTTGTGGTTTGCAAAGTCTGCAAACCACGGCCTAACTTGAACCTTAAACAGTTTTCCATCAGGAAATTCTTCCCGGATTTCCTTTTCAGATGCGGTAACCTCGACATTCACTAAGCGGGATAAATGATCCGCTACCAAGTTTTCCGACCCCTTCTTGTCTTTGATTTCGACATATAATTCTTGTAACAAGAGGATCCAACGGATGAGCCTTTGCTTCGAATCCGGCTTGGTTAGCAGATACTTAATCGCCGCGTGGTCGGTATACACAACGACTTTAGACCCTATAAGATAAGACCTAAACTTTTCTAGCGCATACACTATTGCGAGTAGTTCTTTTTCCGTTGTGGCATAATTTATTTGAGCCTCGTTACGAACCTTACTCGCATAATGTATCGCATGAAAAGTTTTGTCTTTTCTTTGGCCAAGTACCGCTCCAACAGCATAGTCACTCGCGTCACACATTAGTTCAAAATTTTCATTCCAATCGGGAGCGACTATTATTGGAGCGGTAACCAATTTTTCTTTTAAAACCTCAAAAGCTTGCAAACAATCTTCGGTGAAGAGAAATACCTGGTCTTTGGCGAGCAAATTGCTCAAAGGTTTAGCCACCTTTGAGAAGTCCTTGATGAAGCGCCGGTAGAACCCCGCGTGCCCCAAAAAGCTACGGATGCCCTTCACATTCACCGGAGGGGGTAATTTTTCAATTACTTCAACCTTAGCTCTATCCACTTCAAGCCCCCTTTTAGAGACTTTGTGGCCTAGCACGATCCCCTCGGTCACCATGAAGTGACACTTTTCCCAATTTAGCACCAAATTGGTCTTCACACACCTTTCGAACACCGTCTTCAAATTTGCCAAGCATAGACTAAACGTCCCACCAAATACCGAGAAGTCATCCATGAAGACTTCCATTGTTTTCTCTATCAGATCGGCAAAAATGGCTTGGACACATCGTTGAAAGGTCGCCGGTGCATTGCACAGCCCAAAGGGCATTTTTCTGTATGCGAACACTCCAAACGGACACGTGAAAGCCGTCTTCTCATGATCAACCGGGTCAACCGCAATTTGGTTGTACCCGGAGTAGCCGTCCAAAAAACAATAGTATTGTTGGCCCGATAGTCTTTCAAGCATTTGATCCATAAATGGGAGTGGGAAATGGTCCTTACGAGTCGCGGTATTCAACCGTCTATAATCTATACACATTCTCCACCCCGTAGCAACTTTAGTCGGGATCAATTCGTCTTTGTCATTTCGAATTACGGTCATTCCACCCTTCTTCGGAACCACGTGCACGGGACTAACCCATGGACTATCCGAGATCGGGTAAATCATTCCCGCATCCAATAGCTTCACAACTTCCTTTCGAACAACCTCTTTCATGGTAGGATTTAAACGGCGTTGTGGTTGAGCTACCGGCTTGAAATCCTCCTCCATCAAAATCTTGTGCATACAATAGGATGGACTTATTCCTTTTAGATCGGAAAGAGTCCAACCCATAGCTTCTTGATTGGTTTTTAGCACAATGATTAGACGGGCTTCTTCTTCTTTTGTCAAGAGGTTGCTTATGATGACCGGCTTTGCCTCGGTCTCATCTAGAAACACATATTTCAAAGTCGAAGGTAACTCTTTTAATTCAATTGGCGCTTTCTCGTCAATGACCTCCTTCTTCAAGTTTTCTTCCTCTACTTCCCACGGTTGTAGGTCTTCCAAACTATCAAGTTCCTTTAAGCATTCCTCAAGAGCTAGCTCCTCTTCAACAGTGAAAACCTCCAGTGAGTCGTCAAGAGCTAACTCCATAGGAGATATCTCATGAATATGCTTTGAAACCTCTATAATAGCGTCTTCGATCACATCGATGCGAAAGCTATCATTTCTATCCTTGGAATGCTTCATCGCCTCGAATAGATCAAATGTGACCTCCTCATTTTGAACCCGCACCTTCATTAAACCGTCATCAACATCTATCATCATTCTTGCGGTCTTCATGAATGGTCGGCCCAATATGAGCGGAGCATCATCATCTTCCTCCATATCAATTACAATAAAATCCACCGGGAAAAAGAATTTGTCGACTTTCACCAACACATCTTGGGCTACGCCATGAGGATGGGTCGTCGACTTATCCGCCAATTGCAATGTCATTCGGATGGACTTAATCTCGATGTTGCCAAGCCTCTTGATAATTGACAAAGGTATAAGATTAATGCTCGACCCCAAGTCAATAAGTCCCTTTCCGACATACACGTCACCAATTTTAACCGGCAATGTAACTCTTCCCGGATCAACCTCTTTCTTAGGAAGCGTCCTTTGAATAATGGCACTACAGCTCGCATCAAGGACGATGGTCTCCGGTTCCGTATACCTCCGCTTTTTGGTTAGTATGTCCTTCATGAATTTGGCATACTTTGGCATTTGTTCCAAGGCTTCAGCAAACGGAATGTTGATTTGCAACTGTTTAAAAATATCCATGAACCGGGCGTAATGCCGTTCATTCTCCCTTTTGGAAGGAGCATGAGGATAAGGAAGGTTTTGGATAGGAGTAGCGCTCACTACCTCCTTTCCCTTTGCAATTCTAGCACTTTTCCATCTAGGCTTCTTCACTACCTCCCTTATTACCTCATCACTTTTATTTTCCTCAATCTCCACACCTTTTTCTTTTTCAACTTCACCATTATTTTTATTCTTTTCAACTACTTCCTCATCACTCCACACTCCTATTTCACCATCAACATTTTCCTCCACTATTTCCTCCTCAATTTCTTTCTCTTTCTCTCTTTGTTCACTCTCAACTCTTTTTTCATTCTCACTACCCAACTCCCTCCCACTTCTCGTCATAATCGCCTTACAATGCTCCTTAGGATTTGTTTGCGTATTAGCCGAAAAAGAAGGACCGGTTTGTTGTTCAGCGAGTTGCTTGGCAAGTTGCCCAACTTGAGTTTCAAGATTTTTTATGGCCGCGTCATTACTCTTTTGATTGGCCATTGACATTTGCATGAATTGCGTCAATGTCTCTTCCAATTTAGAATTGACGACCGGCGGTTGTTGAGATTGATACGGATTTTGGGGAGGGTTTTGACGGCTAGAAGAACCACCCCCATAACCTTGGTTATGATAATAGTTGCTTCTAGGTTGGAACCCTTGGTTCCCTTGGAATTGTTGTTGTTGTTGTTGTTGAGGGTGCGGTTGATAAGGTTGTTGTTGTCTCGGTTGATAGTCCCGTTGATTGGCCATGTAGTTTACTTCGTCAAAACCGGGAGGTGGACAAAATCCGGTGTCATGTTCACCTTTACAAAGTTCACAACAAGCTATTTGTTTAGCTTTTGACGGTTCTCTTAACTCTTTGATTTGTTGCGTTAAGAGTTCCACTTGTTGTGAGATGAGCTTGTTTTGGGCAAGGATGGCATCATTCGTCCCTAACTCAAGCACTCCCGCCTTCTTCAAAGAATTTCCACGACTTTGACTCTGAAGATCATTCAAAGCCATTCGATTGATAATGTTGGTGGCTTCTTCGGCACTTTTTGACATCAACGAGCCACCCGAGGTGGCATCCAACAACGTCTTGCAGTTTGGTTGAAGTCCATTTCTGAAGATATGGATTTGAGTCAATTCATCAAATCCATGCCCTTTACATTTCCTAAGCATGGACTTGAATCTCTCCCACGCTTCATTCAAAGATTCACTGGTTCCTTGAGAAAACACCGAGATGGCCGTCTTTGATTCCATGAATCGGTTATGGGAGAAAAATCTTTCAATGAATTTCTCTTCTGACACGTTCCAGTCTGTCATTACGGCAGGTGTTTGATTGAGATACCAATCCTTTGCTTTACCGAGCAAAGCGTGGGGAAATAATCGTCTGAACAACGGAAGCTCCTGAGCCTGATCCATTCCGGCAGCCAATGCTATCTCATAAAATTTTGTGAGAAAAGCAAATGGGTCTTCATGGTCCATTCCGGTGAATGGACTCCCATATAATAAATTCAGAGTTCCCGTCTTCATCTCAGCTTGCCTTCCTGTGTGGTTGGCAAACTGAGCGGTGTTCCTTGGACTATTGATACATGGAGTAGAAATAGGTGGTGGTGGTTGTGGCTCCATGTTTGGTATGAATGGGTGTGGATTTGTGGTTGAAGAACTTTCTCCTTGCTCTTGGCGTTGTCTAGCCTGTTGCCTCCTACGTCTCGTTTTGCTATTGAGCCTCCTTGCGGTTCTCTCGATCTCAGGATCAAAAAGAAGTTCGTCCACAGGGATTTGCCCTCGCATAAAACATAAGCTGCACACTAAACCAAACAAATTACAAGCACAAGTCAAAAATTCACAAGCTAAAACTTAAACAACCATTGCGATGCTTGCAATATCAATTTACAATCCCCGGCAACGGCGCCATTTTGTTGAAAGTATGTTTCGTGTCGGGTTTTTGTTATCGTATCCACAGGGATTGTAAGATATCACCGCCGTTCGATGGTTGTATTAATCGTAGCTCAATGTAACAATAGGGTTTTGGTTTTAATCAAGTTATCTTGCATAAAAAGTAATAAGTTTCGGTAAAAGTTATGGTTTGATTAAATGAGAAATATTGTCAAAGTTAGGTTTCAATGATCACTTTGCATGTATTTGCTCGGTCAACAATCTTATAAACTCCTTTAGATGATAAATCATTTCACAAAGTCCTCTCAATATGTTTCTCTCGAACACATATTGTGAGTTTTGCCATTTTGATCCATTGTTTCTCTCGAACACAATCTATCAAAATGACAACTTTTGGTTCAACCTTATGGTGAACAAAATCATTCGTTACTATCTCTAGCTAACAAACAAGTTTGGATGAAAACCTAGGTCAAGAGTCGGTAAACATCTCTCGATCATAAACCAACACAAAGAGTTTTAAATAGAAACAAAGTTTTCATCATATATTTACCGTTAAAGAGTTTACATATGAGGATCCTTACATTTACACACAAAGCTAGTAATCACCTACATCTAACCTTGACAAATGGATGACTTAGCTACTCATTTTCATGGTAGCTTGGTCGGCAAGTAAGGAAAGAAGGTTGATCAACATCCAAGTCGGATAATCGAAGTTGGATGGGAATCCACCTTCTTTTTGTAGAAGATGGTTCTAAGATGAAGAGAAATGAAAACTAGGGCATAAAGATCCCAAGAACAATGCTGCAAAAATATCTAGAAGAAAGTACAAAAGTGGAAAAAGTTGGTAAAAATGAGGTATGGTGCTCAAAAGTGGCACCTGCTACTTATAGACCTCAGCTGGTCTGTCATATTCGCTAGGCGAGCAGAATGGCTCGCCTAGCGAGGGTCTAAAATGGGCACAAAAGGCCCCTGTGCCCAGAGAAAACAGGGCCTGCTGAACTGTGATGTTCGCCTAGCGAACATACCTTCGCCTAGCGAAGGACACGCTTCAACCTTCGCCCCAGCGAGGTTGAGAGGTTTTGCTACTGGAATGCTCGCTGGGGACTCGCTAGAGCTTCGCCTAGCGAGTGAGTGCTAGCTGCGTTTTTCACCAAAACAGAATGAACTCGCTACCACCTTCGCCTTCAGCTCGCCTAGCGAATTAATTTGACAATTTACTGGAGCTGTTCGCCTGGAACTCGCCTAGCGAACCAATGCTTCGCCACAGCCTCGCCTAGCGAGCAGGCTGATGAAATGCTTGTATTCTTTGGTTCCTTTGCCAATTTTCTTGTGTCTTCATTTTCAATTAGTTCATGTCTTTCCTGCACAATAACACACAACTCAAAGGCACCAAGCTTGTTTATCAATGTAATGCATTCCATGTAAAACAAATGTGGTTTTGACAGTTTTAGCAAGGAAAAAGAGTGAAAGATGCCCACATGTGATAGCTCTAATAAGCACTTTTGGGCATCTAACACACTCCAAGGAGCCTCCGGACAGGCTGTCCTGGAAGAAGTACATCCACAGCTTTTGGTCCATAGTGTAAGCAGAGATCTTACGGACGAATGCTTGCAGATGAGTCTCTGGGCATGAACTCCCATTATACTTATCAAATGCGGGCGCCTTGAACTTTTGTGGGATCACAATCCCCTCGACCAGCCCCATGTTCGACATATTCACGACCCCGGGAGTGGCATAGCTTTCAAGAGCTCTGATCTTCTCAGCCAGCAACTGAATCTCCTTATTCTGTGGTTGGGCACCGTACTGACCAAATGGCTCGTTGTGCATGGAAAACTGATCAGCTTCTCGGTCTTCCTCTCTATCGTCATCAACCCCAAAGAATGGCAGGAACAGACTATCTTTCATGTTATGGCCCATCTGACCGGGTTGACCACCTGTGGCAGCACCAAAACCAGCAGCATTATTTACTATCCCCACAGTCGTCCTCTTTCCACCATCTCGAGAACCGCCCAGCCCCTGGTTGGAGACACCATCTAGGTTCACACCACTATTAGCAGCTGAAGCCCGCTCGAGCTTCTCAACTTTGTCAGCCAAAGCTTTCTGACCAACTGCAAAACCCTGCATGATGTTGATCAGCTCATTCATCTTGTCTTTTAGCTCGAGGATATCGGTATTTGGGAGATCCATCAGTCTGGGAGCGTTGCGTCTTGTGAAATATCTATGAGGACGTGTTGAGTGCAAAGGTACAACTCTACGAGCACGAGCAATGATTCCTGAAACAATCAAGCACGTTAGAACTGATACCTACAAAATAGAAAACAAGTTATTATGATCATGCATGAATGCAGTGTCTATCCACATGAGGAACACTCTGTCTCTTGATCCTGGCTTCATTGAGACAAATAATAATTCAGCAGCAATATTTTAACATTCATCGTTCGATTCCATCATACAGACCAGAGATACATGATTTAGCAATATACCCCCAACCATGTGTGTGCTGTGTGAGTGCATACGGTAAAGCAAATAAAGCTTGAAGATCGATCACTGAATGAAAACAATCATTGCATATCAAAATGCACAATAAGCGCCATAGTCATACATCAAAGCTGATACACATCAAATACAACCCTCCAGAATCAGAAAGGAAACACAAGCAAGTAAATTCCGTCAACATGCCTGACGGTAATCCACACAAATGATAGGTCTAAACTGAAGGAGGTCCCACAGAAGGCCCTACATCATCAACCATCTTCGCAAACTCTGCGGCGAACCTGAGCTCGGTGTTCTCCTGCTGCAATCTCCCCACCTCCTTCTGGTGAATCTTCATCTGTCTGAAATAATGATCTCTCTCAACAAGATAATGATCTCTCTCAGCAATGATCTTCGTATTCTCTGCTTCCTTGGTCTTCAGTTTTGCCTCCCACTCAGCAATAAGAACTCTGACTCTGTCATCTCTCTGGGTCTTCACAAGGATCTGCCTCCTCTTCTCATCTTCAATGACCTTCGAAGCTCTAGACAACCTCTCCTTGGTAATGTCATGCTCCTTTGTAGACGACTCCAATGCCTGGTTGACCTTCCGGTAATAAGCAGTGTCTATCTCAAAGCGCTTCACTTCAAGAGCATGTCTCTTATCCTGGTCTTCCATTCTCCCTTTGATTTCCTGATTAGCCATTTGGATTCTAGCAACACTCATCTCCAACTCAGTCTTCTCTGCATGCAGCTGATCTCTCTCCCTCTTCATCTCCAAGAACTCTTCCATACTGACAGAAGAATGGGATTCCTCAATCAACGGATACCAAAGATCACCCACAGGAAAAGGTAAACGAGTGAGCTCCACTCTCCTTCCGAGCCATTCATCAAACAAAGGGAAAGACCTACTATTAGCTCTACCAAAAGGAATCTTGCCTTTCCTTTGAATATTACACCATGCCTCAGACACTTTCTCCAATGCTGACCGGTTACTCTCAACAGGGAAGTAAAAAAAGTCCTGAATCTCATACTCGAGAGGAGGAACCTCCATAGCAAATCCCCTTTGTCTCTTAAGAAGCGTCGGGTTATAACTGATACACCCTTGAACTCCTATAAGAGGCACATTAGGAAAACTCCCGCAGCTGCAAATGAAATCTCGTCCCGCCTCATCGATGTGAGTCCAAGTTATGTCCTTGGCTCGCAAACCCATCAACTTGGTCGCCCAACTGACAGTATGGTCAAGAAGAACAAAAGCACCCTTGGTAGGCAAATATCCCATGAACCATTTGCATAACAACTGAGCACAACACCTAATCAATCCCCCACGCCTCTTCTGGTTCCGATTATGGACCGAGTAATAAACATCCCCAACCAGGGTAGGAACAGGATTCCTCTGAATGAACAAGCGGATGGCATTAATATCCACAAAGTTCTTCTGGTTAGGAAACAGGACGATTCTATAAATGCCCACAGCAACCAAAGCACAGACAGCTTTCCAGTTACCCAACTCAACATGCTCCTTGGCCTTTACCTCTAGGAAGCTCAGATGAAAACCAGGCAACTTCCCCTTCTCTTTCAAACCCCCCTTAATCACTTCCGGACTCAAATAAAGAGCACGGGATATCCCACCAATATCAGGTTCTTCCTTGGTAGCAAAGAAAGGAACCTGATTTCTGATCTGAATGCCCAAGATATCAGCATAGTCCTCCATCAAAGGACCTAATAAGTAATCTGGGAAGACGAAGCACCTCAAACCCGGGTCATAAAACTGGAGAAGAGTATGAATGGCGTCCCTATTATCATTGGTGAGCCTGAAAACCATCTTCAGAATACACCCATAAGTTTCACGGAACATCCCCACATGGTCAGGAGTGATCAATGTTATCATACCCTTTAACACACTGATCTCTGGATCCAAGAAACTGTATGCAACATCAGCTTTCAAGTCAGTCCTCATATCTGGAACAGGGATATCTCTCAACCAGGATCTCAATCAAGAATGTACCCTGCATATGGATAAACATGAGTTAGATGCAGAAAAATGCAAAATGTTAATGATGCTGATGTATGAATGCAATGCACTGTGCCATCCCCCAAGTCATCTAATCATGAACTGCACCGAGTCA
The DNA here is from genome assembly GCF_024323335.1 of Lathyrus oleraceus. Lineage (NCBI taxonomy): Eukaryota > Viridiplantae > Streptophyta > Magnoliopsida > Fabales > Fabaceae > Lathyrus > Lathyrus oleraceus. The sequence goes on along the minus strand of NC_066579.1, from coordinate 192,423,336 downwards.
CGGTCTCTGAACTGATCACAACCATCCGAGGTACTGAGTAACCCACAAATCCGACTTGGGAATTCCGAAATAAACGGAACTGAAAGATACATCACCATCATCACCAAAGATTCTCTGAACAGATAACCGTAAGATCCTCTGAACCAGCCCGGGGAATCCTGAAATAAACGGATCCCCACTGATAAATACCGCGGACAGAACTCCGGCGCCTCAGGAAGAAATGCCCATAAATCCGACTTATAAATAGGACTCTGATCCACGGAACCAATAGTCACCATCAAAGTCACCATCTGAACATGCATCTGTAAGAATCACCCATCCCCTCACAGGTAAATTCTAATCAGGTTATCCTAAGGCGGATAATAGTCTCGACGATCGGGTAGAGATACTCAATGGGTTTGCCCTTTCGGGTGTGCCATTGTAGCTCTCTTGAGATCGTCTAAACCAAAGATCCGGGAAAGAACGGTCACCGAAGTCAACAGCTCAAAAGAGATAAAACTCAACCATAGTGGAAACTCCACAAGGAAGAGCCCTCTCAGAAGAACCTCGTCCGGCTTGTGGTATGTCACGTCACAACAATCATGTCAACCTAACATGTGAGGAACGTGAGACCACACTAATCCTAGGTGTATACTCGGGCCTGGGTTTTAGCCCCACTCAGAACACCCACCAAAAACAGAGGAACCACCTGTACAGAGGACAGCAACATGATAGTATGATGCATGCAAATATTTATGCAAATATATACACAATCAGAATAATAAATGCAATAAATAAAGCGGCACAAACAACCTAAACTATCCTAGAACGCTAGGAGAGACTCGCTTAGGGAAGATGGACCAGCAGAAAGGTCAACTTCTTTTCCTCCCCAGTAGAGTCGCCAGCTGTCGCATCCGCGAAAAACAACCGGCGGGCTAAAACAAAACAACACAGAGCCGCCACCGTGCGTTATTTATCCCAAAAGAGGGAAAGGAAACGCTCGAAGTAAACCTGGGAAAAGCATGGTCTCGCGACCAAAGAGAATGGGATCGGGAGTCGGTTATGCGAAGGGAAGGTATTAGCACCCCTACGCATCCGTCGTACTCGACGGGATCCACGCTCTAAAGAAAGAAAAGGTTGCTAAAACAAACAGACATCACACACACACACACACTGAAACAACACAGGTGGAGGAAAAGGGGAGAGGGCTCGCTAGAATATCGCATCCTATGCCTACGTATCTCGTCTGGAACGAGAATCAGAGCTGCCGTAGTTCGGCTCACGCACGCCGAAACAAAACACACGCAAAAAGGCAAACATGGAACCCGAACGCCAATCGCTGGACTTACATCAGCTTCCGAACCAAACAAACCCACACTGGAAACCAAATGCCACTTGATGGACTTATACCGGACTCCAAGCACACAACAAGAGGATACAGAATGCCAATGGCTGGGCTTACATCCATCTCCTACACACACAAGAAGAAACAAGCAACAAGTTACTAAGGAATCGGGAACTCGAGCCTAGCAACTGTCAAGCCAAACACACACAAAAAGAAAAAAAGGGTTGCCCGGAGAGACCTCGCACGGCCTCCTGCCTACGTACCTCATCTGGTATGAGGATCAGGGCGACGTAGTTCCCCTGAACGGGAAAGAAATTCTAACCAGATACAAAGGGAGACACACTACTAGGGAGCTGGACTCGAGCCTAGATGTTATCATGCATATCATCCCTAAGTTATGGTTTCTATCCTAACTTGCACAGGTAGCAAGCTAAACCTAAACAGGCAAAAAATTCAAAGCAAACAATCACAAATAGCACACACTATATCCAAACAGAGGTGGCTCAAACAAGGGTTAGACTGCCAAAGCAAGTCAACTGTATCAGGGTGATGTTAGCTCTTAACCCTGACATTGAGAGTCAGGGTGAAGCCAGATGAAATGGGAGTGAGGAGTGTGCCTCACAGCTCTTATCCCTGGCCAGGGAGAGCTTCAGACAATGAAGTGTGGGTCCAGAAAGTGGGAACCCTTCTACACTTATGACACTGACTCAACTGTACAACTGTACATGGATCTTGGGTTAGGATCCACAAGGCATCAACATGTGATGTGAGCCAAGGGACGACTCAACAAGAATAGCAGGAGGTGGACTACACACCTCTTGTGTCTTCCAATTGCCTTAACAAAGGTCTTTTCCTGCTTGGGGACAAAAATAAACAAGCACAGGCATTGCCTCTTAAGGAGGACTTCAGACAGGTGCCTGGCCAAGTAACAGGCCAGGTCTTCCAGACTACATGGAGTTAGTGATTCTACCTCAATTGGTTTACACAACCAAGCAGCAACACAAGCAAGTTCAAAATGAACTATAGCAACTAAGATACCTGAAATCAATCCAACATAATCAGTATACCAGACAAGCAAAAGTCAAACAGAAAATTACAAGTCCACAGCACAAACAGATAACAAGCATCTATGCACATAAGTGCAAGCCACAAGGCCTAAGCATAAGTCTCAATGCCTACAAAACAAACTCAAGTTAGTCATAAACAAGCAATAAACCAATCCCAATTGAGTGCACATCATCAAGTATAAGCAATTGTGCTCTTTGACCTGAAACAAAGCTCAAATGTGAGAACACAAACCACTAGTACAAGACTAGGGTCAAAATAGGATCAACAAGTCAAAACAGAACATGAAACTTATCAAAAATCAAGATCAATCAAATAAGAATCAAATCCAATTGGTCTCATGTTCATATCATCAACCATTATCATTTCATGAAAAAAATAGTGCAAAGCATGCAATTTAGAACCTCAAAGGACCAAACAGAAAGATCCAATCCAAACTCAATTCAAAACAATTCAATAAATCCCCAAAAAATTCACAGCTAAACAGCATTCATTACATGTCAATCACACCAAATTTCAAGCCAATTGGACAATGGGAAGCAAGTCAATTTCATTCATCAAGTTAAAGCATGCTCATACAAGTCCAAACAAGGCACAATATCATGTATCAACTTCAAGCAAGCATAAAACAGTGTAGGAACATGATAAATGCATCAAACCAAAACCATGACAAACTTCAATGTGTCTATAATCACTCCACAAAATTTCAAGTCCATCCAATGCATATCCAGAACTTCACAAAACATTTAAAAACATGACTCACAAAAGGTCCACATTTGGTCAAACAGAAAGGAAATTCTCAATCAAATAGGACACACATCCAAAAATTCCAGAAAAATTCACATGTGAACCTAACATCCCTAAGCATCATCGTGCAAAACTTCAGCTCATTTCAAGTTCATATGGCATGTCAAATAAAATCATGAAGTTAGGCAAGGCATGGTGTGACACGAATTGTCACACCTCTAATTATCATGTCATATCTCTCAATCCAGGAACGTAAAAATCACAAACCATATACCAAAATGACCAGGAATGAGTCTAGAATATGCATTCAAAATTTCAGCTCCATCCAGTTAAACATCATCATTTCATGATCAAAAGAGTAAGCATGGTGCAAGAAAGGACATGTGAAAACAAACCCTAAGCATTTTTAAAATCCAACTGTGCATAAATCTTGAAAAAATGTCCATAAAAAAGTACACAAAATGATGAACAATACAAAAAAAGAATCATGCAATTCGGAGTTGTATTTCATGAGTTATGATTTTTTCAATTGGAAGAAAAATAAAAAAATGTATGGAATGGCATGTGAAATCATGAAGCATAATGAAAATAAATGCCAAGCCAAAAAATGGATTATGCTGTACAGCGGGATCGAAGCATGTCCTTATTCAAAAAAGCAGCGCGCAAACACTTAAGTTCAGGAACAGTAGCGCAAATGAAGATCAAAGTCACTTTTCTAGAAATTTCAAAGTGTTCTTCATCATGTTCATACATTCATACGCTCAAGAACGAATCTCCACCAAATTGGACAAACCATATATCATCAGAAAGGTCTTGCAACGTACATTCACAATCTAACATCATTTTGTCCTAATTCTTCCTAATTTAACCGGATCGAAGCAAAACATAATCATGTATGAAACTTCAAATTCACATAACTCTCTCATTTCTCAACGAAAATCAGTGAAACAAATTGCAGAATTCTCTACTAAACAAGATCTATCCAAATCATCAATCAATTTCATGAATCATTGAATTCGAAAACTGGCCTTAATTTGAAGACAGTTGCGAATTTGCGTGTTTTTGGCCTTGGAATTGCAAAACAGAACTTCTATCACTCTTGTATAGGTGAATGGAACAAGGTTTGTGTATTGATTATGCACGATCTTGATGAAACCTCAACTTGCCATGGATGAACACTCTCGTAACAGTTCCAAATTGAGCTTGAACTCTCCAAGATTTTGCTTCCAACAGCTTCAACAATGCTCAAGAATGAAGGATTGATGAAGATCTTGGCTAGGCTTGTGAAGAAATTGCAAAAAAAATGAAGATGAAAAGTTGAGAGAATTGTGCAATTTTTGGATCTAGATCTGAGATGAATGAATGTTAATCTGATTTTCTGTTATGATTAACCATTTATATGATGCACTAATCCATTTTGTTAATCAAGTTTAGCCAAATGTGAGTGATTAGTGAAAATGCACTTTTATGCTAAATGGTAATTAGCCAATCCACCCTCACTTAGGCAAATCCAATGCAACAGTAGAATTTTTCTGTTGCAGCAAGTTTCAAATGGTAATTGTAAGCTGTTGCAATTGGAATTATGTGAAAACAATGAATATTTCTCAAAAACACATTTTTCCCTCCCTTTTTCAAAATTGGTCCACTTGAAAAATGGACTTTTTATGTGATGAGTTTTCATGAAATGTGATGATGGATCATGATAGTACATGTCAAATGTGACTTGCTCAAAAAAGAATCACCCAATTTGGCCAAATGGTTCAAGAGTTATGCCTCCTTGAAGTTCAACTTTTCTTGAAAATGATCTGATCATAACTTGCCAACCACAAATGAGAAATTCATGTTCTTGGACTTTTTGGAAAGGTGAGAGCAAGATCTACAACTTTCATGTTGAACAAATTTTCATTTGAAGCATTTTTGGACACGTAATTTTGAGGAGAAAAACTTTCCATTTTTGGCAATTTTCAATTACAAGTCACTTTCTATTTTTGGAAAGTTTCCATCTGACTTTATTTTCTTCATTCTTGATGTTTGAAATGTCAAATGAAACTTGTTTAGACATGAATGAAGTGTCTCTAACCCTCTCCCACCTCCAAATCCATCATTTCAGGCACAGTTGACCACAGTTGACTTTTTCTGACTGATAGATGAATTTCAGCTTGACTGATCAAATTGAGCCTCAATCTCCTGATGAAATGGCTCAATGATGAAACCCTAGCTTCCATAAGCTCAAAATAATCACATGATGATCCCCATATCCACTGAAAACCCCATCTCCTTGCCAAGCCCTGATTGGCACCATGCAGATGATTAGGGTTGACCAGAGATCAAAACCCTAATCTCAAGGTATCTGATCATGAACAATGAATCTCTTGGTGATGACAAAACCATGATGATGATGATGTATCATTTCAACCAAGATGAAGCTAAATCTCCTTGACATCCAAGAAACCCTAATTTGAATCACACATCCTCAGATGGTTAATAATCAATCCAATGAAACCCTAGCCTGCATCTTAACCTCTTTATCTTCTGACCAAGACTTAGGAGGATGACTTGCTCCATGTAACCACATGATATGCAAATATGCAATGCCTAATGACCTACAAAATGATATGCAATATGCTAAGCTAGTCCCAAGAAAGGAGGGCAAATTTTGAGGTGTTACAGCTGCCCCTATTCAATCCACTATGAACCTGTCGATATGAATAGCCTCGGCTTTCAGATGATCAGGATGAAGAGTGATTGAATACCAAGAATAGACGAACAATTTGCACTCTGATGGGAAAATAATTAACAATGCCTGTCAGAATCGGCAAAGAAACAATATTGAAGAAAAATTCGTCTGGTACGGAGACAGTCGGACTGATTACCGAAACAAGAACGTCGACCTGGATACCAAAATAAATGGTAACACAGGGATAACTATGGCCTAAACACCACATCCGCTGGGGATTATCACCTCTTTTTAATGCTTTTCTTGAACCCCGAAATTTTTCTTTTGATTGCTCTTCTTTTTTTCATTTTCTTGAACCCCGAAATTTTCCTTCGCGCAAATGATCCCGGATCACTGCATTTGAACCCCGACATCTTGTTTCCGGTGTTCAGACCGAAGAAGTTTCCGACGATCAGGTCGATGTACTTACGACGCTCAGGCATTGGTTATCCCTGTGTTGCCATTTATTTTGGTATCCAGGTCGACGTTTCTGTTTCGGTATTCAGGCCGATTGCTTTTCCGTTCCAGACGGATTGTCCTTTCAAGACTGTTTCTTTGTCGATCCTGACAGGCATTCTTGTATTATATCCAGTCGGTGCAAATTTCTACGGTTCTTAGTATTCAATCCCTGGTTACCCTGAAAGTCTGACAGCCGCTGCTATCATCCGTTCGGGTTCCCAGCTGATTGAATAGGGGCAGCTGTAGCACCTCAAATTTGCACCTATCATTGTACATACCATTTCATATTAGGTCATAGCATAACATGGTCCACTGCATAGCATTGCATTGTCCCCAGTTGCCTCAAGTGCAAGCAAGTCAAGAATTAGGTCAAACTGATCAGGAGATCAGTCCACCAATCAAGCAAAGGTGTTTCTCAAGGAGCCAAGGCCCTAGGGTTTGTCCAACAAGTTCACATGACTTGGAGGTCCATTTGAAGTGTTCAAGTCAAGGATTGGATGCTCAGAAGCCATCAGTTCATGCACAGTCAGGCAAAAAACCCTAGACAGTCAATAGTCAGTCAAAGCAGTGGATGGTGGCCATTCCTGTGGAATTTGGGCACCATGATCATTAATCAAGAGTCCATACAACTTGGGACATCATTTGAAGTCAAAGTCTCAAGGAATCAGGGTTTGGAATTCATCAGAAGTGCTTCAGTCATCCAAAACCCTAGATAAGTCAAAGTTGGTCAACTGTGGTTGATTCTTTGGTTTTGATGGATGGAAATGGTTTGAGAGAGCTTATTCATGTCCTAATAGGCCTCATGTGTCATGGAAATCAACATCATTGAAGAATTTGAAGCCAATCAGAAAATTTCCAAAAATAGAAACTGGACCTGTAATTTTAACTGCCAAAAATGGAAACTTCTTGATCCTCAACTTGCATCATGATACAAGCTTCAAATGAATTTTTTCCCAACATGAAAGTTGAAGATCTTGTTCTCCCATTTTCAAAAAGTCCAAGAAATCTCAAATCCCATGTGTGGTTGTCAAGATGTGATCAATTCAAATTCAAAAATTTGTGAACTTCAACAAGCCATATCTCTCAAACCATAAGGCCAAATTTGGTGGGGTTTTTTCCTACAAACCACATTTTTCCTCCTATTTCCAAAAATATAAATTTCATTCATCAAAACCTTGCCAATCAAAATGGCATTTTTGGACCTATTTCATTTAAAAACCAAGTTTGACTCATAGTTGACTTTTTGATTCTTTGACTTTTTCTCACTTTGGCCAATTGGGAAATGTTTAGAATCATATTTGAAACTTGCTCCAAGCCCTAAATCATGTTCATACCACCATTACATCATCATTTTGGCCAAAGTTGCAAATTTGACAATTCTTGCAAATGGCTTCACATAAGTAAAACAAACTTGGCAATTGATGTACAGACCAAAAACAGCAATTGTGAAGACCATGTGCAGCCTGTACCCAGCCCATTCGACCAGCACATACACCTCCATTTTCCACTTATGCAAGTTTAGCAAAAAATGCAAATACTTCATTTTGAGCTAAGCAAGATTAGCATGCCTTAAACCAAAACTAAACAGAGCATATAAAGTCATTTTTCTGCATTCACAACCCTAGGAAATAGCAGCCACACGACAGAAAAACCTTCATACTCTCTCATTCTCCATTTTTACATTTGGCATTTTTCTGCTCAAACACTCAAAACCCTTGAACAACCTCCATTGTTTATTCACTTGGACCTCATTTGGAAGTGTTTTTGAGCACCAAGACTCAACTGTATTGCAGCATATCAACTGTTTTTCTTCAATGCACAACAATGGCAGATCGTGGTTTGTCTACTCCCAAGCATTCTTAAGCTAAGAGAACTTCATCATCTATCATTTCAAAGCTTAGGGAACGTCTGTTTCAAGCATCCAAGAGCAAAAACATTTGAATCAACCCTGCCCTGCAGATTTGGTCAGTATCTCGAATCTCTTGTTTCTCAAAATAATGCCATGCTTATGATAGTTTGATGTATGCTGATTCTAATGAATATTAGTTTGCTTGAAATGATCAACCATGCTGTGAGAAATAGGGATTTCATTTTTATGCTTGAATGTGTTTTTCATCGATTTGCTGTGATGCTGTGGTTTTCATGAAAACTATGGTTGGAATATGTATGTATGCTGTTAGATAAGCACGATGGTGTAAGCAATTTTTGTTTATGAGTATGTTGAAAAATTCGATCTGCTGGAAGTGATGAATGCCCTGCTGTTGTTTTGAAACCCCATGAACATTGCCCAGAAAATCCATGTGAACTATGTTGTATGCTGTTGTCTGGTTGCTGTATGAACATTACCAATGCCATGTTAGTTGTATGTTGTTGGAATTTCGATTGATGATGATGTTGATGAACATGAATTTCAAACCATGCTGTTAAACCCTAGGGTTTATGTTAAAACCCAGAATTTGAACTGGATTGGTCGGTTTACTGTTCCATTGGGTTTGGACCAATGGGAACATTTCGTTCCCTTCCCCAAAGCGCAGCGTTTTAGTAAGTGGGGCGCTGATTTACAAAAATGCCACCGTTGACCCCATGTTTGACCATTATGCCATGTTGCTTGTTCATATTTCATCCAATTATTCATTCAACTTCAAAAATCCATTTCTCTTTCAATTTTCACCCAAAAATCATGAAATTTTTTCCATCATCTTCACATGGATGTCTAGTATTTGATTATGATTTTTAATTAATTTTTCATTGGCTGGATTTTAATTGGTAATTGGTTTCCTAACATGTATGCACATTTGACACCCTTTGCCATTTCTTTTGTGAAATAATGATGATGCATCCTTTGGTTCTGAAATTTTTTGTGGTAAAACTAGACTCACTCATCTTCATTTTGGTATAAAGATTGTGCATTTATCATTTGTGGTTTGCTAGATATGAATTTTTGAACTAGGGTGTGACAATTTGTGTCACACCAATGATGTGCATTTTTCTTGATTTTTGTTCACATGTCTCCTGGCCTCCAAATGATCCCAAATTTTGCATGAATGATCTCTTACATGTCTAGTTTGTGTATGAATTTTCTGGGATTTAATCATGCTGTTTTCTATTTGATTGTGAATTTTCTTCCATGCTTAGTCATTTGTTGACTTTTTGTGCTACACATTGCCATATCCTTTGTGAAATTCTCACATCTTATTGTATGACCATGAAATTTCATATGTGATAACTAGACATCTTGAGCTTTGCATTGGTGTTAATCTCATTCATTTCTCATCTGTTTTCAATTTGATATGATTTTTTGAAGTTGACCCATGTTTGTTGACTTTCATTGTGCTTACTTGAAATTATGTTGACTTCTTGATTTTCATTAACTGCCTTCCTCTCATCCAAATGCCATGAAATTTGACATGCTTACCATGTTAGATGTTAGGATTGAGTGTGATTTATTTGGTGATTTTTGAAATTGTTTGAGTTGACTTTTGATGCAAGTCATTCTGTTGACTTCTTTGAGCTTTCATTTGCCTTACTTTGACTTCAAATGTTCATGAAATGATAATGATGCATGATTTGATTGTGAATCCAATTGAGATAGCTTCTTAAATGTTTGACCTTGACTTTGGTTGACTTTTCTTTGCTGTTTTGACTTTTTTCTTTCATCCTTGACCCTAGGCTAGTCCTAGTGGTCTTTTGAGCTTACAATTGAGTTCCTGTTTCAGGTTAAGCACCAATGCCTCAAAGATCATTCAAACTTGTTTGAACTTGATTGTTTATCATATGCTAACCTCTGTTTTGTAGGTTTGACTCATGTGTTCGAGTCTTGTGCCTTGCACAGTTGACCATCTGTGTTGACTGTTTACCAATTCCTTTTGATTTAAACTTTTGAACTGTTTGCTGATTGTTTTGACTTTTTCAGGTACTTTAGTTGCTTAAGTTCTCTGAACTTGCTTTGCTTTGCTTTTAGCAACTTGCTTGAGGTATAATCTCTTTTACTTCATGTAGTCTGGAGACCCGGTCTGTTATTTGACCGGGCAAACTGTCTGAAGTCCTCCTTAAGAGGCCATGCTTGTGTGTCTTTAAAATTGTCCCAAGCAGGAAAATTCCTTCAAGTAAGGCAATTGGTGGAAGGTAGGGATATGCAATCTATCCCCCACTACTCTTGTTGTGTCATCCCTCTGCTCACACTGCTGTGTGTTGATGCATTGGGGTACAAACCCAAGATCTTGTACAAAGTGTACAGTGTCAGAGTCTTCGAGTATAGAAGGGTTCCCCCTTTCTGGACCCATGCTCATTTGTCTATATGCTCTCCCTGGCCAGGGATAGAAGCAATGAGGCACACCCCTCATCTCCTTTCATCTGCTTCACCTTAGCCCCTCGATGGCAAGGTTAAGAGCAACACTCACCCCATTCCAGAGGTTTGTTTGTTGAGGTTGATATGACCCCTCGACTAAAACCTAACCCTTGTGTGAGCCTCTTGTATGTATATAGTGTGTGCTATCTGTGATTGTGATTGCCTTGCTTCTTAGGCTAGCTTAGACTTGCCTCCTGTGCAAGTTAGGTTTAGTTTAGACTAATCCTTGTTTGCTTTCGCCCTCGTTGCGATCCTTTCTCTCGCCCTCGTTGCGATCGAGCCTTTTCCTTTCTCTCGCCCTCGTTGCGATTGAGCCTTTTCCTTTCTCTCGCTCTCGTTGTGATCGAGCCTTTTCCTTTCTCTCGCCCTCGTTGCGATCGAGACTTTCCCTTTCTCTTGCCCTAGTTGCAATCGAGTCCTTTGTCCCTCCGTAGCCGAACTACGGCAACTCTGATTCTCACGTTCAGGTGAGATACGTAGGCACGAGATGCGATGTCTTGTCGAGTTTGACTAACAACTAATCCTTGCTTGCCTTCGCCCTCGTTGCGATCCTTTCTCTCGCCCTCGTTGCGATCGAGCCTTTTCCTTTCTCTCGCCCTCGTTGCGATCGAGACTTTTCCTTTCTCTCGCCCTCGTTGCGATCGAGACTTTTGTCCCTCCGTAGCCGAACTACGGCAACTCTGATTCTCATGTTCAGATGAGATACGTAGGCACGAGACGCGATGTCTTGCCGAGTTTGACTAACCACTAACACTAACTCTTTTCTCTCACCCTTGCTGTGATTGAGACCTCCCTGTTCTCTTGCCCTAGTTGCAATCGAGACCCTTGCTTCCTGTGCAAGCCGTGTCTAGGATAGGTTGGCCCGTGTGCCATTTAGCTAGAAACCTTAACTTAGGGTTGACTTTGCATGACAACATCTAGGCTCGAGTCGTAGTCTCCCTAGAGTTGTGTCTCCCTTTGTTATCTGGTTAGACTAGATCCTTGTCCCTGCGTAGGGGAACTACATCGCCCTGATCTTCACACCAGATGAAGTATGTAGGCAGGAGATTGAGTTGATCTCTCCGGGCGCCTTTTCTTTTCTTTTGTGTGAGTTGTTTGACAGTTGCTAGGCTCGAGTGCTTGACTCCTTAGCAATTTGTCGCCCTTTTTCTTTCCAACCCTTTGTGTCTTAACCACCCTTGTGTGTGTTCTGGTTGGAGTCCGACATAAGTCCAGCTATTGGCAGTTGGTTTCCTGTGTGTGTTGGTTCGGATGCTGATGTAAGTCCAGCGATTGGCATTCAGGCTCCACGTTTGCCCGTGTTTGTGTTTGTTTGTGTGCGTGTCAGCCGAGCTACGAATGCTCTGATTCTTCTCTCGTCCGAGAAGATACGTATGCATAGGATGCGATATCCTAGCGAGCATGTGTCGTCTCCCCAGTCCGAACTACTTCGACTCTGATGTCTATGCCTGATAGACTAAGTAGGCCCAGGATGCGATATCCTGCCGAGTCAGTTTCAGTCAGTCTCTTTTGTCTCTTTCAGCCAGTGTGTGTGAGTTTGAGCAGTGTTTAGCAACCATTTTCCTTCCTTTTGTGCGTGGATCCCGTAGAGTACTACGGATGCGTAGGGGGCCTAACACCTTCCCTTCGCATAACCGACTCCCGAACCCATTCTCTTTGGTCGCGAGACCATGTTCTTTCCTAGGTTTACTTCGAGCGTTTCCTTTCCCTCTTTTGGGATAAATAACGCACGGTGGCGGCTCTGTTGTTTCTTTCTTTTCCCGCCGGTTTTTCGCGTAATGCGACAGCTGGCGACTCTGCTGGGGAGAGGAAGAAGTTGACCTATGCTGGTCCATCTTCCCTGAGCGAGTCTCTCCTAGCGCTCTCTAGGATTAGGGTTTTGGTTGCTGTTTGCTGTTGTATTTATTGCATTCATTTGTATATATGTACATTTATTGTTTGCATTGATTGTGTGCATTGATGTTTGCATTTCATATTCATTATTCATTACTGGCTGGCTGTCTGTTTTTCTCTGTGTGGGGGGGAGTCAGTTGAGGTAAAAGGTCCAATACCCAGACCATGAGTGAAAATCTAGGATGATTAGGAATAGAGTGATTCATGGGAAGCGGGTGGTATGGCGCCACTTAGCGGAACATTGATATCACGAGCAGTTCAGACCCTGGTGGGATATTATCGGTGCATACATCGGGTGTGCACAGGATGATATTCTGCGAAAGGTTATTTATGCTGCGTTTCTCTCGACCTTACCCTGGCCTAGACTACACCCGTGAGTGGGGGGGATTGATCATTTTAACAGGTACAGTTGGTGACTCTCGGTAATGACGGTGACTGTGAGTTATGGACATTTATTTCTGGGACGCCGGAGTTCTGTCCGTGGTTTATCAGCGGGTTCCGTTTATTTCGGATCCCCGAGTTGAATTTGAGAGTACCTGTTCAGAGGAGCTGGCTGTCATCCGTTCAGTGGATGATCCTGTGATGATAGTAATGCAATCTCCAGTTCCGTTTATTTCGGAACTCCACAAGTCGGATTTATGGTGACTCGGTTCTCCAGATTTGGGTTCAGACGCCAGTTGATCAGATTGACTTTGGGTTTCAGATGTTTGTGATCAGAGTTCAAGCCGAAGCATTGACCCTGTGCCTTGAGACGCACAGCTTGACCAGTCATGTTGCATCATTTGCATCATAGCATGTTTATTTTCAAAAATTAGTAATGCATGAAAAAGAAAAAAGTTAACTCGCGTACGCATATCCTTTTCAGGATCATTCATGATAAAATAGTATTCGCATCATATGCATATCATACACATATCATCCTTGCATTGCAGACATGTTTGGGGACAAGACTTCTCACTTCGGTTCTTGACTGAGACAGGATTGCTGACCGCCGTCCGCACCGCGACCAGACTCAACCATCAGAGAAGTATGGATCAGGTTCAGACTGAGTTGGCTGAGATGAGGGCAAACATGGCCCAGTTCATGACAATGATGCAAGGAGTTGTTCAGGGGCAAGAGGAGCTGCGTGCCTTAGCCCAGAGACTGGAAGCTGTGATTCCAACTGCCAACCGTGCTTCACCAGTGGGTGTTCCTGTGGATGATAATGTTGTTGCTGCCGCTCCCGCCAGTAATTTTGATGTGGGTGATGAATTAAGGGGGATCAGAATCAGTGAACAGCCTCTTGCTGCAGAGACTGTTAATATCAGAGCAACCCGCGCTCCGGTTCGCCATCCTGGCTCTTCAAGTTCTTCCGGTTCTAAGAAGACATACTCTGGGGCACCCAAAAGGGGAGAAAGTGAAACAAATGTTGTGCACCGTCGGAGGAGTGCAAACAGAGGACAGTATCGTCAGGTTGCTGCTGTGACTATCCCAGCAACTTAAACTCAACAGCAACAGAGAAAACCAGCTCAGCAGCATCAGCGTCAGCAACATCGTCCTCAGCAGCAGGCTTCCCAGCCTCACGATGGTAATCAAGCTGGTACAAGTAACGAGAGGAAGAAGATCATTTTTGATCCAATCCCCACGTCCTACGCCGAACTGTATCCCTCTCTGTTAGAGCGGAACTTGATCACTCCCAGAGACCCGCCGCCCATACCCGTCAACCCTCGGTGGTGGTATAGGCCTGAACAGCATTGTGTGTATCACTCGGGTGCTCCTGGTCATGATGTGGACAGTTGTTTCCAGCTGAAGATGAAGGTTCAAGACCTTGTGAGGTCAGGAATTCTGATTTTGGAGGATTTAGGTCCCCGTGTTAATCAAGCCTGAAGATAACAAGTCCTGGGCTGGCGCCGACTTTTTCTTCAGAAGGGTTGTTCAGAAAAGCAGAAGTTGCTAATGCAAGAAATACTGACAGTTGTCGTCCCCGATGGGATCTATCACAATTGGGTCACTGTGGGCTTTCCTACAGTTGTTCATAAGTCTTTGTAATAATCACTTTGTTTAAAAACCCTTCTCCCATGCCAAAAGGAGAAGTGATGACATTGTTGGCAACATTTTGTGCAATGATATTTTCATTCAAATAAATTCATGTTAAAACATTTGTTTTTCCAATTGTTCTCCCTTTTCGCTTTTTGCATGAAATTGGTGATCACAAAAAACCTTTAAAAACAAGAATAAAAGCAATCTTTTCATCTGCATAACGATTGTCTCGTTTGTTTTTCAAAAAAGCTTTTCATCTCTAAATCTTTATGCAGGTTGTTTCTCAAACCCATTGAACATGGTGATCGGACGTCATCTCCCAATTTTGAATTCCCTGTATTCGAAGCGGACGAAGACGATGTTGAAAGGATTCCCGACGAGATTTCCCGACTTCTTGAGCAAGAAAAAAGATCACTCAGCTGCATCTCGAGAATCAGCAGAACAGCCAACTGGGGCATTATCAAAAAAAAAAAAAGAGAAAAAAATCAGAAAAAAGAAATCAATCAAAATCAAAAGAAATCAAAAGAAAGAAAAAGAAAGAAAAAAAAAGGGGAAAATAGCACCCTCAAAGTCCCAAGTTGGCTGATGCTGAATTCGATCAAAAGGAAGAGATCAACTGCCATGTGTGATGGTCAGTTATATCAGCAGAGAGTGAAAAAGCATTCAACAAGAAGGTCAAGCCTCGTGTGGTCCGAGAAGGTGACCTTGTGCCCAAGAAAGTCTTGTCTTTCGTGCCCGATTCCAGGGGCAAGTGAACTCCAAGCTATGAACGTGCATATGTTGTCAAAAGAGCCTCTTCAGGCAGTGTTCGACACTTACAACAATGGATGGAGAAGTTCACTCGTCCTGTGAATTCCCGATGCAGTCAAGAAATACTTCGCCTAAAACAAACAAAAAGCAGAATAGCTCGCTAAGTTGAACACCCCAAAGGGCGACTTAGGCAAAAAGGAGCGTCTCGGTGGATTGAAAACCCGAAAGGGCGATCCAGGCAAAAGTTAGAGACATTGAAAAAAGAATTTGCATCCCGCTAGATTGATCACCTCACACTGGGGCAATCTAGGCAAAAATTAGGGATTTGGCAAGTAACTGCATCCTGACAAGGCTGTGCTGTACATCTGTCATCCGTCAGGAATTCTCGATTCATCGTCGACTGAAGCTCCGAATACATCGAAAATTCGAAATGGTAGAGGAAAGGTCATTATGTTCAATGTAGCCCTCTCCATTATATATCACCGATTTCAAACTTGTACAGATCCATGGAGTCTCGCCCTTTGCAGACTACCATCCCATCACATTAATTTGAGCTTTTATCCAATTATTTGCACTCCTTTTTGTTTCAACTCAACAAACGTTTTGCATGTTTTAATTGATAAAGTATCATTGTTTTCAAAATAAACAAATTTTTCAAAAACTGTTCTTAAACAAAGTGAACGTTCACGATGATGGAAGGATACTTAGGAGACCCGCAGTGCTCTCCCGAGGGTGGTATGATTATCAACAGGTAAGACAATTGTTCGTATCTCGAGCATGGCTGTATCTTTGTCCTGCAGAACCTCGTATGGTCTCTCCTCAGTGAAGTTGCCCGATGCAGTGTTGTGTGAAGTTGTTCACCTTCATGTTCTCGGCAGTACAGATTCTTCCTCCAAATCCCTGTTAGCTCTATTGTGGGGCATCCCCAGTAGAGTGCTGTCTGAGCCCCTATTGTGGGGCATCCCTAGCAAGTTTGCTGTTTCGGACATTATTGTGGGGAAGCTCCCCTAGCAGAGTGTTTACTGAAGACTTCAACTTTCGCCTCTCCAGCAGGGCAGTCTTCATCTCCCCCAGCATGGGTGCTTTTCTCGGAAGATTCAGTATTTGGAGGGTCGACATCCCTGTAATCCGGCATTCCCTCAGATAGATCCCCCAGTGGAGTTGTTCGCGTAAGGAGCTTTATCAATGCTTTTGTATCCTCATCAGAGATCTGGTTGCTTCTTGGTATCCCTGATTTCCAGCACAAGTTGTTGTG
Source organism: Lathyrus oleraceus (assembly GCF_024323335.1). Lineage (NCBI taxonomy): Eukaryota > Viridiplantae > Streptophyta > Magnoliopsida > Fabales > Fabaceae > Lathyrus > Lathyrus oleraceus. The sequence continues at coordinate 192,406,760 of NC_066579.1, read as the reverse complement.
GCGCATCCGCCTGTATGTTAAACTCTGTTCTCCGGTTGTGACTGACGATCCCTCCGGAAGCCTCTGGTGGCCTTCCTCCCCTGCAGGATGATGATTGTTCCCTATTGTCCCAGTCTCCAGTGGATTTTCTTGGCTCTCTGGTGACTTTGGTTTTGCTCTCCGGATGATCGATTCCCGGACCTGTGGTTTGAGCATGTCTTTTTGTCAACATTCATCATACATTTTAGGTAGAATGCATACATGCATAATCATAGCATTTGGATACTCATGTTGCAGCTGTTGCCGTGTATCCGTTGATGGTTATCTCCTGCTATTTGTTGATACAGAATCTCTCCAGTAGATTTTCCTCTAGCAGATATGGGTGTGTCCGATCTCTCCATGTAGAGTCTACCCTTAAGCAGAAAGTGTCTATCCTTTCCTGCCATTTCCCCACTGAGATACATCCTCGTGGATGACGGTTGTTTCCGTTCCCTCCCACATATAACGGGATGGGTTGTCCCTATTGAGTTCTTTCCTCATTAGGATGAGTCTTGTTTCAGTCTGCCTTTTTGGATCGATCCTAAATTGGCTCCCCGTTGACTGTCTCTTGTGCTTCCCTGGGGCATAAATGAATAGTCGCTCACTAACCGGCACTCATTCATCTTATCCTCAGCGGAATTTGTTGGCCTCTACCTACAAACCGGTAGTTGTAAGTCCTATCTTTGTGGTTTTCTACCCACTAGCCGGTAGTTGTAAAATCCCACTTTCATCCCCTGGCGGATATTGTTTGTTGGCCTCTACCTACAAACCGGTAGCTGTAAGTCCTATCTTTGTGGTTTTCTACCCACAAGCTGGTAGTTGTAAAATCCCACTTTCATCCCATGGCGGAGTTATTTTGTTGGCCTCTACCTACGAACCGGTAGCTGTAAGTCCTTTCTTTACGGTCTTCTACCCACTAGCTGGTAGTTGTAAATCCTTTTTTCTCACTCTGTCTCTCAGCAGATCGTTTGGCTTCTACCTACAAACCGGTAGTTGTAAGTCCTCTCTTTGTGGTTTTCTACCCACAAGCTGGTAGTTGTAAAATCCCACATTCTCCCCTTGGTAGAGTTAACCCTTTGTGCTCATCCCGATGATGACTGGTTACTTTTCCATTGGCCTCTACCTACAAACCGGTAGTTGTAAGTCCCTTCTTTGTGGTTTTCTACCCACTAGCTGGTAGTTGTAAAATCCCACATTCCTCCCCTTGGGGGAGTTAACCCTTTGTGCTCATCCCGATGATGACTGGTTACTTTTCCATTGGCCTCTACCTACGAACCGGTAGCTGTAAGTCCTATCTTTGTGGTTTTCTACCCACTAGCTGGTAGTTGTAAAATCCCACATTCCTCCCCTTGGTGGAGTTAACCCTTTGTGCTCATCCCGATGATGACTGGTTACTTTTCCGTGGTTTTCTGCCTACAAACCGGTAGATGTAATCCCCTCTTTGCAGTTGTCAGTATCCGGTTTGCGGTATTGATATTCTTCCCCCTCTGGATACTTGCCTTGATCAAGCAGTATTGTCCCCATTGGGTCTTCCCCTGCTTTTGGATATTTGCTCCGAGTTAGCAACTCTGTCCTCTTTTGATTGGGCATCTTTGCATACCTAGTCCTGGTACTGATGCCTTTCTTTTCGGTCGATTATTCATTTAACAACCTACAACCCGGTTATGGATAATCTTCCATGCGAGTGTATTATCTACGTTTTGACGGCTATAGATAATATGTCTTATGTTTTTCCGGTTTTCAGACCGAAGAAGTTTCCGACGATCAGGTCGATGTACTTATGTTTTTCCGGTATTCAGACCGAAGGAGTTGCCGACGATCAGGTCGATGTACTCATGGCACAAGGCCAATTTTCCGGTATTCAGACCGAAGGAGTTTCCGACGATCAGGTCGATGTACTCATGGCACAAGGCCAATTTTCCGGTATTCAGACCGAAGGAGTTTCCGACGATCAGGTCGATGTACTCATGGCACAAGGCCAATTTTCCGGTATTCAGACCGAAGGAGTTTCCGACGATCAGGTCGATGTACTCATGGCACAAGGCCAATTTTCCGGTTTTCAGACCGAAGAAGTTTCCGACGATCAGGTCGATGTACTTATGTTTTTCCGGTATTCAGACCGAAGGAGTTGCCGACGATCAGGTCGATGTACTCATGGCACAAGGCCAATTTTCCGGTATTCAGACCGAAGGAGTTTCCGACGATCAGGTCGATGTACTCATGGCACAAGGCCAATTTTCCGGTATTCAGACCGAAGGAGTTTCCGACGATCAGGTCGATGTACTCATGGCACAAGGCCAATTTTCCGGTATTCAGACCGAAGGAGTTTCCAACGATCAGGTCGATGTACTCATGGCACAAGGCCAATTTTCCGGTATTCAGACCGAAGGAGTTGCCGACGATCAGGTCGATGTACTCATGGCACAAGGCCAATTTTCCGGTATTCAGACCGAAGAAGTTTCCGACGATCAGGTCGATGTACTTATGTTTTTTCCGGTGTTCAGACCGAAGAAGTTTCCGACGATCAGGTCGATGTACTTATGTTTTTTTCCGATGTTCAGACCGAAGAAGTTTCCGACGATCAGGTCGATGCACTTATGTTTTTTTCCGGTGTTCAGACCGAAGAAGTTTCCGACGATCAGGTCGATGCACTTATGTTTTTTTCCGGTGTTCAGACCGAAGAAGTTTCCGACGATCAGGTCGATGCACTTATGTTTTTTCCGGTGTTCAGACCGAAGAAGTTTCCGACGATCAGGTCGATGCACTTATGTTTTTTTCCGGTGTTCAGACCGAAGAAGTTTCCGACGATCAGGTCGATGTACTTATGTTTTTTCCGGTGTTCAGACCGAAGAAGTTTCCGACGATCAGGTCGATGTACTTATGTTTTTCCGGTGTTCAGACCGAAGAAGTTTCCGACGATCAGGTCGATGTACTTATGTTTTTCCGGTGTTCAGACCGAAGAAGTTTCCGACGATCAGGTCGATGTACTTACGACGCTCAGGCATTGGTTATCCCTGTGTTGCCATTTATTTTGGTATCCAGGTCGACGTTTCTGTTTCGGTATTCAGGCCGATTGCTTTTCCGTTCCAGACGGATTGTCCTTTCAAGACTGTTTCTTTGTCGATCCTGACAGGCATTCTTGTATTATATCCAGTCGGTGCAAATTTCTACGGTTCTTAGTATTCAATCCCTGGTTACCCTGAAAGTCTGACAGCCGCTGCTATCATCCGTTCGGGTTCCCAGCTGATTGAATAGGGGCAGCTGTAGCACCTCAAATTTGCACCTATCATTGTACATACCATTTCATATTAGGTCATAGCATAACATGGTCCACTGCATAGCATTGCATTGTCCCCAGTTGCCTCAAGTGCAAGCAAGTCAAGAATTAGGTCAAACTGATCAGGAGATCAGTCCACCAATCAAGCAAAGGTGTTTCTCAAGGAGCCAAGGCCCTAGGGTTTGTCCAACAAGTTCACATGACTTGGAGGTCCATTTGAAGTGTTCAAGTCAAGGATTGGATGCTCAGAAGCCATCAGTTCATGCACAGTCAGGCAAAAAACCCTAGACAGTCAATAGTCAGTCAAAGCAGTGGATGGTGGCCATTCCTGTGGAATTTGGGCACCATGATCATTAATCAAGAGTCCATACAACTTGGGACATCATTTGAAGTCAAAGTCTCAAGGAATCAGGGTTTGGAATTCATCAGAAGTGCTTCAGTCATCCAAAACCCTAGATAAGTCAAAGTTGGTCAACTGTGGTTGATTCTTTGGTTTTGATGGATGGAAATGGTTTGAGAGAGCTTATTCATATCCTAATAGGCCTCATGTGTCATGGAAATCAACATCATTGAAGAATTTGAAGCCAATCAGAAAATTTCCAAAAATAGAAACTGGACCTGTAATTTTAACTGCCAAAAATGGAAACTTCTTGATCCTCAACTTGCATCATGATACAAGCTTCAAATGAATTTTTTCCCAACATGAAAGTTGAAGATCTTGTTCTCCCATTTTCAAAAAGTCCAAGAAATCTCAAATCCCGTGTGTGGTTGTCAAGATGTGATCAATTCAAATTCAAAAATTTGTGAACTTCAACAAGCCATATCTCTCAAACCATAAGGCCAAATTTGGTGGGGTTTTTTCCTACAAACCACATTTTTCCTCCTATTTCCAAAAATATAAATTTCATTCATCAAAACCTTGCCAATCAAAATGGCATTTTTGGACCTATTTCATTTAAAAACCAAGTTTGACTCATAGTTGACTTTTTGATTCTTTGACTTTTTCTCACTTTGGCCAATTGGGAAATGTTTAGAATCATATTTGAAACTTGCTCCAAGCCCTAAATCATGTTCATACCACCATTACATCATCATTTTGGCCAAAGTTGCAAATTTGACAATTCTTGCAAATGGCTTCACATAAGTAAAACAAACTTGGCAATTGATGTACAGACCAAAAACAGCAATTGTGAAGACCATGTGCAGCCTGTACCCAGCCCATTCGACCAGCACATACACCTCCATTTTCCACTTATGCAAGTTTAGCAAAAAATGCAAATACTTCATTTTGAGCTAAGCAAGATTAGCATGCCTTAAACCAAAACTAAACAGAGCATATAAAGTCATTTTTCTGCATTCACAACCCTAGGAAATAGCAGCCACACGACAGAAAAACCTTCATACTCTCTCATTCTCCATTTTTACATTTGGCATTTTTCTGCTCAAACACTCAAAACCCTTGAACAACCTCCATTGTTTATTCACTTGGACCTCATTTGGAAGTGTTTTTGAGCACCAAGACTCAACTGTATTGCAGCATATCAACTGTTTTTCTTCAATGCACAACAATGGCAGATCGTGGTTTGTCTACTCCCAAGCATTCTTAAGCTAAGAGAACTTCATCATCTATCATTTCAAAGCTTAGGGAACGTCTGTTTCAAGCATCCAAGAGCAAAAACATTTGAATCAACCCTGCCCTGCAGATTTGGTCAGTATCTCGAATCTCTTGTTTCTCAAAATAATGCCATGCTTATGATAGTTTGATGTATGCTGATTCTAATGAATATTAGTTTGCTTGAAATGATCAACCATGCTGTGAGAAATAGGGATTTCATTTTTATGCTTGAATGTGTTTTTCATCGATTTGCTGTGATGCTGTGGTTTTCATGAAAACTATGGTTGGAATATGTATGTATGCTGTTAGATAAGCACGATGGTGTAAGCAATTTTTGTTTATGAGTATGTTGAAAAATTCGATCTGCTGGAAGTGATGAATGCCCTGCTGTTGTTTTGAAACCCCATGAACATTGCCCAGAAAATCCATGTGAACTATGTTGTATGCTGTTGTCTGGTTGCTGTATGAACATTACCAATGCCATGTTAGTTGTATGTTGTTGGAATTTCGATTGATGATGATGTTGATGAACATGAATTTCAAACCATGCTGTTAAACCCTAGGGTTTATGTTAAAACCCAGAATTTGAACTGGATTGGTCGGTTTACTGTTCCATTGGGTTTGGACCAATGGGAACATTTCGTTCCCTTCCCAAAGCGCAGCGTTTTAGTAAGTGGGGCGCTGATTTACAAAAATGCCACCGTTGACCCCATGTTTGACCATTATGCCATGTTGCTTGTTCATATTTCATCCAATTATTCATTCAACTTCAAAAATCCATTTCTCTTTCAATTTTCACCCAAAAATCATGAAATTTTTTCCATCATCTTCACATGGATGTCTAGTATTTGATTATGATTTTTAATTAATTTTTCATTGGCTGGATTTTAATTGGTAATTGGTTTCCTAACATGTATGCACATTTGACACCCTTTGCCATTTCTTTTGTGAAATAATGATGATGCATCCTTTGGTTCTGAAATTTTTTGTGGTAAAACTAGACTCACTCATCTTCATTTTGGTATAAAGATTGTGCATTTATCATTTGTGGTTTGCTAGATATGAATTTTTGAACTAGGGTGTGACAATTTGTGTCACACCAATGATGTGCATTTTTCTTGATTTTTGTTCACATGTCTCCTGGCCTCCAAATGATCCCAAATTTTGCATGAATGATCTCTTACATGTCTAGTTTGTGTATGAATTTTCTGGGATTTAATCATGCTGTTTTCTATTTGATTGTGAATTTTCTTCCATGCTTAGTCATTTGTTGACTTTTTGTGCTACACATTGCCATATCCTTTGTGAAATTCTCACATCTTATTGTATGACCATGAAATTTCATATGTGATAACTAGACATCTTGAGCTTTGCATTGGTGTTAATCTCATTCATTTCTCATCTGTTTTCAATTTGATATGATTTTTTGAAGTTGACCCATGTTTGTTGACTTTCATTGTGCTTACTTGAAATTATGTTGACTTCTTGATTTTCATTAACTGCCTTCCTCTCATCCAAATGCCATGAAATTTGACATGCTTACCATGTTAGATGTTAGGATTGAGTGTGATTTATTTGGTGATTTTTGAAATTGTTTGAGTTGACTTTTGATGCAAGTCATTCTGTTGACTTCTTTGAGCTTTCATTTGCCTTACTTTGACTTCAAATGTTCATGAAATGATAATGATGCATGATTTGATTGTGAATCCAATTGAGATAGCTTCTTAAATGTTTGACCTTGACTTTGGTTGACTTTTCTTTGCTGTTTTGACTTTTTTCTTTCATCCTTGACCCTAGGCTAGTCCTAGTGGTCTTTTGAGCTTACAATTGAGTTCCTGTTTCAGGTTAAGCACCAATGCCTCAAAGATCATTCAAACTTGTTTGAACTTGATTGTTTATCATATGCTAACCTCTGTTTTGTAGGTTTGACTCATGTGTTCGAGTCTTGTGCCTTGCACAGTTGACCATCTGTGTTGACTGTTTACCAATTCCTTTTGATTTAAACTTTTGAACTGTTTGCTGATTGTTTTGACTTTTTCAGGTACTTTAGTTGCTTAAGTTCTCTGAACTTGCTTTGCTTTGCTTTTAGCAACTTGCTTGAGGTATAATCTCTTTTACTTCATGTAGTCTGGAGACCCGGTCTGTTATTTGACCGGGCAAACTGTCTGAAGTCCTCCTTAAGAGGCCATGCTTGTGTGTGTTTAAAATTGTCCCAAGCAGGAAAAGTCCTTCAAGTAAGGCAATTGGTGGAAGGTAGGGATATGCAATCTATCCCCCACTACTCTTGTTGTGTCATCCCTCTGCTCACACTGCTGTGTGTTGATGCATTGGGGTACAAACCCAAGATCTTGTACAAAGTGTACAGTGTCAGAGTCTTCGAGTATAGAAGGGTTCCCCCTTTCTGGACCCATGCTCATTTGTCTATATGCTCTCCCTGGCCAGGGATAGAAGCAATGAGGCACACCCCTCATCTCCTTTCATCTGCTTCACCTTAGCCCCTCGATGGCAAGGTTAAGAGCAACACTCACCCCATTCCAGAGGTTTGTTTGTTGAGGTTGATATGACCCCTCGACTAAAACCTAACCCTTGTGTGAGCCTCTTGTATGTATATAGTGTGTGCTATCTGTGATTGTGATTGCCTTGCTTCTTAGGCTAGCTTAGACTTGCCTCCTGTGCAAGTTAGGTTTAGTTTAGACTAATCCTTGTTTGCTTTCGCCCTCGTTGCGATCCTTTCTCTCGCCCTCGTTGCGATCGAGCCTTTTCCTTTCTCTCGCCCTCGTTGCGATCGAGCCTTTTCCTTTCTCTCGCTCTCGTTGCGATCGAGCCTTTTCCTTTCTCTCGCCCTCGTTGCGATCGAGACTTTCCCTTTCTCTTGCCCTAGTTGCAATCGAGTCCTTTGTCCCTCCGTAGCCGAACTACGGCAACTCTGATTCTCACGTTCAGGTGAGATACGTAGGCACGAGATGCGATGTCTTGTCGAGTTTGACTAACAACTAATCCTTGCTTGCCTTCGCCCTCGTTGCGATCCTTTCTCTCGCCCTCGTTGCGATCGAGCCTTTTCCTTTCTCTCGCCCTCGTTGCGATCGAGACTTTTCCTTTCTCTCGCCCTCGTTGCGATCGAGACTTTTGTCCCTCCGTAGCCGAACTACGGCAACTCTGATTCTCATGTTCAGATGAGATACGTAGGCACGAGACGCGATGTCTTGCCGAGTTTGACTAACCACTAACACTAACTCTTTTCTCTCACCCTTGCTGTGATTGAGACCTCCCTGTTCTCTTGCCCTAGTTGCAATCGAGACCCTTGCTTCCTGTGCAAGCCGTGTCTAGGATAGGTTGGCCCGTGTGCCATTTAGCTAGAAACCTTAACTTAGGGTTGACTTTGCATGACAACATCTAGGCTCGAGTCGTAGTCTCCCTAGAGTTGTGTCTCCCTTTGTTATCTGGTTAGACTAGATCCTTGTCCCTGCGTAGGGGAACTACATCTCCCTGATCTTCACACCAGATGAAGTATGTAGGCAGGAGATTGAGCTGATCTCTCTGGGCGCCTTTTCTTTTCTTTTGTGTGAGTTGTTTGACAGTTGCTAGGCTCGAGTGCTTGACTCCTTAGCAATTTGTCGCCCTTTTTCTTTCCAACCCTTTGTGTCTTAACCACCCTTGTGTGTGTTCTGGTTGGAGTCCGACATAAGTCCAACTATTGGCAGTTGGTTTCCTGTGTGTGTTGGTTCGGATGCTGATGTAAGTCCAGCGATTGGCATTCAGGCTCCACGTTTGCCCGTGTTTGTGTTTGTTTGTGTGCGTGTCAGCCGAGCTACGAATGCTCTAATTCTTCTCTCGTCCGAGAAGATACGTATGCATAGGATGCGATATCCTAGCGAGCATGTGTCGTCTCCCCAGTCCGAACTACTTCGACTCTGATGTTTATGCCTGATAGACTAAGTAGGCCCAGGATGCGATATCCTGCCGAGTCAGTTTCAGTCAGTCTCTTTTGTCTCTTTCAGCCAGTGTGTGTGAGTTTGAGCAGTGTTTAGCAACCATTTTCCTTCCTTTTGTGCGTGGATCCCGTAGAGTACTACGGATGCGTAGGGGGCCTAACACCTTCCCTTCGCATAACCGACTCCCGAACCCATTCTCTTTGGTCGCGAGACCATGTTCTTTCCTAGGTTTACTTCGAGCGTTTCCTTTCCCTCTTTTGGGATAAATAACGCACGGTGGCGGCTCTGTTGTTTCTTTCTTTTCCCGCCGGTTTTTCGCGTAATGCGACACTAATGACCTACAAAATGATATGCAATATGCTAAGCTATTCCCAAGAAAGGAGGGCAAATTTTGAGGTGTTACAATATCTTTTCGACCTCACTCATTCGATTCCTTCCTTAACTTTGAAAATCCACTTACAGCTGACTAACCTGGCTCTAGTGGGTTTCTTTATCAGTTCCTAGGTGTGGTTATCATGAAGAGACTTCATCTCATCATCCATGGCCTTTAGCCAGTCAGTCTTATTTCAAATCCTTATAACTTCCTTATAGTCTATAGGTTATTCATCTAGAATCTCACTTGCAGAGATTAAGGAATAAGCTATAAGATATGCATACCCAAGTCTTTGAGGTGGTTTGATAACTCTTTTCATCCTATCTCTTGCCAACAGGTAGTCAACAACATTTTCCTCAACTTCCTCAGTATCTTCAGCATCTTGTGCTTCTTCTTTGACTTGTTCTGGGATACGCAATTCAGCATCGACATGCTCCACCTCAACATGAATTTCTTCCTGTTCCAACTCTTCTTCAGATATCTATGTACTGAAGGTGAGAAAAACAAGAAAGGGGGGGTTTGAATTGTTTGAAAAAAAGGCGCTTTTCCAAAATGAAAATCACACAATGATTTTATACTGGTTCGCTTATAACACAAAGCTACTCCAGTCCACCCGGCCAAGGTGATTTCGCCTTCAACAAGGACTTAATCCACTAATCTTGAAAGATTACAAACAACCCCTAAGAGAGAAGAAAATCTCTTAGTCCTCTCAAGTCTACAGACTACAAAGAGTCACTTGAGGAAATCAAACAAATAAAAGATACAAGATATGTAATCTAGAGTGCTTCTAAGAAAGCAAGTATTACAAACTTAAGAACAGATTTTTCACTTAATAAGCAAAAGCTTAGTGAAATTCTTTGAGAGCAAAGATGATTTTCTTGAGCGTGAAATAATTCAGTATAGTTTTGGCTAGTTGATTTCTTGCTTACTGAAAGTTGATTTCTTCTCTATTTATATAGGAGTTGAAGTAGTGTTGAAATAGAGTTGAATCTGGTGGATAATGAGATGTAATTACGCCATTCCATAAATAGCTTCTGCAGGAGACTTTTTCTTTTAGAAGTGACTACTTACCACAAGTAGTATCTTCTCTCTTGGAAGAGGAGATTAACGTCTCTTTCTAATTGAGGAAATCCATTTGCAGAACTTTAACTTGGCTTAAACGTTACTTCATCATGATTAACAAATCTGATTAGAGTCTTCATGTATCTGGAGAATCTTGGGATCTGGCTTCTGATGTTATTTCTTGAGAGTTCAGATAGCGCTGATAAATTTCAGAGTTTACAGAAGGCATTTGTTCAGAGTCAGAGCTTCTTGAAACGAGATTCCACTTTAGATGCTTCTGATACTTGATAATTTGTATCTGATCTTGTTGTGCATCTGATGACATCATCAGATTTATTTCTTCTATCTTTAGAACCCTGCACACTTAGAAACTTTTCGTTAGGGTGCTATTTTTGGTTTCATCCTTTGTTATCATCAAAATCAAGGAATCTGTTGTAGAACAATTTTTGTTCTTACAATCTCCCCCTTTTTGATGATGACAAAACAACTTAAAATAGCAGATGAAACATGAATAAAATAAGATCAGATAGACAGAAGCTCCCCCTGAGTTAGTGCTAGGGAGTTCAGAAGTTCTTACCAGAGCTTTTCAAGTAATGAGATTTCTGAAACTTTCTGCAAATTCTTAAATTTAATGTTAGAGTTATTTAATCAGAGCTATTTTTATCAGAGCTATTTCTACAAATGTTGCAGAGTGCTTAAGGTTTTAGACAAATTTTCATCAGAGCTATTTAATGATTTCTCCCCCTTTTTGTCAGAATCAAAAAGGTAGATATAAAAAAAAATAACAAGATAATAAAGAGAAAAACATTTCATTAATCAGAAGCACAAAGGCACAAAGGCATTCAAAACATCAGATCCAAGAGAATATCAGAGCTAAAGAAGACAGAAGCAAAAACACTAGGCAAGCAAACAAAATAAATCCTAAGTGCCTAAGGGTTTGGAGGTTGAGGAAGTCTCTGAAGCAACATGGCAAACATATTCTGGATGTTTTCATTCAAAGCATCTTGCTTGTCCATCCTGGCACGGAGCTCATTCTGATCTTGCTTGATTTCTTTCTGATCTTGCTTGATCTCTTTCAGAGCATGAAGAATCATAGGGATCGCAGAGGAAGACTCCCCCTGAGTCAGAGCCTGCTGAGCTTCAGCTTCAGCAGCAGCTTGGGCTTCTGCATCCGCCTGAGCTTTGGCTTCAGCTTCCTTAATCCTTAGAAGTTCTGCTTCCTTTGCCAGTCTTTCTTCTTCTAACCTTCTTGCTTCTTCTTCAGCTTCCCTAGCCAATCTTTCCTCCTCTAATCTTCTGGCCTCAGCTTCTCTGGCCAATCTCTCTTGGAGCCGTTCCTCAGCATCTCTGATGTAGCCATTTCTGACTTGTTCAGAGATACTCTTCAGCCTATAAGACTCAGAGGTCATCCAACTAATGACTCTGTTCCAGTGTGTCCTAACAGATTTAGGATCATCACTAACTTCAGAGTTTTTAGCCAGAGACTTGACCTTCTGGACTGAAGCTTCTGCAACCTGTATAATGGCCTCCTCAAGGGTAGGTATGGTAAGATCAGGTTCAGGTTCAGGTGAATGAGGTGGAGAGTTTTGAGGGCTGAGATTTAGAGAGGGAGGTTCAGTTTCTGATTCTGGTTGAGGTTCAGATTCTGCTTGAAGTTCAGAATCTGCTTCTGGTTGAAGACTGGGGGATGAAGCATAGAGTGGGTTTAGGTCTAATGGGTCAGAGTCTGGTCCAGGTACAGCGGGAATAATTGGTGGAGTGATATTAGAGGTGAAGGGATCAGATGGTTGAGTTTCAGAGGGTATGGTGGTTGTTTGTGGTGGAAGGGAAGTTTGATTTTCAAGGGAGATGGTGGTTGTTTGTTGTGGAAGAGAAGTTCGGAGGGTTGAGGTTACTTCAGATTGTGTTTGAGTTTGTGGGGCGAATTTTCTAGCATAAATTTCAGCTATTGTTGGGGATTTAGGGTCAGAAGGTTCTGATGATGATGATGAAACACTATTGTATGGGGGTGATTCTGGTGCTGAGGATGATGAAGAGGAAGGGCTGTGGTGATATAGTTGTTTAGGTTCAGAGGGTGGTATGAAATTACGTGCAATTTTTAAAACAGGTGGAGGTTGTGAGGTTCTGATGGTTGAAGGAGGAATGTCAGAGGTTGTAAAGATGGGAGGTGTTGGGAGAGGAGTAGAAGAAGCCATTATAGGTACAGAAGTAGCAGGAGGAATAGACTTACTAGTTGAGATTTGCAGAGGAGCTGAAGATCCGCTTCCAGAAGCTCCTTCAATTCTGGCTTTCTTTGCTTTCCTTGCTTCATCAGCTATCTTCCTCTCAGAAAGACCTCTCTTGTATCTGACAAGATCTTCTTCTGAATCCAGACAGTCTTCAATTCTGAAGTCAGAAACATCAATACCTTCATCCAGCAGACGCTGAAGGTAGATAGCAATGGCATCTCTGGGTTCATTCTTGAAGAACCTGTCAAGGCCATGAGGCATCTTCCTCTGATCCTTCAAAGATTCCCAAGATGTAATCAGAGTTGGCTTGACTCTAATCTCTTTGATGATTCCCATGCTCTTGAGGTTTCTGGCATTTAAAGCCTTCCCTACATCGATTGCCAGATCATCCATACATCTGGTCTTCTCCAGATCATCTACCAAGCCATGCTCAATGAAGATGTCAGAAAGCAATCTCCCCAGAGGAATATAAGATCTTGGCTTCAAACTGTTTCTGGTGTCTTTGACAGAATCCCTCAGATATTTGAAAAGAAGAACAGGGAGATTGATCTTGATACCCTTCTGAATGCAATATAAAATGCATTTCTGATCAGCATTTATATAATCAGAGGAGTTGGAGGCTGGGCGATGGTGAATGGTTCCCAGAATTATTTTCAACCATACTCGGAGGTTCTGATGCAATTCCTTGTTCTTAGAAGGGTTTCCATCAGCGTTTGGCTTGAAGATAGTTGGGTTGATAACCTCAGTGATGCGTTTTGACCTAGGAGGAATGTTGTAAATCCTCTTTCCTCCAGTAGTCTCCATGTTCAGCAGGGAGGCAATTGAAGCTTCAGTGATTACAATCTTCACTCCCAGAACAAAAGAAACAATGAATTGGTCATCTGCATCTGCATGTCTCCAGAATTCTTTGACAAGAAGAGGGTAAATGGGACCATAAAGCCTGTTGAAGTAGTTTTCCCAACCTTGCTTGCGAAGATCTTCAATAAGATCAACACCGTTTCTTTTCAAGTTTTCAAAATCTACCAGCGATTCACACAGTACATCCAAACTTTCAAAGGGGGTTGCAAGATGAATGTGGCGTTCACGGTCCAAAATGTGAGGTTCTTGATAAACGGGGGTTATAGAAACACCGGTGACGGTTGGAGTTGGAACAGAAGATGTTTCAGCGGTGGAACTTGACTCCATTTGCTGTGAGTAGTTGAACAGTTGTTGTTGTTGAGAATCCATTGAGATGAAGAAGATGAAGATTTGAAAGAGTTGCAGAGAAAACTTCGAGAGAGGGTTTAGGGTTTTAGAGTGAGTGAGAGTGATAAGTGTGAAATGTGAGGGAAAAGTGTTTATATACTCTAAGTAAACACATGCAAAACGACACCTCAGAAAGCGTTAGACACAAAACTCAAAATGGCACGCTTGGGGGGAAAAATGATTACAGCTCATAAATGAATGTCTAATCCCACAGTTTGCACACTGCTCGAGGAAAAACTCAAACGTCTGCCTTTTGAATTTCTTGACAGCTGTCTAGAAGTTCTAAGGTTTGACGCTCAGAGCTCCACGTGTTTAATGTATCTGATCTTCAGGAATACCAAGAGATTGGTTCTGAAGATTTCTAACTCAGATATCTTCTTAACAATGTAGAAGTATCAGAGTCAGAGGCAGAATCATATTTGTTTTTATCAGAATCTTATTTTATATTTTTCAGAGCCATACTTCATTCAGGACAATTTTTAATGTTCAGATTTTCTAAGATGAAAAGAAATCTATCTTCAGCTAGAGGCTTAGTAAAGATATCTGCCCATTGATGTTCTGTATCAATGAACTTCAGCGTTACTATCCCTTTCTGAACATAGTCTCTAATAAAATGATGTTTAATTTCTATGTGTTTGGCTCTGGAATGTAAAATAGGATTCTTACTCAAACAAATAGCAGCAGTATTATCACAAAGGATAGGAATGTTACTCTCAAATATCTGAAGATCTTCTAGCTGATGCTTCATCCAGAGCATCTGAGTTGTGCACAGTGATGCTGAGATATACTCTGCTTCTGCAGTTGATAGAGCAATAGTTGACTGTCTTTTGCTAGCCCAGGAGATCAAATTGTTTCCCAGAAGCTGGCAATTTCCAGATGTGCTTTTTCGTTCTATTCTATCTCCTGCATAGTCTGCATCACAGTAACCAGAAAGTCTATACTCTGATGTTTTCTCATACATCAGGCCCAGGTTAGGAGTTCCTTTCAGATATTTAAGAATTCTCTTAACAGCTGTTAAATGAGATTCTCTAGGATCTGATTGGAATCTGGCACACAGACAGACGCTAAAGAGAATATCAGGACGAGTAGCAGTCAGATAGAGAAGAGAGCCTATCATACCTCGATAGAGCTTCTGACAAACCTTGTTGGTTACCTCTTCCTTTTCCAGAATGCAAGTTGGGTGCATAGGAGTTTTTGCAGAGTTGCATTCAGACATATCAAACTTCTTCAGAACGTCTTTAATGTACTTGCTTTGATGAATGTATGTGACTTCTGGAGTTTGATTAATTTGAATTCCCAGAAAGAACTTTAGTTCTTGCATTAAACTCATTTCAAATTCTGCCTGCATTAACTTAGAAAATTCTTGACAAACAGAGATATTAGCAGAACCAAAAATAATGTCATCAACATAAATCTGGCATATCACGAGATCATTTTTATGGTTTTTACAGAAGAGTGTAGAATCAACTTTCCCTCTGATAAAATTTTGTTCCAGAAGAAAATTGCTTAGACGTTCATACCAAGCTCTGGGGGCTTGTTTTAGTCCATATAAAGATTTTTTAAGTTTGAAAACATGTTCTGGAAAGTTTGAATTTTCAAAACCTGGAGGTTGATTTACATACACTTCTTCTGAAATATAACCATTTAGAAATGCACTCTTGACATCCATTTGGTATAATTTGATAGAGTGATTAATAGCAAAAGATACAAGAAGACGAATAGATTCTAACCTCGCGACTGGAGCAAAGGTTTCATTATAATCAATACCTTCTTGTTGACTATAACCTTGAGCTACCAGTCGTGCTTTGTTTCTGACAACTTCTCCTTTCTCGTTCAGTTTGTTTCTGAAAACCCATCTGGTTCCAATGACATGAGTGCCTCTGGGTTTAGGAACGAGATCCCAGACATCATTCTTGGAGAATTGATCTAACTCTTCTTGCATAGCTGCCACCCAATCGTTATCTTGAAGAGCTTCATCACAGGACGTAGGCTCAATCAGAGACACTAGTCCCAGAGGAATATCTTCAGAGGTTCTGAAGGTAGATCTGGTTCTAACAGGTTCATCTTTGTTTCCCAAAATCAAATCTTCAGATACGTTAATACGACTTTTAACTTTCCTTGGAATTTCTGGAGATTTAATTTCTTCAGAGTCTGGAGTGACAGTTGCTTCTGGAGTTTTCTCAGATTCTACCAGAGTGATCTCTAAATCTGCAAACTTTTCAACTAGCTTTGACTTTTCAGGGTCAAGCTTATCATCAAATCTAACATGAATTGATTCCTCCACAATTTTGGTTTCTGTGTTGTATACTCTGTAGCCTTTAGAGCGTTCTGAGTATCCTAACATAATACCTTTCTGTGCTTTGGAATCAAACTTGTTCAGATGTTCTTTAGTATTGAATATAAAGCAAATGCATCCAAAAGGATGAAAATATGAGATGTTGGGTTTTCTTCCCTTACACAGTTCATAGGGAGTCTTTTCCAGAATAGGTCTAATAGAGATTCTATTCTGAATATAACACGCTGTATTTACAGCTTCTGCCCAAAAGTGCTTTGCTACATTTGTTTCATTGATCATGGTTCTGGCCATTTCTTAGAGTGTCCTATTCTTCCTCTCTACAACTCCATTTTGTTGTGGAGTTCTAGGGCAGGAGAAATCATGGGATATTCCATTAGAATCAAATAATTCTTCAAAATCTTTATTTTCAAATTCTCCACCATGATCACTTCTGACTCTAACAATTTTAGAGTCAAATTCTTTTTGCACTTTAGAACAGAAACTGGTGAATACAGAGTGAGACTCACTCTTGTGCTTTAGGAATTTTACCCATGTCCAGCGGCTGTAATCATCAACGATTACTAGTCCATATTTCTTTCCATTGACTGATGCTGTTTTCACAGGACCAAATAAGTCAATGTGAAGAAGCTCCAGAGGCTTAGAGGTAGAAACAACATTTTTCTTTTTAAAAGATGTTTTTGAAAACTTTCCTTTCTGACAAGCTTCACACAGAGCATCTGAAGAGAACTTCAGTTTAGGTAAGCCTCTGACTAACTCAAGTTTAGTTAGCTGAGAAAGCTTTCTCATGCTAATGTGGCCTAAGCGTCTATGCCATACCCATTGCTCTTCGTGAACTGACATTAAACATTTAACATTTTGATCTTTTAAATCAGAAAGATTTATTTTATAAATGTTGTTTTTCCTCTTGCCTGTGAAAAGGACAGAGCCATCGTTCTGACTAATGGCTTTACACGTTTTTTGATTAAAGATTACATCATAACCGTTATCACTTAATTGACTTATGGATAACAAGTTATGCATTAATCCTTCTACATAAAGAACATCAGATATAGAGGGAAGAGTACCATTACCAATAGTTCCGGAGCCTCTGATCCTTCCTTTCTGATCTCCTCCGAAGCCTACAAATCCAGCGTCTTTAAGTTCCAGGCTTTGGAACATAGACTTTCTTCCCGTCATATGTCGCGAGCATCCAGAGTCCAGGTACTATGACTGGTGTCTGAACTTTGCTGCATAGGATATCTGCAACATAGATAATCTTATCTTTCGGTACCCAGAATCTCTTGGGTCCTTTTAGATTAGTTTTCCCAGAGTTTCTCATAACTTTGGGTCTTCTAGCATTTTTAAACTTGTTTTCTTGTGTGTGTGTGTAGTGATATGAAAAAGGAGATTTAAGCTGGTTACTGGTAGAGGTTTTATTTTCCTCAGAATCATACCCAATTCCCCTTTTATTATTCTGACTTACTCCATAAATCATGGATGCCATAATACTCCTATCTATTCCATTCTTCAGAAATTTTTGAAAAGCTTCTTCATATTTATAAATAGTTTCGTTTGAAGTTTGTGGTGCTTGAGACAACGCTTTTTCTAATTCTAAGCTTTTTGTTCTAGCTCCATCTCTTTCTAACGTTAAAGATCTGATTGTATCTTCTCGTGCTAGAATTGTTGTCTCAAGTTTACTACATACTTCAGATTTTGCTTTAAGAAGGCCTTTAATGTCTTTAACTTTTTGTTTTAATTTCTGAAGAGAGGTAAGAGTTTCTGATAAACATGATTCTAAGTCAGATCTAGAAAGTTCAGAAAATACCTCTTCAGATTCTTCATCTGAGCTGCTGGATGTGGTAGCCATAAGAGCTACGTTGGCCTGTTCATCAGAGTCAGATTCTGATGATTCGGATTCACTATCGTCCCAGGTGGCCATTAATCCCTTCTTTGTTCTGAAAGTATTTTTCTTGAAGCTTTCTTTCTTAGAGTTATCTCTCTTCAGCTTGGGGCATTCATTTCTGTAATGACCTGTTTCTTTACATTCAAAACAGGTAATATCTTTGTTAGGTTTACCTTTTGAAGTTGACTCTGATCGATCCCCTCTGGGTCTTGATCTTCTGAAGTTGTTGTTGTTCCTCCTTTTCCAGAGTTGCTTAACTCTTCTGGTTAGTAGGGACAGTTCTTCTTCATCATCAGAGTCTTCAGATTCAGAGTCATCAGTGTCTGCAGTTTCTGCTTGAAGGGCTTTGGTTCTGTCTGACTTCCGTCTTTCAGGTCTGGACTTCAGCGCCACTGACTTGTTCCTTTTCTGAGGCTCATCCTCCTCTAGTTCTATCTCATGGCTTCTGAGAGAACTAACAAGTTCTTCAAGGCTGATATTGTTCAGATCCTTTGATAACTTCAGAGCAGTAACCATTGGTCTCCATTTCTTTGGCAGACTTCTGACAATCTTCTTAACATGATCTGCAGTTGTGTATCCTTTGTCTAGCACTTTAAGACCTGCAATGAGAGTTTGGAATCTGGAAAACATAGCTTCTATAGCTTCGTCATCTTCCATCTTGAAGGCTTCATATTTCTGGATCAGCGCCAGAGCCTTCGTCTCCTTGACTTGGGAGTTTCCTTCATGGGTCATCTTCAGAGAGTCAAGTATATCTTTAGCCGTCTCTCTGTTGGTGATCTTTTCGTATTCGTTGTATGATATAGCATTTAGAAGTATTGTTCTGGCCTTGTGGTGATTTTTGAAATCACGTTTCTGATCTTCTGACATTTTGCTTCTGGGAACTTCAGCTCCATTTGAGACTGGAGGTTTGTATCCATCTGTGACAATGTCCCAGAGGTCAGCATCATAACCCAGAAAGAAACTTTCGATTCTGTCTTTCCAGTAATCAAATTTTTCTCCATCAAAAACAGGAGGTTTAGCATTGTAAGAATCTCTTTCATTTGAGTGAGCCATTTGTTTTTCTCGCACTGGATCTCTCTACACGGTTAAGTGTTTGATTTGAAAATCAATAACAGAGCCGGAGCTCTGATACCAATTGAAGGTGAGAAAAACAAGAAAGGGGGGGTTTGAATTGTTTGAAAAAAAGGCGCTTTTCCAAAATGAAAATCACACAATGATTTTATACTGGTTCGCTTATAACACAAAGCTACTCCAGTCCACCCGGCCAAGGTGATTTCGCCTTCAACAAGGACTTAATCCACTAATCTTGAAAGATTACAAACAACCCCTAAGAGAGAAGAAAATCTCTTAGTCCTCTCAAGTCTACAGACTACAAAGAGTCACTTGAGGAAATCAAACAAATAAAAGATACAAGATATGTAATCTAGAGTGCTTCTAAGAAAGCAAGTATTACAAACTTAAGAACATATTTTTCACTTAATAAGCAAAAGCTTAGTGAAATTCTTTGAGAGCAAAGATGATTTTCTTGAGCGTGAAATAATTCAGTATAGTTTTGGCTAGTTGATTTCTTGCTTACTGAAAGTTGATTTCTTCTCTATTTATATAGGAGTTGAAGTAGTGTTGAAATAGAGTTGAATCTGGTGGATAATGAGATGTAATTACGCCATTCCATAAATAGCTTCTGCAGGAGACTTTTTCTTTTAGAAGTGACTACTTACCACAAGTAGTATCTTCTCTCTTGGAAGAGGAGATTAACGTCTCTTTCTAATTGAGGAAATCCATTTGCAGAACTTTAACTTGGCTTAAACGTTACTTCATCATGATTAACAAATCTGATTAGAGTCTTCATGTATCTGGAGAATCTTGGGATCTGGCTTCTGATGTTATTTCTTGAGAGTTCAGATAGCGCTGATAAATTTCAGAGTTTACAGAAGGCATTTGTTCAGAGTCAGAGCTTCTTGAAACGAGATTCCACTTTAGATGCTTCTGATACTTGATAATTTGTATCTGATCTTGTTGTGCATCTGATGACATCATCAGATTTATTTCTTCTATCTTTAGAACCCTGCACACTTAGAAACTTTTCGTTAGGGTGCTATTTTTGGTTTCATCCTTTTTTATCATCAAAATCAAGGAATCTGTTGTAGAACAATTTTTGTTCTTACATGTACTTCGACTGATATCATCAATTTTCTTGAAATCCATCTCAACTTCATTGAAAACTACATCTTGGTTGGTGATACACTTCCTGTGACCTGGCTCTAGGCATTATAGCCTATAAGCTTTGACTTCTTCAGGGTATCCCATGAACATGCATCCTAGAGCTTTAGGTTCGACCTTGTCTTTCTTAATGTGAGCATATTCTATGCTTCAAAATACTCTAAGTTTGTTGAGATCTAGTGGATGTCCCGACCAAACTTCTTCAGATGTCTTCATATCTAATGCAGTTGAAAGACATCTGTTTATCAAATATGTTGCTGTCGAAATAGCCTCTTCCCAAAACACATTCGTTAACCCAACAATAGTCAACTTGCATCTAGCGTTTCCAAAATTGGTTCGATTTAACCTTTCAGCCAAACCATTTTGTTGGGGAGTACCTACGATAGTTATATGCCTTGCAATACCAGAGGCTGCACAAAAACTATTGAACGCCCCATTGCAAAATTCAAGGCCATTGCCGGTTCTCAACCTCTTGACCTTTCTGCAATCTGATTTTCGACCAGAGTCTTACAACTTTTGAAGTTCTCAAAAGTTTGAACGTTAGTCTTCTGGATGAATACCCATAATTTTCTGGAATAATCATCAAATATGGATAGAAAATACCTTGCTTCTGAATGTGATGGGAACCTTGCAGGACCCCAAAGATCACCATGGATATAATCAAGGATCCATGTGTTCTTTGTTTCCCTTTATTGAACTTCACTCTGCAAGATCTTCCAAGTATACAAGGTTCACAAAACTTCAGCTTTTCGACTTTGTCTCCACCAAGTAGATTTTGTTTTCCTAATTCGACCAGACCCTTTTCACTGACATGGTCAACCTCATGTGCCAAATTTTTGTCTTCGATAAAGGTTTCGTGGATGCAACATATGCATAACCACTAAGAACTTCATCCTCAAGGGTATACAAGCCTTGTTTCTTCACGCCTATTAATACTTCCTTCGACCCCTTCATGACTTTTAGAATACTTTTCTCTCCTTGGAAAACATATCCTTTCTTGTCGAATTTACCAAGAGAAATCAAATTTATCTTCAAATCAGGTACATACATGACTTCAGCCAACAACCTTATTGACTCATCATGGAGCTTGAATCTCACAGATCCAACACCTGCAATCTTGCAAGCTTTATTGTTTCTAAACAATACAGATCCACCATCTTGATCACATAGTTCCTCGAACAAGTCTTTGTTTGGAATCATGTGTCAAGTGCAACCTGAATCCATAATCCACTATTTACTTGAGTCGCCGCTTGAAACCACAAGAACATCAGATGATTCGAAATCATCTTAAACAACAATTGTGTTTCCATTATCCTTACCTCTCTGATCTTTCAGGGGTTTATGACGCACTTTTCTTGTATGACCCTCCTTCTTACAGTGATAACATCGAATACCAGATGCATCACCACTATAAGACTTCTGCTGACTTTTACCCTTCTTCTTGTCGAACTTGCCATCTCTCTTTGTGAATTTCTCCTTAACCGACAGGCCTTCACCAATTGAAGATGGCTTGTGCTCCTTTCGTTTGTTTAAATCCTTAGAATACAAGGAAAATTGAACTTCTTAAAAGGTCAGAGACTCTCTTCCATACAAGAGAGTTTCTTTGAAGTGAACATCTAATTTGGGCAAAGCACACAACAACAACAACAACAACGCTTGATCTTCATCCTCGATATTGACATCGATATTTTCAAGATCAAGAATCAGCTTGTTGAACATATCCAACTGCTCAGTCAAAACTTTGTCTTCACTCATCTTGAATGAATACAGAGCTTGCTTCGGGTAGAGGCGATTGACTAACGATTTGGTCATGTACAAACTTTTGAGTTTCACCCATAACCCCGACGTCGTCGTCTCCTTTGAAACCTGCCGAATAACCTTATCACCAAGGCTCAATAATATGGTGTTGTTGGCTTTCTCTATCATAGTCATTTTTTCTTTGTCCGTTAATCTGGCGTCCATGGCTTTGGCTCCCTTCAACGCTTCTAAACAACCCTGCTGAACTAGTAGGGCTTTCATCTTCAAGTGTCACAAACCAAAATCGTTCATTCTGGTGAACTTTTCAATCTTATTTTTTGTTGACGACATCTTCTCCACGCTCACTGCACCAATTTGTTGTGACAAATGATGCCGGAATAACAAAGTATAATCAGTTCCTTGATCGGCAAGAAACCCACAAGGATGGAAAAGAGACAAGTAAGAATAACACAATGAAATTAATTATAAACTGTTATTCTTTACTTTCTCTTGGGAACAAAATTACAAATGTTACATAGTAGCAAATAACCTATGTCACTCTAATTAAGATTTGCGTTATACAATGATGATAGACTAGTATGCTATTTATAAGAAAACTAACATATTAAACTAATGGGTTTTTACATACATGCCCTTTACACAAGCTAACTTAAAGAACAAACTAAGTTAAACAATTTGGAATAACAAATTGACCCAATTTGACATGCTAACAATACTAGCATATTTCGACTACAACATGTGAATAGACTTCGACGACATGGTAAGGTTCTATCGAATTATCAAACCAAGAAGTTATCCTTCGACCATACTAAAGTTCGATCCAATATCTTACAAATTTTAATGTAATCTTGCTTATACAAAAAATTGGTGGAAGACAACATTAAAACTCTAACAAACCAAAACGAAAATTACATTTTTCATGTGGTTTTTAAACTGATTACTTTGTATTTAGTCTGGACGTGAAATGTATCATGTTTGTAATGAGTTAAGTACCTCTGATCCTTATATTTTAATAAAAGTTTCATTGCTTATAAAATAAATTATATTGTTTTAAAATAATATTTTAAAATGCTGAAATTAATAGGTGGGTGATATTGGAATGCCAATATAATTGAATGTCAAATATGTCATGCCATGTATTTGTATTTTTTTAATTTTAAAAAATAATGTAAGAAAATTATCAGTTTATTATTTTATTTTTTTCATTAAATATGCAAAGACTGAAGGAGAATTTTTCAATTTTATTTTCTCTACCCCTTGAAAACGAGTAGGTTCCAAAACAAAATACATTCATAATTTACTACACACAGTGCCTTACAGCTGTCTAAAATTCAAAAACAAAGCACACTAATAGTAATGAGAATAATAATAATTCATAACAAAACAAATGAGAAACTTTGCTTCCGTTGTTTTCTTCTTTGTATTATTGCCAAATGCATCTTCCTGCTTATTTCCAATATATTCATAAAATCCTACACACAAAAAAGTATATACTCACATTAATATATCAATATATTTCACTAATTAGGCACTCAAAAAACAATATGAATATCATTGCAATATAATCATATCAACCAATGACTTTCTTTCATATGAACTTTGAAAAAACAACAAAAACGTTTTATAACAAGAAACTAAAAACCAAAAGAAAAAAAAAACTTGCATATAACTGTGTTCTAGTATGTGTACAATTTTGATGTTTGAAGAAATTTTTACAATTTTCATTATAGGAATCAAATGAAAGTGAGGCCAATATTAGATAATGGCATGCATATGTATGAATATAAAAGTATTCAAATGATATTTTCTCTTATTTAATTGTTTTCCTGATAAAATAGATATAGTAAAATATTTAAATAATTAAAATTTTCTTTTTGAAAATATTTTAGTTATAAAATATATTTTTTTTGTTCGATGCGTAGGCATAAGCATACCATGGGATTCTATTGTAAACCACTATCTAGTAGTGATAAGGAGGAGGAGGTGATGCATAGATGTATTGTGGTGGAGGAGGGGAATGAGCTGGTGGAGGAGGTGAAGAGTAGATATAATGTGGTAAAGGTGGTGAATATACAGGTGGAGGAGGAGATTTATATTTGTAAGTCGGTGGGGGAGGTGACTTATACTTGTATATTGGTGGTGGTGGAGATGAATATTTGTATGGTTTTTTAATCGGAGGAGGTGGTGACTTGTACTTGTACACTGGGGGAGGAGGTGATTTGTATTTGTAAACTGGCGGTGGAGGAGAATTATACTTGTACACTGGTGGAGGAGGTGAATTGTACTTGTAAACTGGCGGAGGAGGTGACTTATACTTATAAACTGGTGGTGGGGGAGAATTATACTTGTAAATGTGTGGAGGAGGTGACTTGTATTTATAAACCGGTGGTGGGGGAGAATTATATTTATACACTGGTGGAGGAGGTGACTTATACTTGTAAACTGGTGGTGGAGGAGATTTATATTTGTAAACTGGTGGAGGAGGGGAATTGTACTTGTAAACTGGCGGTGGTGGAGACGCGTACTTATATGGTTTTTTAACTGGAGGTGGTGGTGACTTGTATTTATACACAGGTGGAGGAGGTGAATTATACTTGTAAACTGGTGGTGGAGGAGAGTTATACTTATAGACTGGTGGAGGAGGTGACTTATACTTGTAAACTGGTGGTGGAGGAGAGTTATATTTGTACACTGGTGGAGGAGGTGACTTATACTTGTAAACTGGTGGTGGAGGAGAATTATACTTGTACACTGGTGGAGGAGGTGACTTATACTTGTAAATTGGTGGTGGAGGAGATTTATATTTGTACACTGGTGGAGGAGGGGAATTGTACTTGTAAACTGGCGGTGGTGGAGATGTGTATTTGTATGGTTTTTTAACTGGAGGCGGTGGTGACTTATACTTGTATACTGGTGGAGGAGGAGATTTGTATTTGTAAACGGGTGGTGGAGGAGATTTATACTTGTACACTGGTGGAGGAGGTGAATTGTACTTATAAACCGGTGGTGGGGGAGATGAGTACTTGTATGGTTTTTTAACTGGAGGTGGTGGTGACTTATACTTGTATACTGGTGGAGGAGGAGATTTGTATTTGTAAATTGGTGGTGGAGGAGATTTATACTTGTACACTGGTGGAGGAGGTGAATTGTACTTATAAACCGGTGGTGGGGGAGATGAGTACTTGTATGGTTTTTTAACTGGAGGTGGTGGTGACTTATACTTGTACACTGGTGGAGGAGGAGATTTGTACTTGTAAACTGGTGGTGGAGGAGATTTGTACTTGTATACTGGTGGGGGAGGTGACTTATACTTATAAACTGGTGGGGGAGGAGATTTATACTTATACACTGGTGGAGGAGGTGACTTATACTTATAAACTGGTGGTGGAGGAGATTTATACTTATACACCGGTGGAGGAGGTGAATTATACTTATAAATCGGTGGTGGAGGAGATGAGTATTTATACACCGGTGGAGGAGGTGAATTGTATTTATAAACTGGCGGTGGTGGAGATTTGTATTTGTAAACTGGAGGTGGTGGTGATGGGTACTTATATGGAGGTGGAGGTGGAGATTTATATTTATAAACCGGTGGTGGAGGAGAAGAGTATTTATATTGCTTTTTTGGTGGTGGTGGTGGTGAGATATAATGGTAAGGTGGAGGAGGTGAGTGCACTGGTGGTGGTGGAGAGTAGTAGTAGTAAGGTTTAGGTGGTGGTGGAGATGAATAGATGTAGTTATTTGCTTCAGATGGCAAGGTGAGGGAAACTATTGTCAATGCAATAGTTAGAGTAATAGAGGCCATTTGAGGGCCCATGTTTTCTCAAAGTGGGTTTTGGTATTTCTATTATGAAACGTAGCATCCCTTTATATAGTTTTTTCTTTACCCATTTTACCCTAATAATTCATCTTGGATGCTGTAGTGTTTGATTTTGATACATATTACAATTGACTAGTATTCAACATCTACCAAAAAGTAATCTTGAGTTTCTCATACTAGAGTTTTGTTCAATATTGATATTTTAATGAATATTAAAAATATAGTAATAATGAATTAACATTAGACTATAAAAATATTATGGTCTACACTTGAATAAAAATATATGCTTTTTTAACCAATGTGAGTCAAGTGGGTTGTGGAAGGCAGGTTTGGATTTGATAGAGACAGAAACGTTGAAAAGTAAACAAAATCATTATTTTATATGCATGAATAAAGTAAGTAGCATAATAGCTGGCAAATGTTGACACTGATAATTGTTTTTCTTTCTATATCTAGGTATTAAAATATATAACCCTTTTAAATAAAACATGAGAGTTCAAAAGTTGTTTATAATATTAATTTTGTTTAATAATTAAATTTATTAATGATTGATAATTTTATGAGTTTATTTTTTATAAAAGAGAATTGATTAATAATTTTATAGAATATTTATTATATATTAACAAAAAAGAGGAATATTATTACAGTTTGTTTAATAGAGATTTAATATAAAGTTTGATCTTATTATTAATTATTTTAATAATATCTTATATTTATCTCTTAATTTTTATTGATATAAAATTATTTTTTCTTAAAATATTAAATATCCATCATTAAATTATTTTTATAAAATTAATATACGATGCATTTTTATATTTAGGGATGGAGATAATATAATAATTATTTTACTAGTAAAATCAGTATACCGTTGTCATTGTTGAATTATTTATTGGATATTTGATCAAATTGATCTGTCTTTTCTCATTAACAAACTTTGGAAAACTTTACATTTTATCCTATGTTATGTCTCACATGACTGCTCCCAATAACTTTAGTAATAATAACCTGGTTTGCCCACTAATCAATTAAAATATTGTAAAAAAACAAAGTTTATTTAACTTTTTCCACTAATCATTCTTGATGTATTTTAAGGTATATTCTTTTAACTATTGACAAATTTAGAAATTTAGAATTGTTCCATTAATTAAAATATTGAAATTTGTATTTGTTGGACAATAGTCCTCCTTTCAACATTTCTTTTTAAGTGTTGTTCTTTTTTAATTGTTATTTTAAAATTTAATATAACATTAATTTTAGTATTATTAAAATTATCTTTAATCATTTATTATTAAGAGAGAAAAAAGTTAAATAAATTATTAAAAAAATAAGAATATTATAGATAAAACTAATCATTATTTAAAAAAAATAATTATTAATTATCTTGAAAAGTGTAAAAGATAAAAATAATTATATTTAAAAATGAATGGAGGGAGGGAGTAATATATTAATTTAATATGTGGGTAAAGGGAGATCTTTATTGAATGATTGCTTGATTAATTTAATATGTGGGTAAAGGGAGATCTTTATGTGGGTAAAGGAATTTCAATTCCATCAATTTAGTAGTATTTTTTAAGTGATTGCTTGATGTTTGATTATTACTTAGAGTTGGTGTTCAAGGCCATAAGGTTGACAATAAAGAAACCATTTCATAACTCTTTATCATATATTAGAGGTGTTGTAGTCATTATTTAGTTCATCTTGATTAGCTTTTGTGTTTATTTTAGAGTCAAAATTGTAGTTTTGGGATTTGTTGACATATTTAGGTGGTTTATTGTTATTTTATTCTTACTTAGACGAATTATTTTCGTAACATTCTATTTTTAAATATTTTTAAAAAAATAATTTTATCTTCTAATATTCACTTAGAATAATAATAAAAAATATATTTTATAAAATAACAAGTAAATAAATGTATTAGACTTTTCCTATAGGCACTTTTTACCATCACTATTTTATTGAAAATGTGAGTAATTCGAAGGGAAAAAAAAGAAATTAAGAAATATTTCAAGGTACGAGTGAAATTTATTCTATATATTTTCTATTGAAATATCAATATTTGTATTGAACTCGATTTTCATATTTTTTTAGAGAATTATTTTATAAGCACTCAAACATTTATATTTCAAGCTGTAAATTTCTCCAAGGGATAAGATGTGGTATGTATCTTTAAGAAGATAAGGATATTTTGTTAGGTCGAATTCATTATATTAGAAATCTAAGATATTTTTTGTTAGACAAAAATATTTAGTAATTGTAATTTGTTTTTTATATTATGTTTTTAATTATAAAAAAAATTATAGAAATATTTTTGGATTTAAAATATATATGGATAAATTTCTTCACTATATTTGGATAAATTTAGTGAAGAAATTAAATAGAAATAGAGAAGTTTTAATCGGTCAATAGAGCTCAAGTCTTGATCAACTTTTTGAGTCTTTGTCAACAAATAAAATAAAAATAAAATAAAAAAAAGTAGAGTTTAACCTTAACAAAATTAAAAAATAACATCTTTGGTGGAGGAAAATGAGAATGAAGGCATTGATTTTTGTGTGGAGGAAAATGATGGAAGGGAGAAAAAAGTAGGAGAAAAAGAAAATAGGGAGGAAAAAGCGTGTAAGGAAGTAATGAGAGGATTGGAAAAATGGGGAGAAGAAATGACACATAAAGTATAACGTGTGGGGAAGCGCTGAAGCCTAATAAATAGAGCACATTCCGTCATGAAAATCTCATTCGTTGATTTTTTAACCGTCGGGGTTGTGACGTGAATTTCATGTGGCTGTTAGTGATTTCAAAACTATGACACTACCTTACAAATATCATTCAAATCGATTCTACCGATCAAGTTTTTCCACTCAATTTTTTTTTGAAATTTGAATAGCGACATGATATTTGTTGGAAATCCACCACAACCTAGGGAGAATTTCAATCAATCTTGATGAACAAGATTATTATCACCCACACAATGACAATAACAGAAAAGAAAAACGGAGAAAGAAAGAAAGTAAAGAACAATGAAGGAGAAGAAGAATTCAAATTCTACAGAGTTTCTCTCTGCCCCCAAACTGTGGAAAACTTCTTATTCACTTTACAATTGTAAAATACTGTGAATACAATGTTATGAATACTCTATTCACTTCATTACAAGAATCAGGGTCACTCCCTCTATTTATAGATTTAGGTTGACTTGGACCTAAAGTCAAAGCCCAAAACTATAAAAGCCCAAAATAGCTAACATTACTAAAATAGGCCTAAGTCGAAATCCTGTGTGAAGCAACATGCTTCGACACTTCGACACACTAACACAACTCAACACACTAGGTGGTTCGACACTTCCTTACTTCTTTCGAGCAACCTGCTTCAACACAAGGAATTACAATTCAATACACCACCTAATTCATTGTGTCTAAGCTATCTACATTCATCATAGCTCTTAGTCTTCTAAACACTTTGACCTGCACTCCCTTCGTCAGGATGTCTGCAATCTGATTCTCAGTTCTGCAGTGTTCCACATTCATCTTCCATTTACTACCTTCTCTCGAAGATAATGGAACCTCATGTCGATGTGCTTGCTTCAACCATGTGCTATCGGTTTCTTCGCCAGATTGATAGCTGACATGCTGTCGATCTTCATGGTAATTGCTCCATGACTCTTCGCTGTTATCTCTTCGACCAGATTCACAATCCGCGTAGCTTGACATGCACAAAGAGAATCATATATGTATTCTTCTTCGCATGATGATAATGCCACTACTGGCTCTTTTCACGAACTCCAAGAAACTGGTGCACCACCTAGCATAAACACATAATCAACTGTGGATTTTCGATC
The DNA here is from genome assembly GCF_024323335.1 of Lathyrus oleraceus. Classification (NCBI taxonomy): domain Eukaryota; kingdom Viridiplantae; phylum Streptophyta; class Magnoliopsida; order Fabales; family Fabaceae; genus Lathyrus; species Lathyrus oleraceus. The sequence goes on along the minus strand of NC_066579.1, from coordinate 192,377,208 downwards.
CCCAACATCACTACACCAACTTGAGTTGGTGTATCCCACTATTTTGCATTCTTTTTCTTCATCGGTTGTAGGAAACAGAATGCCATAGTAGAGAGTTCCTTTTAGATACCTTAGTATCATCTTCTCCGCTGCTAGATGTGATACCTTTGACTTCTGCATGAATCTACTCACCATACCTACATTGTATGCTAAGTCAGGCCTTGTGTGACAAAGGTATCTAAGTGACCCAATAAGTCTTCTATATTGGGTTGCGTCGACATCATCTTCATCTGAATTTTTTGACTGTTGTAATCTGGGCTCAGCTGGAGTCGAAGTTGGATTGCAATCTTGCATCTCAAATCTCTTGATTATTTCACCTAGATACCTTCTTTGATTCATCATCAAACCTCTACCACTCTTGTAGAATTCGATGCCAAGGAAATATGAAATGTCACCCATATATGACATTTCGAATTCCTTGTTGAGATCACCTTTGAAGTCTTCGATCTCCTTCTTGCAACTACCTGTTATCGACAGGTCATCGACATAGAGGCATAGTATAAGCAATTCACTCTTGCTTCTTCTTACATATACTCCATGATCATATTTTCACTTTATAAATTCCTTCCCTTAGAAAGCCATCTATCTTCTTGTTCCAAGCTTTTGGAGCTTGTTTAAGTCCGTACAGGGCTTTATGCAGCCTGTACACTTTTCTTTCTTCGCCATGTTTCACAATCCCAATTGGTTATGCAACATAAAATTCTTCTTCTAAGGGGTCATTAAGGAATGCATATTTCACATCTATCTGACACATCTTCCAGTTGTTTATGTTTACTACACCAACAACCAACCTGATTGTTTCGATCCTAGCAACAGGTGCAAAAACTTTGTCGAAGTCGATTCCTTCTTTCTGAAGAAATCCTTTTGCCACAAGTCTCACCTTGTGTCGAGTCACTTCTCCTTTGAGATTCAACTTCACCTTGTATACTCACTTCACATCGATTACCTTCTTGTCTTGGGGAAATTTGACAAGTCACTAAGTGTTGTTGACTTCGATTGACTTCAGTTCTTTGTCCATTGCTTTCATTCACTTCGAATCTTTCAATGCCTTAGTTGTATTTTCTAGTTCAACATCTGTGTAGAAAGCATAATGTACCAACTCACCTTCTTCATTGACCATATCATCTGATTAATCACACATTCTTGCAACCTTGCAGGCATGTGTCTTGTTCTTTGAGGTCTGCTTGGGCCTGCTTCACCTTTGACTTCTTCCTGTCAAACTTTTCTTTCGATTTCACTAGCTGGTTCATCATGAAATATTCTCACTGAATATTTCTTGACATTCTCAGTCCAATCCTACTCCTTAAGCTCATATATGATCTCATCCCTGCTGATCACCACTTGCTTATTCACTGGGTCGAACAACTTGTATCCTTCAGTCGAATGATATCCTATCATGATTATCTGATTTGACTTGTCATCAAGTTTTCTTCTCAACTGATCTGGCATATGTCTATGTGTTATAGATTCAAACACCTTCAGATGACTCAAGCTAGGCTTGACACCAAGCCAACATTCTTCTGGCATGATTCCTTCTAGCTTCTTCGTCGGACATCTATTCATGATATATGTCGTAGTCGACACAGCTTCTCCCCATAATTCTTTGGGTAGATGCTTGCCTTTCAACATACTTCTAATCATATTCATAATGGTTCTATTCTTCCTTTCTGTGACTTCTTTCTGCTATGGAGTGTAAGATGGCACCACCTCATGCACAATCCATTCTTTCACACATAATGCATCAAAGTCTTTCGACACATATTCTCCACTACCATCAGTCCTTAAAATCTTGATCTTTCGACCGCCCTGTCTTTCGACCATAGATTTAAACTTGGCAAATACTTTGATCACTTCACTTTTCTTCTTGATCAGGTAAGACCATAATTTTCGACTGAAATCATATATGAATGTAACAAAGTATTTGTTACCTCCAATCGAATCTACCTGGAGAGGACCACATATATCAGAGTATATGACTTCAAGAATTGCCTTTGACCCGCTTCCTGCATCCTTACTGAATTTGTTCTTATGTTGCTTCGCATGGACATATTCTTCACACACTTCATTTGGAATGTCGATTTCTGGTAATCCTGAAATCATATTTCTTATCTTCAAATCTCTGATGTCTTTGAAATTGAGATGACCAAGTCTATCATGCCATATCCATTCATCTCTTTTGGCTGCTATTGCAAGGCACTTATGCTCCATCACATTTAGCTCAATCTTGAAGGTTCTGTTCTGAGACATTGGTTCCTTCATAATTAGAACATCACCAACACCTTCAGCTGCTAGAATGTCGTCATTTGCAAATTTCACCATGTTCTTAATTGAGGGCTTTATGTTGACAAACCAATCTTTACTTCCAAACCTATGTGATGATCATTCTGAGTCCAAGTACCACTGGCCCTTGAATCTCTCTTCATCTCTTATTGTAACCATTAACAACGTCTCTTTTCTTCATACTTCACCAGCTTTGCATAAGTTTCTTGATTCTTCTGCTTTTCTGGACAATCACTAGAATAATGACCATACTTCTGACAATTGTAACACTAAATGTGACTCTTGTCTGACTTTTGACCACTACCTCTTCCTCTACCTGCAGCACCACCTCTTTGGTTGCCTTGGTTCCAGGGTTTTCTCTGATTCGACTAATTTCCTTCTTACTGATTTCGACCAGTCCAATTGTTGTAGCCTCCTCTGCCTTTGTTGTCATTCCAACTTCCTTTGTATTTCCTTTCTTTTGTTGATTGCGCCTATAAATCCATATCACTCTTCGACTTTCCTACAGCTCTTTCAGTCATTCTTCATTCATTAGATTCAAGCGTCCCTTGAAGCTCTTCCTTTGTCAATTTTGACAAATATTTCGACTCTTCTATGGCTACTACCACGTGGTCAAACTTTGGAGCCAACGACCTCAAGATCTTTCCAACAACAAATCTTGATGTCAACACTTCTCCACATACCTTCATTTGATTCACTAGTTTCGTAACCTTGGTGAAGAAATCAATCATGCTTTCATTGTCTTCCATCTGAAGTAATTCATACGTTCTTTTGTAAGTTTGTAACCTCACCTCTTTCACCTTCTTTGTGCCTCCAAACGATTTCTCCAGAATTTCCCATGCTTCTTTCGCTGACTCTGCATTACTAACCTTTTCAAAGTTATTTGCATCAACATATTGATGGATTATAAAGAAAGCTTTATAATATTTCTTCTTCAATTTTTTATGTGCAACCTTTTCTTGATCTGTCGCGTCTTCTACAAGTGTTGCTACTCCTTCCTTCACAAGATCCCAAATATCTTGATAATAGAACACAACCTTTATCTGCTTGAACCAATTCTCATAATTGTTGTTCTTGAGAATCAGAAGATTTGCTGGAAAATGCCTGTTTGGATGATTCGTTGCCATGGTGATTTTTTTCCCACGAATCATTTAAACCGACGCTACTGATACTAGGTGTTGCAAATCCACCACAACCTATGGAGAATTTCAATCAATCTTGATGAACAAGATTGTTATCACCCATACAATGACAATAACAAAAAATAACAATGGAGAAAGAAAAAAAGTAAAGAACGACGAAGGAGAAAAAGAATTCAAATTCTGCAGAGTTTCTCTCTGGCCACAAACTGTGAAAAACTTCTTATTCACTTTGTAACTACAAAATACTGTGAATACAATGTTATGAATATTTTATTCACTTCATTACAAGAATAAGAGTTACTCCCCCTATTTATAGATTTAGGTTAACTTGGACCTCAAGTCAAAGCCCAAAACTATAAAAGCCAAAAATAGCTAACACTACTAAAATAGGCCTAAGTCGAAATCTTGTGTGAAGGAACATAATTCGATACTTCAACACACTAACACAATTCAACACACTAGGTGGTTCGACACTTCCTTGTTTTTGTCGAGCAACCTTCTTCGACACAAGGAATTACAATTCAACGATATTCACGTCATAATAAATTTTTTTGGAAATTTTAAAATTCCTCCACATGAAAAGCTGACATTTATTATTTTATTATTTTAAATAATTAGTGATGTGCTTTACACGTTGCAACATTACTTTTTAATTACGTGAATTTCACGTCACTAAATCACGTTGTTGGAGAGTATTTCACGTTATTTTTAAAAAAATAATTTTATCTTCTAATGTTTGTTACATTGGTAAAATGTCATTTAGAATAATAACAAAAAAATATGTTATAGAATAACAAGTAAAAAAAAGTTTTAACTTTTTCTATAGCATTTTTTACCGCCACTATTTTGTTGAAAATGCAAGTTATTTGACAAAAAAAAAAATCAAGAAATACATCAAGTTACAAGTGAAATTTATTCTATATATTTTTTGTTAGAATATTAATATTTGTATTGAGCTTGATTTTTCATATTTTCAGATAATTATTTTGTAAACACGGTAAATTCCTCTAAGGAATAAGATGTGGTATGTATCTTTGAGAAGATGAGGAGACTTTGTTAGGTCGAATTTATTGTGTGAAAAATCTGAGATATTTTTAGTTTGACAATAAGATATTTAGTGAATGTAATTTATTCATTATATTGAAAGTCCTTTAAGCTTAAAGAAATTTGATGCAACTATTGAGTTGTCACGATGAATCATGATAAACTCTTTGTATCAATTCTATTATTTATCTATAATTTTTTCAATATTTAGTTTGAGTTTTTTTGTTTCAACCAATGTTCAACCTATAAAAAAAGTTTTGAAATACTCGCAATTCATCCTCTTTATGTATTTTACCAACCTTTAGTTGGTATCATAGTATAGATGTCTTATTTGAGAACTTAATAGCATAAAAGTAAAGATAATTATGTGAAAACATGAATGGATCTAATAGGAACACATTTGAAGATAATGTTTATTGGATATACAAGCAAGTATCCATTGTTTGATAAAGAGAAAGGTTTATTGGATATACACACTTGGAGCACATTTCAAGTGATCCAAGGATATTCACACAATTAGGTTTTTTTTTTTAAGTACAAAGACGATGAACATTTCCAAAATGAATTTCTTTAGATTGAGAAATAGAAGCTTCATAGGAGTAGTCTTATACTTATCTCGTGATTAACATGTATTATCTTGAAATAATGTATTGAGTTAATCTCAAAGGATGTATAGTAAATATAGAAATATTAAAAGGGTTCATCATACCTCATTAGAAAAAAGGATGTGAAAATTTAAAATTAAAATTTGAAAACACGTTTTTAAAATATGAAGTTTCCTAACCATCTAATGTAAGCGAGTGAAATTATTTGAAGTATGAAAATTCTAAAAAGGGAGGAGTTGAATTGTGTTAATCAATTAAATTATATATATTTTTTATATTTCAATTGAAGTTTAAGGGAAGATAGTTTAACACATAGTTTATCTTGGTTCACCCATTTAACTTAGAGTTATGTCCATTACCTTCACAATAAGAGATTTTTTCAATAAAAAAAATTAATTACAAAAGTTTACTAAGATAACTCTTATCCAATATACCTGTATCTTAAATCTCTCAAAGACAAAGAACTTATCCCATCTTGATCTCTTTCTTCTTCGAGATTTTGCCTATCACTTTACCCTTTGAGAGATATAATTAGATAAATGATTAAATGATAAATTATTTAAAAATATGCCTCAATAGAGGATGTAAACGACTTTAATTACAAATACAAGTGTTTTTATCTTTCACATAAAAACGTATATAACGAAAATCACTTTCTTGATTCTTTATTGACTTCAAGAATAATGTCTTCCATATATAATCTTCTTTTGAAAGTTATTTTATTTTTCTACTCGAATTAATTCCCAAAAAATTTATTTGGTATGATGTATATGATTGTTTATTCATTGACAAATAAAATTATAAGAAGATGAGTCTTTATATAGCTTCCTTTTTAAAAATCGTTGGCTGACATTTATTTTTAGAGGAAATTCGTTGTTGAGGTCTTGTATTGCACCAAGCTACTTCCCGCCCTTACCACTTGTAATAGGTCTTGTTGATACAACATTATTGCTTTAGTCGCGCAAAGCATGTTCTAAATGTACTTTTTGTAATATTGTTTATCTGTTTCTAGAGGATCAAACTCATGAAGTGTAAAAACATGATCGTCTAACAAAGGATCAAACATTTTGACTTAAAATTTGGAGTCGTCCGGAGGAACCTGACAGGGTTGGAGTTCTTGACTGGGAGGATATATAGTGTTGATTACTTAAACCAGTTGGAACTAGATTGAGTCATCATAACACGTGATGCTTCAACAATGCAATACCAAGATACTTCATTGATCATTATGTTAGACGAAATCTTCCATATCCATGTGTTACATAAAAGGATCATTTGTAGAACTTACTTACTCTTTCTAAATAATAGGTTACAATGAATCTTACTAAAATCTTTCTACACGTGAAGAAAATGCTAGATAATAAAATTGTTTCATTACATTATGTTTTCATCGAAGTCAAAGTAAAGATCATAGTTATTCAAATCATTATTGGTTTAACAATCTCCTTTTTTTTTATGATGACATACAAATTTTTCTTTTAAAGAAATGAACGAATCACAAAAGATAAGGCCAACAAGCTCCCCCTAAGACTAGGTCAATTAATGAAAATAAAATTCTATATTTTATTAACATTTTCCCGATAAGTATTTGTAGCGGTAAATTTTTTGAGATTAAGCTATTGATTAACTTAACTCACAAAACAAGAGTCGCCACCACGTTTTTATTATTTATAAAGTAAAAGGAAAAACGTACGAACAAAACCCAAAGAAGTTTTAAAATAAAACTAATAAAAAGAGATAAGGGTTCGGGGGTTAGTTATGCAAAGGGAAGGTATTAGCACCCTAAACACCCATGGTACTCCATGAGAACCTCTTTAAAAATATATGAATTTTGGCTTAAGAAAGTGTTGTTTGCAAAAGATTTGGGAGATGAGAAAAGAAATACTTTTATTATTATTATTATGTTTGCCAATATTTCCCGAGTCTCATGCTTACGTACCAAGAAAGTGCAATAGAGGATCAAAACCTCGTCGTTCGTGGTAAAAATGACAAAGATATTTGTTTTGATTTATTTTTAATGAAGACACATTTTGCCATTTTAAGGATAACACTCAACTAGCCACCCACAAATATGAGAACTTTGCATCATCATAGAGAAGGGCTAGAAACTTGGATAAATATCAAAAAATATGCCACTAGCTCTCTTAGATGGAAAAGAATTATCATCAATACTATGGGGTAGGAGAATTATATCTCAACTATGGAAATGACTTATATCTAAACTTTGAAAAATGTTTTAAAAGAAAAAGTGCACAAGGGCACAAAATAGTTTGAATGAGTTGATGTACTTTTTTAAGTCTTTTGAAATTGGTTTGAATATGCTTAGATAAGTTAGCATTTATTAAGAAAGGAATTTTAAAATTACTTGACACAAGTCAATGTTTATTGAGAAAATGATTAAAGTTTGAAAACAAGATGATTTTTGAAAAGAGGGAGAAGATTTTGAAAATTAAAGAAGGATGGGGAGAAGAAGAGACTACCCTAAAGTATAATGTAAAAGCTAAGGAGGAATGATCTAACCAAGAGATAACAAGTTTTATGACATAAGTCAAGCAAGAATCCTCTCCTTTGGATTAAGCCTCAAGCAAGCCAAAATGAGAAAAAAATATATCATGCATCATGTGAAACCAAAGAAACCAAGCCAAGTCTTCAAAAGAGGGTCCAAAGTCAAAGGTATCAGATGAATCCCAAAGTCTCAAATCACCAATTCCCAAAGCAAGGTTCAAGGTCTTAGTTCTAAGTTCATAACTCCACAGCAGTGCTAAGGATAGTAACCTCAAGTCCATAAATTAAAGGAACTAGTTTTTTTAAGGGGTTTCTTATTTAATAATGTCTTCAAAAGAAAAAGAAGTTCAAATGGACAAAGAGTAAAAGAGCATAAACATAAAAAATATGATATGGGATGCTAAAGTAAAAACATAAAGTAAATGACAAAAGAAGTAAAGGGTATAAGATAAATGACATTAAAATAAAGTTAGTACAATGTTAGTGAATGATGTTAGTAATCAAAAGGGAAAAGCAATTTATCATTTTTTGGAGAATACTCAACTATTCACTCACAAGCATGAAAACATTGACCTTTACTTTATCTATGATAAGGGCTCCAACTTGGATAAAATCAACAAGTATGCCACTATCTCTCACAAGTGAAAAGGAAACAATATTTTCACACAATACCATGAGGAGTAGGAGACTTACAATCTCACTTATAAAAATGATTCACTTTCAGAACAAATTTAGCACTATGTTAAGAAATCATAATTGGACTAATATAGAAGTCACAACTATCTGAGACTGGTCAATAATAATGTTTGTGTTAATACATGCTAGAGAAATGATATGTAAATTATTCTCCTAAAGCTATGTCACACAAAAAAAGAACGGGGGATTGATCAAGCACAAAGGCTATGAGAGTGTTCCATTACATAAATATATATTTCATGATACTTAGGACAAACTTATGCATCAATCCAAAGTACCTTAAATGATCCATGATCAATTAAGAGGTAGATTTTAAATGATGAAAGTTCATCAAGCACCAATCCACACATCATGATCAAGATGGACACAAACCATCCAATTGATCAAAAGGAAAGAAAAAGAGAAGGGGATGAAGAAGAAGAGTACAAGAGAAATTAAAACCTAAATTGGACCAGAGTCTTGATCAAGTCATCATCAACATCAATCATCCATTTTAGTGAATTAGGGTTTTCACCCCATCAACACCCAAGATCCATTGAGTTTGATGAGACCTATGATCAAAACAACCATGATCTGAGGTCAACAGAAGTCAACAAAGGTCAAATAAATATAAAATGCAATAAAATATAATAAAATGCATTAAAAAATATTTTTAAATGGAAAATAAAATAGAAAATTCATAAACCCTTCAAAACACTAAATAAATGGCCAAGAAAATTATGGAAGGTTGGAAATAAAATAAGAAGCATAAAATAATCTTTTTCAGAATTTAAAAATGCATAAAAGTATTTTTTAAACCAATTAAAACAAAGGAGAAAAGATAAATTCTATGAAAAATAGAAAATCAAGAAAATAAAATGTGAAAAAATAAAAGTCAGATGAAGAAAAATAAAATAAAAGTTTAGAAGTTATTTTGGGATTTTTTGGATGAAAAATGAAATTACTATGAATTTTTAAATATTTTTTTTAAATAAAGAAAGAAAAAGAAATAAAATTAGAAAAAACACGGAGTGTTGGATCAAGTCTCATTAATTGACGTGACAAATTCAACACTCCTCAGGCTAGAGCGCACAATGGGATTTAACAAAAATGAAAATTGGGATTGCATTTAAATTGAACCAATAAGAACATTTCAATTCACCAGAGTTTCATCGTTTGGTAAATTCAGAACACGAGACCACCACCAATGTGATCGCCTCATCATCACGAATTCAACCTCATGCTCCAAATTCATTTATCTAAACTAAGCACGCGGAATTTCAGAGAAGTTTGAAAAATAAGAAAGTTACAAAAAATAAAATTAAATGATGAACATGATCAATCAACACCAGATAAGTTAGGGGGAAGCATCAGAGAGTGAAAAACTACATTGTAGTAACTTGTTTGAGTTCAAATGATACCCATAACTACCTTATCCAAATGGTGATCAGAAGTTGATGAAGCTCGGCCTAGTTAGAGCACTTCAGAAGGTCTTAAAGCTTGAGAATTGTTGCAAAAGCTTCAGAGAAGACCGAAGATGCTAATAGAATTAAGAAATTGGATTGAAATAAGATGGAATTCAAAATACGATAGTTAGATTTTTCTGGAAAATTTTAGATTAAAGCAGGGATTTCTTGGCTCTCAAAAGCTTGAAAATCAATGTAGTAGCTTCCTCTATTTATAAGGAATGTATGGAATCAAGCTTAATTCGTGCAAAATGAATTTGATCATGAAGTGAGAAAAATATCACTTGCAATCCATCAAAACTCAGCCAAATGATGCGTTTCAAGGGTAAATTAATTTTGGAGACTTAGTTAAACATGTTTAGGTCTAAAACACATGGTAATTTGGTTTGGAATTGAGATTAGTGAAGTTCAAATTTCGGGCCATGGTGATTTCTTCAGTTTCAAGTTACCATGTTTAACTCAATGGGGCATCTTGCTCAGGAGATTTTTTGATCCCATTCTTCTTGCATTGTGTTGACATCATATCAAAGATTACAATGTGTCAATAAAGGTTACATTTGGATGCTTGAGTAGAAAGTTATGTCATGTTGAAGTTGGCACGAAAACTTGGTTATGTAACTTAGAAAAATTTAAGTATCCAATGGCTGAAAGTGACTTGTAACGTCTCAATGAATTCCATGGCCTTCCAAGCATAATTGGACTTTGATCTTTGAATCAAACTTGTTGAGGGCATCATAAATGATGTTTTTAAAAAAGAATCAGCCTCAAATGTCGAAAATTGAAGAAGTTGTAATCCTTGAAAGTTGAGAAAAAGTCACTTGAAAATAGGTCAAATTTCACTAAGTCCACAAATGATTGGATCTTGTCATTTAAAGAGAAGTTGTAGAGGGTGTTTAGAAGAGTCATATGCAAAAATAAGCATTCAAAAATGTTGGGGATTGAAGGAGTTGTGATCTTTGGAACTTTGACTTCAAATGTTGACTTTTGGTCAAACCATATTGGAATGAACTTGTGCACTTGAACTTTTATTGCATTTCAAGGTACATGGATGATCATATAAACTTAAAATAATGTGTCCTTGAATTTCATTTGACTGAATTTCTTAAAGTATGAGGTAACTTGTTGAAGAAGGCATGAAAGTAAACACATGAACCTTTGACTTTTCTTGAGAAATAAGCCACAAAACTTTGAGATACCCTTGGTTAAAATGAGATTGAAAGGTGCTTGAGGACCTTGGATATCATGCCTGGAGATAAGCCTCCTGAGAATCAATGGTTGAACACACTTTGCTGAAGAATCCAAAACAAAACCCAGTTGAGGAGCCATGCTTGATGCTCTTGATGAAAAGGGAATTCTTCACAATAAGCTTAAAGAAAACAAAACATGTTTTTGGTATTTTGATTAGTGGTTAGATAAGAAATGAATATATAAACACCAAGGTAAAAAGAAAAACTAACAAAGAGGTGTTTGATGATCCCTGCACAAGATAAGCTCAAATATGAGAGAGAGAGAGAGAGGGAGAGAGAGAGAGAGAGAGTGTGTGTGTACCAATATGTGATCTTGTTTGTATGCAAGGATGCAAATGGTATGTGGGATATTAAAGTTAAAAATTAGGGTATGACAGATGCCCCTATTTAAGTTTCTTCGATTTGGAGATATGATGAATGATATCTTCGTCTCGACGAGATTGAGGAGACTTAAATATAGAAAACCAAAATTTTCCCCCTAAGGTACCGCAAAAAATGCTTATGATATGATATGAATGCAAACAAAGATTTTTGTGGGGAAAAGAGGAGACTGAAACTCCCCAGGGGAAATAACAATTTCCAAAGGGGAACCAGCTAGAGACAAACAAAGTTCCAAAAGGGAATGACTCGACTCGGGAATAACTATTGTATTGGACATGAACCAATGCATAGTTAGAAAACACCTGAATCAACGACCCAACGGGGAAGAATTAATAAGGAAATACTTCGTTGGGGAAAAGATTAATCGAAAGGGGAAACCCCAACTCCACTAGGGGAGAAATATTACCTAACTATTAGCCAGGTGATAACTTAACAAAGGTAATAAGCCCGAAAGGAAAGATTACCAACTACCATCCATGTGGTAGCTTAAAACAGGTAACCAATCAAAGGTAAAGGAAAATATTACCTATTATCATCTGAGTGATAGCTTAACAAAGGTAATAAGCCCGAAAGGAAAGAATACCAACTATCATCCAAGTGATAGCTTAACAAAGGTAACCAATTAAAGGTAAAGGAAAATATTACCTACTATCAGCCGAGTGATAACTTAACATAGGTAATAAGCTTGAAAGGAAAGATTACCAACTACCATCCAAGTGATAGCTTAACAAAGGTAACCAATCAAAGGTAAAGGAAAATATTTCCTACCATCAGTTGAGTGATAGCTTAACAAAGGTAATAAGCCCGAAAGGAAATATTATCAACTACCAGCCAAGTGATAGCTTAACAAAGCTAACCAATCAAAGGCATAGGAAAATATTACCTACTATCAGCTGAGTGATAGCTTAACAAAGGTAATAAGCTCCATGGATCAAAGTTCAATCCAGGAATAAACTAGAGAGAAACATTCAAAGAATATGATGATCCCTGGACCCACTCATGACATAACATTGGTATCAGAGCCTAGTAAGACTAGATCTTCTTCTAACAAAAGTCTTCCTGAAAAGGGTGTATAGGCAGTGTGTCCCGTTGAGGCCATCGAACGATGGTGCAAGTAGATATGGATGAAAAAAAATCCATTTGAGGGGTAAATAACCATAAGAATGGATGGGATCACACTTGATGGGGATATTGTTGGTATATCAAATATGATTATGAGTCCCACATTGGATGGAAAAGTAGATGTTAAACACTTTATAAGTGAGAAGACTCATAAACTCAATGCCTTAAGGTTTTAGGTTAATATGTGATGTCCAAGTCATTTAAAGCGAGGCTTGAAAAGCCCAATATGATGACCTCATGACCTAACATATATTTACTTTTACATATATAAACTTTATCAAAACATTTACTAATTTGTATGCCAAGGAATAAATTCAATTCTCCTATCATGCTCATTTCAAAATCCTTGTGCATTATCTTTGAAAATTATTGACAAAACAAAGTATTAGTAGAACATAACAAAATAGCACCCACATAGATTTGAATAATAAATTTTTTATTTTTCCACTTATTTTTCAAAATATTGTTCTATCAACATGACCTCTTTCTAAACCATTCTCAAGAATAAAATTATTAAGACGGTACTACCAAGCTATGGAAGCTTTCTAAATGTTGGTGCAAAGGTAGAATAAAAGATGAATATTCTATTAAGAGAATGACGGCTACAAAAAGGATTAAAAGTTACAATGATTGACACCCTATTTATAAGCCTCTAACAAACTTAAATATGAATCAAATCTAATATTTAAATCTAATATCTAACAAACTTAAATATGAATTAAATCTAATAATTAAATCTAATACCATCCCTTAATTCATATTCCATCAAAACTTGTAACACCAATTCCATCCCTTAATCTGAGAAATTGATCAGTCTTGATAGCTTTCGTCAGAACATCTGCCAACTGCTTCTGAGTGCTGCAGTGTACAACTTCTAACACTCCCCTCTGAACTTGATGTCTCAGAAAATGATACTTGGTCTCAATGTGCTTGCTTCTCCCATGCAACACTGGGTTTCTGGCAAGATTGATTGCAGACTTGTTGTCAATCATCAGCTTCAGAGGTTTGTTTACTTTAATCTTCAGATCCTGCAATAGATTCAGAATCCACACAGCTTGGCATGCAGTAACAGCAATCTTACAATTCTTCAGATCAAATCTCTTCAGAAGTTCTAATTCATACTTGAGCTGATGCAAAATAATACCTTTCTCAGAGTATCTGAACTCCATCCCTAGAAAGTATGTCATTTTGCCTAGATCAGTCATTTCGAATTCATTCATCAGAACTTTCTTGAACTTGGCTATCTCTTGTTCAGAACTTCCAGTCTTGTTTCTCTCTATAGCATCAAGTTCTTCTTTCATGGCCTTCAGCCAGAGCTTCTGCTTAAGAGCCTCTTCTGTACTTATGAGTTTAGAGTCTACTAACATGGCACACTGAATAACTTCTCCTTTAGAGTCTACTTTAGTGTCTTGCAGCATGTCAAATTCTGCATATCTTCTGGGGATGTTTCTGACTCTTTGTGGTCTCTGAACTTGTTCAGAGTCTTGAGCTTCAGAGTTTCTAGCTTCAGATGGTTGACTTCCTCCAGAGCTTTGATCATCTTCAGGGTCTGGCATATTTCCAGAGTCTGAATTGCCACCAGAATCTGGATTACCATCAGAGTCTGGGTCATCTGGATCATCAGAGTCACCTTCATCTTCTGATTCTTCTCCAGAGTCAGAATCACTATCAGAATCAGAATCAACGTCAGAGTTTACTCCAACCTCAGAAATTCTGAACTCTGACCTTTCTTCAGAGGTTCTAACATCAGAGTCAGATTGAGACTTATCCCAATTCCAAACTTCTGATTCCTTCACAATCACATCTCTGCTGAATTCAATTTTATTGGTTTCTGGACAATAGAGCTTGTATGCACCTGTACTGTGGTACCCTATCAGAATCATCACTTTGCTTCTATCATCCAGCTTCTGTCTTCTGGCTTCTGGAACATGTTTATAGCAAACAAAACCAAACACCTTCAGATGACTAACACTTTGCTTATCTCCAGTCCACTTCTGTATTGGAACTATTTCCTTCAACTTCTTCGTAGGACATCGGTTGAGTACATACGTTGCGGTGGCAACAGCTTCTCCCCAGAGCTTCTGAGGAAGCTTCTTCTCCTTTAGCATGCTTCTCACCATATCAAGCAAAGTGCGGTTTCTTCTTTCAGCAAGACCATTGTGTTGAGGGGTATAAGGAGCAGTAACCTCATGCTCAATTCCATTCTCCTCACAGAACTTCTGGAACTCTTTGGAGTTATACTCACCTCCACCGTCAGTTCTAAGAATCTTCAACTTCTGACCACTCTGATTCTCAGCCTTCATTCTGAACTTCTTGAATTCATCAAACACCTCGTGTTTAAACTTAATAAGGGATACCCATGTCATTCTTGTGAATTCATCAACAAATAACACAAAGTATTTATTCCCTCCAATCGATGCTACTGGAAATGGACCACACACATCAGAATGTACAACTCCCAAGGCATGTTTTGCTCTTGGAGCAGTTTCTGACGCAAATGGCAATCGTGGTTGTTTTCCTTCCATGCAAACTTTGCATGACTTTTCAGGCTTCTTAATTGCAGGAATTCCATGTACCAACTTCTTTGAATTCAGATGTTTTAAGCTTCTGAAATTCAAATGACCAAATCTTCTGTGCCACAGCTCACTCTCCTTCTCAGCACTTGTTGCACTAAGACATTCTGAGTCTGCAGTTCTGACATTCACCTTGAATGTTCTATTCCTTCCCTGTTCTGACTCCATAATCAACTTCTGATTACAGTCGTACAGCTTCAGAAGATTGTCCTTCATGGTAACTGAGAAACCTTTCTCAATTAATTGTCCCACACTCATCAGATTGCTTCTGATGCCAGGTACATACCACACGTTCTGAATCAATGCTGTTTTCCCATTGTTCAGAGTCACTCTGACATTTCCCATACCTTCTGCATTAAGATATTTGTCATCAGCACATCTGATCTTTGTCCTCTTTTCAGAGTCAAAGTCAACCAGCCATTTCTTGTTTCCAGTAAGATGATTTGAACAACCAGTGTCCATATACCAC
This sequence comes from Lathyrus oleraceus, assembly GCF_024323335.1. Lineage (NCBI taxonomy): Eukaryota > Viridiplantae > Streptophyta > Magnoliopsida > Fabales > Fabaceae > Lathyrus > Lathyrus oleraceus. The sequence goes on along the minus strand of NC_066579.1, from coordinate 192,361,660 downwards.
CAGTCTATCAGATCCATATCACCAGATTCAGAGGCCATCAATAACACAGATTCGTCATCAGAACTTCTGGCTATATTTGCTTCTTCTGATTTTCTCTCCTTGTTTGACCAACAGTCTCTAGCAAAGTGACCAAACTTCTTACAGCAGTAACATTGGATTTTCTTCTTGTCATACTTCTCTTTTCCCTTCTGAGCATTCTTTTGTCTATCAGAGGTTGAGCTTTCTGACTTCTGACCACCATCAGATCTTCTCCTGGCTTCTGACTGCTTCTGATACCTCCTATCAGAAGTTGCTTTCAGAGCCTGCTGCTCTACTTCCCTTTCAGAAGTTCTCTCAGTCAAACGCAACTCTTGCGCTTCTAGACTGCTCTGCAGCTCTTCAATTCTCATGGTGCTCAGATCTTTGGAATGTTCTATTGCTACCACAATGTAATCAAATTGACAGGTAAGGGATCTCAATACCTTCTCCATGATTGTTTCTTCAGAAAGAGTTTCTCCACACGCTTTCATCTCATTAGTGATCAGAATCACTCTGGAGATGTATTCAGAAACTTTCTCATTATTCTTCATGTTGAGATTCTCATATTGCTTTCTCAAGGACTGAAGCTTCACCTTCTTCACTGATGCGTCACCACCATAACATCTAACCAGTGTGTCCCACGCAGCCTTTGCTGTCGTTGAATCTGCAATCTTCTCAAACACATTTACATCAACACATTGATGAATGAAGAACAATGCTTTCTGATCCTTCTTCCTTACTTCCTTCTGCGCGTTTTTCTGTTCATCCGTCGCATCTGCTGCTACCGGAACATAACCATCAGTGACAAGATCTAGAACATCTTGAGCACCGAACAGTACACGCATTTGGATCATCCAACGATTCCAGTTTTTACCGTCAAATACTGGAAGTTTGGTGTTCATGTTGCCGTTTCCGTTCATCTTTCTACCTTGCACAATACACTCAGATTTCTCACACAGTGTTTCCCAACCCACAGAATTAAAATTCTGATCAGATTTTGTTCAAGATTCAACACGAATCTAAGAATCAAAATCAAACACACAAGACCTCACGTTCACTCGTGTTTCCCGTGTTTCCCAATGAATCTGAACCGGAGCTCTAGATACCAATTGTTGGTGCAAAGGTAGAATAAAAGATGAATATTCTATTAAGAGAATGACGGCTACAAAAAGGATTAAAAGTTACAATGATTGACACCCTATTTATAAGCCTCTAACAAACTTAAATATGAATCAAATCTAATATTTAAATCTAATATCTAACAAACTTAAATATGAATTAAATCTAATAATTAAATCTAATACTAAATACCATAAAGTGATTTCATTAAATTAAAAATATGTTCTAGTTTCTTAGAGTTATCAAATCTTAGAGGTTGTCTAACACAAACTTCTTCAATAATCACACCATTTAAGAATGCACTTTTAACACTAATTTGAGATAAAATGATATCATGGTTAACAGCATAAGATAAAACAATCTAATAGTTTTTATTATAACTATAGAATAAAAAGTTTAAGTGTAAGTTAATACATTCTTGCTGACTATACCTTGAGCTATTAGTCGAGCTTTATTTGTTTTTTTACCATTTCTTTAATCCATTGAGATTGTTTCTGAACATCCAATCGGTTCCAATGATTTTGTTTTCTTTAGGAGTAGGAACATGATCACATAAATCATTTTTTTTTAATTTACTTAGTTCATTTTCCATGGAAAATATCCAACCATCATTATTTAGAGCTTCATTTTTGCAAGATGGTCCAATAAGAGATAGAAATCTCATGAATATGAAATAATTTTTGAAGGATGGTATACTTATAATTTAATATTCCTTTTTTCCCAAGATAAGTTATTTTGAGTGAAAAGATTTAAGGTTGATTGAGGCTAGTTCTATTTACCCGATTTGGTTCTCCATAGATTTATTGTCTAGAGTATATCACAAAAACATAATCCTTTTAATCTATAGGGTGTTGCTTTTTCTCAAGAGGGTTAAGATTGCGGCTTTTCCATTATCTAGATGTATGCAAGTTCTTCAATTAGATTTGATGTGTCATATTCAAGATCTTTGTCTTTAAACTTTATATGAATTGATTATTCAAAAACTAAGGTGTCAAGGTTATACACCCTATAATCTCTAGAGAATTTATAGTATCATAGCAAGATACATTTTATGTTTCAGAACCAAACTTGTTAAGGTATTATTTGAAAAAGAAAGTACAATCAAATTGATAAAAATATGAAATGTTAGTTTTCTACCTTTCTGTAAATTATAAGGAGTCTTATTCAATATATATATATATATATATATATATATATATATATATATATATATATATATATATATATATATATATATATATATATATATATATATATATATATATATATTATTTTAAATATAACATGTTGTATTTACAGCTTCTGACTAGAAGTGTTTTGCAACGTTTTTCTCGTTGATCATGATTTTGGTCATCTCTTGAAGAGATCTATTTTTTATGCCTACAACTTTATTTTATTGTATATTTATAGGATAAGAGAAATAATGGAAACTACATTTTTCTTCATAAAATTTATCAAAAGGGATGTCTTTAAATTTCCCACCATGATTACTTCTAATTGTTGAAAATTTCAAGTCCTTTTTAACTTACACTTGTTTGTAGAAAAATAAGAACACATACTGACAATTATCCTCATGTCTTAGTAATTTTACAAATATCCATCTTCTATAGTCATCAAAAGTGACTATTCCTTACTTCTTACCCTTGACTAATACAATTTTCATTAGTCTTAATAGATCAATGTCTAAGAGTTCTAGTGGTGTAGAGGAGAAAATATTGTTTTTTAATTGAAACAAGGTTTTCACAAGTGTTCCTTTTGAATTACCTCACAAAGATTTTCTAATTGATATATCAGATTAAGAAAGCCTCTTAAAAGTTTGATCATGTTTAGCGTTGAGACTAAGAAAGCCTTTGCCTCTATCCATTCTGTAAAGTAATTCAATCTCACTATCAAGAGCTTCAATTGACCTAACTCCAGGGGAAATGAGCTTCAAGGTCGAGGTTTTTTTCTACAATGTGACTGTTGCAGGCTCCCTTATGTACCTCGGTAAGTATTCTAGATAGTAAGGCTCCCTTATGTGACATTTTATGCTCTCCCAGACATCGTAACATGGGAGAACCCCTCCCAATTTTGTAAATTTTTCTAGACAGTAAGGTGTACTTGGAAACCTATTTTAGGATTCTTATGGTATCGCATTTAGGCACCCCTGAACACCTTGATTACGAAATACACAGGTTTTTATGCCATGTCTATTTCCTGGACAAGGAATGAGCTCATCACCTGATCATAATAGAGAGATAGACAAGTAACGATGAATCTTCCCTCGGGCGAGTGAGCAAGGAGTCAATGTGAGGAAATTATTGACCTTGGTGAAATCCTCTTCGCACTCAGTGGTCTATTAAAATATTTCTTTCTTCTTTAAGGCAACGAAGAAGAGGAAGTTTTTGTCACCTTCACAAGAAAGGGAGTGAGACAGGGCGGCATGGCGACCTGTAAGATGTTATACATCATTTATATTATTGGACTCATCATGGTGATGACTTCTTGGAACTTATTTGGGTTAGCCTCGAATCCCTTACGTGTCAACATGAAACTGAGGAATTTCCCCTCCTAAACCATGCCATAGCACTTGGTGGGGTTTAGGCATATATCGTACTTCCTTAATGACTGCAGAACATCCTCCAAATCTTCTGCATGTTTGCACCTTTGAATAATATTAGCTATCATGTTGTCAACGTAGACCTCCAGGTTTTGTCCTATCTGATGGGAAAAGACAACATCTATAAGGAAATGGTAGGTGACATCGGTGTTCTTGATACCGAAGGACATGACATTGTAGTAGTAGCTGCCATGATTCGACATGAAGGTTATTTAAGGCGCATACAGGGGGTCCATCTGAATCTGGTTATAACATGGGTTATGCATCCATGAAGCTTAACATGTTGTAGCCTAATAACCCATTGATAAGGCAATCAATTTGGTAGTAGGTATGAATTTTTGGGACAAGCGGCATTAAGATAGGTGAAATCCGCACACATGTGCTACTTGTTGCTATCCCTCCATATCAGAACCATGTTGGCCAACTAGGTGGAGTATTTTGTTTCTATGGTGATTTCGACATCAGATAGTTTCCCTACCTCTTCATCAGTGACAACCCTTTTCTCCTTGCCTACTTTTCACTTCCTCCTATCCACTGGTCTGGAATAAGGGTGGATGGTGAGATGATGGATCACCATTTTAGTGTCTATCCCTAGCATGCATGAGGGAGACCAAGAGAACAAGTTGATGTTCTTAATGAGTTGGTCGACTAGCTCACGTTCTTACTCCTTAGACAATGAACTTCCTATTTTCGTAACCTGGTGGGAATGGAGACCTATCTGGAACTTATTAAAATCTTCTCTGTGCATGAGCCTTTCTGCTTCCACGTATAGTATGAGGTCCCAACACGCGAGATCAGTGCAACTTCAGAAGGGGGACCAATAAGGGTGAGCTCATACCTTTCTATCTCTAGACTACTTTGGTAGAATTGTCGAGCGGTTTGTTGGCCTGCTCAGATGGTACCTACTTTCCCACCAAGAAATGGGTATTTTAAGACCAGGTACAAGTAGAAATGACTTCTCCCAAGGCGTTGATAGTCGATCGCCCAAGAATGATATAATATGGCGACAAGGCATCCACAATAAGGTAAATAAAGTCATTCGCCTTGGAGTCCGCTCCCTCGCCACATGTGCTTTCTAGGGTTACATTTCCAATTATTCGTACATCTTTACCAAATAACCCTGTTAACGAACCATTGAAAATTTTTATGTCGTTAGAGTCAAGTTGTAATTTCTAGAAGAAATTCTAGAATGGGAGGTTAGCGGAGCTACCAGGATCTATCAAGACGCGCCTGCTATCCTAATTATTGTGTTCCACAATAATGGCCAAAGGATCATCATCGTAAGGGTTAATGCCAAGGGATTCCTATTTGGAGAAGGTAATGTTAACTCCTGTTTTCCTTAGGGTGCTTTGGGGAAATCCAGGGGATTTTACATTTGCTACGAACACCTATCTTGGGTATATCCTTCAAGAGGATCTAGAGCGCCCTCCACCAGAGAAACCTCCAACAATGGTGTATGTGTTGTAAGTTAGAGTTTTATCGATAATATTTAGAGGGAAAAAAGAATGAGTTAGAGTATGAGTGTGGCTCATGTTAGTTTTACTGGACCCCACATTGGGCGCCAATGTACTGGTCAAAAAGTACAAGCGTGAGTGTTGCCCCTGGAAAGGGCAGAACCACTTAGATGCCTTAGTAGGTAAACTACTATATATGGTGGTTATGGCTTACCCAAGTAGCAAGAAACCTTGTATGGTGGTGTTCTATGGTGGTTTTAGGAGTCATGTTCATGTGAGTTGAGATTCTCTATACATGAATAATGTTCTTAGGTATAAGTGTATAAGGGGTGTGATTAGTATGAGTTATGATATATCTCTCCTCCTATGAGGAATGTGTATTTATAGAGGCCTATAGGGCCTAGGTTTCTCTTGAGAACGATCACTGTCCACTCAGTCAATGAAGGACCATTGAATCCTTATTTCCAAGGAAGATGTGGGTCACTTAATGACCTTAACTTCTTTGTTCCCTAAAAAACGTCTTTTACCATGTTTCCCATGACTGAACGATGGGAAGACATTGAGGGCAATATGATACCTGCCTTTGGGTAACATGTTATCGTCGCCTCTCCTTGGGCACCCTATAACCATCTCCCTAGTAGATCCATTTTGCAAATATAACAATATTATATATATATATATATATATATATATATATATATATATATATATATATGTGTGTGTGTGTGTGTGTGTGTGTGTGTGTGTGTGTGTGTGTATGTGTGCGTGCGTGCGTGTGTGTGTGTTGCTAGGATACACCTATTTGTATTTTTGAAGGAGTATTTTTACAAGAATTAATTTTAAAAAATGATTACATACACCCAAAAGTCCATGTTACTAAAACATTTTTTCTAATAAATAAGTGGGTGTAAGTTAGCATATCCTATAAGCATTTTCCAAAATACACACACACACACACACACACACACACACACACACACACACACATATATATATATATATATATATATATATATATATATATATATATATATATATATATATATATATATATATATATATATATATATATATATATATATATATATATATATATATATATATATATATATAAGTAACAACCCCTAGTGGATAAGGGGTGTCAAAGCCTTTATTGTATCAGGGTACTTTTTCTGTGTTTCTAATTCAGTTAAGCTGTCATGATATCGAGGTACTTATAATCCCCTTGGCCTGGATCCCAGTCCCCTTAATACCTGACTCATCTTTGAACCTTTCTCAGGAGCCTATTGAAGATTTTATTCATGCCTTTAGTTCTCGGGGTTTAAGATGAATCTTATGAATGAGGGTTAGTTGAACCCCTCAATCGAGACTTAGTTGAGTCCATCAAGATAGGATTAGTTAAGTGCGTCAAACGAGACTTATTTTAGTCCCTCGGGTGAGTCTTAGTTGAGTCTCTCAGGTGAGATTAAGTTTAGTCCCTCATACGATACTTAGTTGAGTCTCTCTAGTGAGACTTAGTTGAGTCTCTCTAGTGAGACTTAGTTGAGTCCCTCAGGCATAATTACAGATGTATGTCTGTGTAACACACGTCAATTGGAAAATCCTGAAACGTTTAATGGAGGGAAAAGCATGTGAGACGTTAATGCCATAAATGATAACTTAACCTTGTGATCCCCAATTGGCCTTTTCCCTTTAACACGTGTTGAAACGTGCAAAGCTTTCACATCTGATTGAAACTTAGGGGTCTTTGATTACCCATGGTTTTCCCTCTCTTTTTTAAGGATACAAAAACAAAATTTTCCCTTTTTTCACACATTTTCTTGTTAGAGTTTTTAAATTGTTCTTTATGCCTCTAATGCCTTATGCCTTATGCCTCTCCACGAGCTCAATCTCATACTCAATACATGTACTCTTTTTTTCCTTTTTCTTCATGGAGATTATTAGGTAATTATATAAGGAAGGCAACTTGGTTGAACCCTCAACTCTTGACGAGTGTATATCCCTCTGGAACTATTGTTATATGAGTGTTAGGCATCTCGACAGGACTTTTGGCTGTAGATTAGTGGAACTAGGAATGTTTGGCGTCTGCTAGAGTTCTCTTAATTCCATGAGTTATAAAAGTGGTTGAAGTGAGAATGACTCATCTTTTCATTATGTTTTCCTAATAGATAGGAAGATTACGACTTCCTCCGACCCTAAGTGCAAAAATGTAAGGGAAGTTGGGTCTGTCTACACCACTGGTGATCACAAAGTCTCTTTTTAGCAGCAACTTTCTTTTTCTAATTTTGATGACAAGGACAAAGTTGTTCTTCAAACGTGTTCTCTAGCAAAGAAGGCCAACATGGCCGCGTCTAACACTTATTCTTCCTCGTGTTTTTACTTTTATTTCCTATCATTTAGGAGGATAGGGTTTGACTCCCATTGTCTTCCTTTGCAATAGAGATTCTTACAGTAGTTAATGTGGCCCCTTCCCAAATAACACATAACGGTTTAAGCCTGATTAAGGATTTTGAGATAATATGACGGCAACTAGGGATTGATTAACCTTACCTGGTATTCCTAGGAGAGGCTTATTTAAACCTTACTCTAACCAATTCAAAGTTTGGAGGGCGAATTTTTTTAGAATGAGGTGGAAGGATAGTTCCTCCTTGGTTACTATTGGGGCGGATAACACCTTAGTATCGCATCTCGAAAAATATGATTCTTCGCGATGGTCGCGGAAAAAAAAGATTCAAACAGAGTCTCCACCAACCTTTATTTATTCCAATAGAGGAAAGGGAAAATATATACCAAACCCCTTAAAATAAAAATAAAATGGTTGTCGCAACTATATTTGGTTTCGGGAGTCGATCACGCGATGGGAAAGTATTAACACGCCTCACATCCATTGTATTCAACAAGAACCTTTTAGTTTAATTTGTGATTGAATTTTGGCTTATGTTGATTGTTTTCTTTGAGTAATCAAAAGTGTAAAAGGAAAAATAAAGGATTTGGAAAAAGGGTTTTATCAGGGTGCTTGACGAGATTGTGGATCTCACTCCTACGTATCCTCAGGTATAATCGTTTGGTGTTTTTTAATGAAGAAGTGTTTAGGTCACGTTCTAAGGGTTAAACATTGGCTTGTTTACTCTCTGTGGAAACTTAAGCACTAGTTTGTATACGCATTAGAAAAGACTAAAACATGGTCTTTTGTAAAAGTTTTGATCGCACAAGGGGCGAGAAAATATGTTTGATGTGTTTGTATGTTTTTTAAAGGGACGACGAAAATTCGAGCAATATGGCGTGCATCAATCGTTCAATTATTCGAGTAGTAATGAGGCGAGTGCCTCCCATTCCTTTTTATTCCAATTTGATATTTGAAAATTGTTTGTCGAAGTCGAATTTTCGCGGTAGTGAGGCGAGCGCCTCCCACTTGCTTATTCGAGGAATAATGAGGTGTGCGCCACCTATTCCTTTATCCAAGTTTGATTAGAGTATTTTAATTGGAAGACAAAAATTTGAGCAATATGATAAGCGCCAATCATTCAATTATTAGAGGAACAGTGAGGTAAACGAATCTCATTACCTTTTCATCTATTATTAAATTGAGAAAAAGATTTAATCTCTTCAAGTAACCGGAAAAGAAACTCGATGTTGATCGAGTGTTTATCGCGTTAGTGAAAATGGTTTGAAATGACATGAGGTGCTTATTAAAGAAAAATGCTTAGTCTGATTTTGAAAAATATACTTGATGTTGATCAAACGCATTTTATTTTAGTATTTTTGAAAGGTTAATTTTAATGGTCATTTTGTCTTTTTGAATTAATAATCATGCCTTAACTAAAAGAAATGCAATAAAAAAGATAAAATAAATAATAAAATGGAGGGGGACACTAGCAATATAAGAGATCAAAGAATAAAAAACTAAAGGGGCTTAAAATAAAACCAAAAAACAATAAATAAAAATAAACAAAAAATAAAACAATAAAAAAAATAACAATAAAAGGGATGGGGATGCACTATTAATACAATAGGTGAAAAAGTAAAAAAAATGAGCTTAAGACCTTTACTCTAAAAAAAAAAAAAAAAAAAAAAAAAAAAAAGAAAAAGAAAAAAAGAAAAGAAAAAAAAAACATGCAAAACATAAATAAGGGGTGCAAAATAAAATTGCACCAAAAGCCCAATCAGAATAGGCCCAAACGCTACCGAAAATTGGTGTTCAAAAAAACTGGTTTTCCTTAATTGATCCATAACCAAACTGTACCATTTTTTAAAGCCCGATTCATTTGTAAAAAAAATCAATTTGGATTCAATGTATCCCAAAACATAACGTTTTGTGAATTGGTTTATAAACTAGTTTACTTTCTCTTTCATTGAAGCAAAGTCACACACGTCTCTCACTTCGAATCTCTGTAACTAATTGGTTATTTGAGTTTCTCAATCCTTTTTATGTGAATCAGATTACATGTCTTTCTCAATCGTATTTGTGAATGTTTTTGAGATTTTTTTTTCTTTTACCGCTAATATTGACGGAACTGGCAGCAAAATCGACAATTGTTTTTGGGATTTTCTTTTGCATTTATCGCTAATGTTCGCGGAACCAACAACACCCATAGGCGATGTTAACGGAACCGAATACATTCAGATGGTTTGTGGTGTTTGAGTAATCGACAATCTTCATAGAAACGATGGCATGTTGCATTTCCAGAACGGTGGAACCAATGATATTTACAGAAATGATGGCATGCAGCATTTGCGGAACCAAAAAACTTCACATATATGATGGTTTCAACATCGTTTAATGGGAATTATTGCAGAGTTCATTATCACTTGAGATCTTTGATTAAAATTTTTATTTTAATCAAAATCGATTTTAAACTTAATCCAAACCGATTTCAATCCATGTCATAAACATTAACCGGTTTTTCAAGATAATGATTTGGTTTTTAAACCATAACAAAAAAAATGGCTTGGTTTTCACGGGTCGGTTACCATGCACAACCCTAACCAAAAAACAACAAAAAAGGTGGATAATTTTCAGCCTCACGTGGCACGCACTTAACTGCTGGGTGGGTCAACAAGTCAGCGCAGGCGAAAGGGGTCATCTTTGTTCGTCACTTATTCATCATGTTTTGGTCATAACTTACTCAATTCTTCACGAAATTAAGCAAATGAATAATGAAAATTCATTTACACAATCTCATGAACAACATGGAATGCCCGAAATTAAAAAATAAGCAACAAAAAAAAATTAAATCATTTTTAATCACTTTTGCTTATGGAGGTTCAAGAATACTTTAATCTCTTGATTTTGAATCAATGGAGTTTTCATGCAAAATAGTAATGCCTTAAGATGCTAATTAAGTTCAGAAAGAATAATAATTAAAGAGAATTAAATAAATAAAAATTAATTCACATTTAATCAATTTTGCTCATGGAGATTCAAGAACACTTTAAACTCTTGATTTTAAATTAATGGAGTTTACATGCAAAATAGTGATGATTAAGGTACTAAATAAATGAAGTAAGAATAAAAATGCAATATAATTAAATGAATGACAAGTATAACAGTCTACCTAACATAAAATTCAATAAAGAAATATCTTGAAGAAAAATGAAGAGAGTTTTGGCTTAGTTTTTGTGAATGATTAATGGTCCTTTGTGAATAAAATGAGATGGATTTATAGGCTCTAGAATTAGGTTAAGGGGTGGTTTAGGAATTATTCAAATAATGTGTGTGTCTTCTAGAAATTTATTTAATTAAATAGTGAATAATGATGTAATATATACATGGAATAATGATGTAATATATGCATGAAATAATAATGTAATAAATGTGAGATATTTTGGACTTTCTAGAAACATTGTTTTTTGTTTTTTTATGCATGAAAATAATTAATAAAATTTAAATGGATATTTTGATGATAAATCAAATAATCATGAATTTATTTTTTCAAAATGCATACTGAAAAAAATGCAATTTTAGTAAATTTCTTCAACATGTAAGATGTTGACTTTATGTTGGCTTTTTTACTATAATGCATATATGCATGATAATGCTGACTTAAAAAAATGAATATGGCTAAAAATGCAAAACTTGACAAATGAGTATGTATCAAATGAATTTAAAATGCCCAGACAAAATTAGGATATGACACTCAGGTTTCACCTCGCTTGGACTGATAATTCTACGGTGGTCAATGGGTACAACTACACTTGTCTTAGTGATTATAAGGTTGAGGCGGTGTACACCTTGGATGTGTTTAAGGTCACTGAGTCTTTTACCGTGATTATTGTAGATCAAGGGGATGCTGAGTCCTGGATAAATATATAAGTAAGTTTTAGTGATGGTTCCCTTTATTATTCCTGATATAACTCATGTTAATTATTTTTATTCATCTTTGTTAAAGATAAGACGTCCAAGATTTCCCCAGAGGAGATGAGGGAGTGCCTCTCCAGGAAGAAAGCTTAAAGTGCAAGCCTAGAAAACTATTAGAGTTGCCTTAAAGGACTAATCCATAGGGAGTCAAGCACCAACCTAAGGGTGAAGCTTCAGTTGTGCCTCCATATCCAAAGGTCTAAAGGTAGCAGGCTTACTCCTCCCCTAAAGGTAGGACACTAACGCCTTCCAGCCTTCTGACCATGTCGCTCGCATACCATGAATATTCAAGTTAATCCCAATAGTGACAAGGTGATATAGGATTCCAATATAGTGGAAACTTCCCTTGGGGGTTCTCGTGAAGAAAATATGGCTCCCAAAGAGAGACAATAATCTATAGACTCTTACCCTTCTTATTTTCTTTGCTACTTTTGTAACCGTGCCCCTGGTAGTTATCCCCAAGGGATTTCTATGTAATGTAGAACATCACTCTTAAGTGTTTATTTGTAATTTAATCTTGTTCTTTTTTTATTCATCCATGGTTAAGATTTACTATCCAAGACCTCTCATCTTGCCTTAGAGAGACATAGGTTCTGCCTAGACATCAACATTTTTCCTGAATTTTACGACGAGGATTCCTACACGGGGATCCAACACATTCAAAAGCCTTGAATGTGGGAAAGACTCTCATATATGGATATGCATGTTCAATAACCTTATGAGGCAATAAGCACTTCCACATAGGGATCCAACATGTTCAATAGCCTTGTGAGGCGGAAAAGACTCCCACATAGGGATCCAACATGTTTAATAGTCTTAAGAGATGGAATGGACTTTTACATTGGGATCTAGCATGTAATAATAGCCTTGAGAGGCACAAAGGACTTAAACATATGGATACAAAATGTTTAATAGACTTGAGAATTGGAAAGGACTACCACATAAGGTTCCAACATGTTTAATAGCCTTAAGAGGTGGAAAGGACTCTCATATAGGGATCAAACATGTTTAATAGCCTTAAGAGGCCATATAAGGCTCCAACATGTTTAATAGTTTTAAGAGACGACAATGACACTCATATAGGGATCCAACATGTTTAATAGCCTTAAGAGGAGGCAATGACTTCTACATAGGGATCCAACATGTTTAATAGTTTTAAGAGGTGACAAGAACTTCCACATAGGGATCTAACATGTTTAATAGCCTTAAGAGGAAATCTTGACTATATTCCTTTGCTCTTGAATATCCTACAAGTAAGCTAGTGACAATTCAAAACTTTTATATATAAAATGAGCGCCTCATCAAAAATCGTACGATAATAGCATAGGGAAAAAGTGTCCCCCGCGAAAAAATCATTATTAATATTCTCGAGAGTATAACCCATCTAAACCAAATGAACATTAAACAAACTGAACTAAATGAGGCTCCTAGACCTAGCAGTCATCTCATCCCCTCTGCATACATTGTGATCTTCTCATATGGAATAGTCAGGCCTTCCTTAATGGAAACTTTCTCTGGTGGATTCATCCCCACTTTGATAATTCTACATGTAACCTTAACACCCCACTATAACACCCTATTTACCAACTCGACAAATAATTAAATAAAACATGTATAATACATAAATCCTTCAAGTAGCATGCTACTTAAACATCAACAAAACATCATGAACCACATAAGTGAAAATTAAATCATTTGATAAACAACATAAATTATAAACTACTTGGCATTAAAAACCCTCAATAACATTATTAGTTTGAAAAGTGGTTCAACATCAAAATAAATGAAAAGATATGCAACATAACCAAAATAAAAAAGCTTGTTCCCCTCGTGTTACATATCATAGTGACTCCAACTATACGAATTGGTCGACAAGCACACTAAAGAGGCACAACATCATCCATTACATCAAGCTCTTACTCAGGTACCTGATTGTCTGGACTCTAGAGGAGCACAAACGCAACAACACAAAAGGGGGTGAGAATATGTTCAAATAATAATTGATGCATAAAACAATCAGGTTAGATTCATGTATCACAAATCATACACATATTAACATGCACCACGATAACATGTATTCCTATTTCATCCACATCATGATCAATCAACAATCACAATGTTATTCATCACATTCTAAATCACACAAATCAATACAAGAGTATTCAACAACACTCAAACATCTCATCTATATAACCATTATGTAATGCAATGCAACATCGACTTAACTCATGCTCGTCACGGTCCCCTTTCTGAACCAAAGTCACAACTTAACTCTATATTCATGCGGTACCGACTCAACATTTGGTTCTTCATACAACCCAGGTACCAATATCTGAACCCCAAGCCCCAACATCTGAGCTCTAAGCCCCAACATTTGAGCTTGGGACAAGTTATTGGTCCCAACATCTAAACACATGACTCGTCTCTTTCACAACACGACAACATATGATGCATGTCATGTAACGATGCAATGACAATAATACAATAAATGAATACATCCCCACATCTAACTATAAATAATCATGTAACAACAACATCATAACAATGAATACAACCCCACTTATGACTGTAAGCAATCAAGCATTCAATGTATCACCAATAGTTTTCACTCCGAACTACCCATCTCATCAATTCATCAAAAAGCATGTACAATAAATCACAGAATTATACATGCAGTTCACACATATATCCACATATTGAACATACATCCACACATCAATTCATCTCAGAAGGTACTATCATGAGGTAGCTTTGCGTGTTAACTTTCCAACACTTTAAATGACACCTTATTTGGATTTACATAACTTAAGTTATGGCAAATATACTAAAATGACAATTTCTAGTTTCGATACTATGTCAATCGATTAATTGGGGGAATCAATCGATTATCCCAGGGTGTCAATCGGTTGACACTACTATTTTTTTCTTTCAAAAATTCAAGTTTAAAATCATGTTTCAGTAAATGTTATCTCTTCGAAACCCCATCCAAACATATCCTAACATACCTAAGCCTCCATAATTGATAGATAAAGATTTACTACATATTATCATGTTGATTCTCATCGGTTTAACATGTTATTCCATCAATTAATCACCATAAAATAGATTTATGATAACATATAAATTCCCTCAATTTCAACAGAAACACTTCATTCACGAGCATTCTCACATGAACAACAATCCATACAACATCAAACATGAATTTCAATTAATTCATTGCATAAAAGCAAATCACAATCATCATTTTCATATTAACACGAAACACGAGAGAATAGAGAATTCAATTAGAGGTTAAGGAAAACCTCTATATCCTTTCATGATTAAGGCATCCTTAGATGAATAATCTCTCTACCTTATAAATCCAGCAAAAGCACAAGAAAGCAAGCTCCTAGGATCTTCTCTCCCAAAGTTCTAACTCTCTCTCCAAAAGCTCTTTCTCTCCTCTTTTCTTTTTGCGTAATGAGAAAATGCTTTAAACCCCTATTTCTTCTATTTCTCTAAATATATAATATAACCTAATTAAATTTTTATTAATTCAATTATGGCCCAACAAAAACATAAGATCTCTCTATTAACGATCTATTTTCTATTATTTACACATTCAACCAAACTCTTACTATTCTCCCAATTTCATCTTAATTAATTAATTAAATCCCAATAAAAACCAATAAAATAAGCACAATTCACCATAAATTCCGACATCGGATGAACACGTCATGAATCACATAAAATAATTATTTAAATAACTAAATAAATAGATAATTAAATAAGAGACACATTAAATCAGGGTGTTACAACTCTCCCCACTTAAAGAATTTTCGCCCTCGAAAATTACCTAATGGAAAAAGCTCTAGATAAGACTCTCCCATCCTACCCTCGAGCTCCCATGTCACAGTGCCACCAGCAGGACCTCCCCAAACAACCTTCACTTAAATTATCTCCTTACCTCGCAAGCGCTTCACTTCACGGTCCTCAATTCTCAACGGCAAAGTCTCAGCTGTCAAGCTCTCTCTAACTTGTACATCATCCAACTGGACCATATGAGACGGATCATGAATGTACTTCCGAAGCTAGGACACAACAAACACATCATAAAGATTTGAAAGATACAACAATAATATAACTCGGTATTCCACATTTCCTACTCGTTGGAGAATCTGATAAGGACCAATGAAACACGGCGTAAGCTTTCGAGATTTTAATCACGACCAACACCTGTCACCAGAGTGACTCGCATGAACACATGATCTCCCTCTTGTAATTCAAGTGCCTTTCTCCTCTTGTCATAATAACTCTTCTGGTGACTCTGTGAAACTTTCATCTTCTGTAAGACCATCTTGATCTTCTCGGTATTCTATTGAACAATCTCAGGTCCAAGTGAAACACTTTCACCATAATCATACAAACACAAAGATGGCATAAACTTCCTACCATACAAATCCTCAAAAGGTTCCATTCCAATACTAGAATAGAAACTGTTGTTGTAAGTGAACTCATCCAACTGTAAGTAATTGTCCCAATTACCTCCCTGCTCCAAAACACAAGCTCTTAGCAAATCCTCCAAAGACTGGACAATCCTCTCTATTTGACTGTCCGTCTGCGGATGATAAGAAGAACTCAACTTCAGCTTGGTACCCATGGCTTCCTACAAACTCCCCTAGAACCACGATGTGAATCTCGAATCTCTATCATAAATATACTCGAAGGAATACCTGAAGGTGAGAAAAAACAAGAAAGGGGGGGGGGTTTGAATTGTTTTGAAAAATAAGCGCTTTTCAAAATGAAAAACACACAAGGATTTTATACTGGTTCGCTTATAACACAAAGCTACTCCAGTCCACCCGGCCAAGGTGATTTCGCCTTCAACAAGGACTTAATCCACTAATCTTGAAAGATTACAAACAACACCTAAGAGAGAAGAAAATCTCTTAGTCTTCTCAAGTCTACAGACCACACAAAGTCACTTGAGGAAATCAAACAAATAAAAGATACAAGATATGTAATCTAGAGTGCTTCTAAGAAAGCAAGTATTACAAACTTAAGAACAGATTTTTTTCACTTAATAAGCAAAAGCTTAGTGAAATTCTTTGAGAGCAAAGATGATTTTCTTGAGCGTGAAATAATTCAGTATAGTTTTGGCTAGTTGATTTCTTGTTACTGAATGTTGATTGCAGCTCTATTTATATATGAGTTGGAGTAGAGTTGAATCTGGTGGATATTAAACTGAGTTTACTCCATCACTTAAATAGCTTCTGCAGTTTAACTTTTCATCTTTGAAGTGACTACTTACCACAAGTAGTATCTTCTCTCTTGGAAGTGGAGATTAACGTCTCTTTCTCTGTTTAGGAAATCTATTTGAAAATCTTTACTTGACTTGAACGTTACTTCTTCATGATTAGCAAATCCATAATCAGAGTATTTGTGTTTCTGGAGAATCTTGGAATCTTGCTTCTGATGTTGATCTCTTGAGAGTTCAGATGGCGCTGATAACGTTTCTCTAGAATCAGAGCTTCTAGACTTTACTTCATGTTCAGATGCTTCTGATACTTTGCAGTTTTGTCCAGAGTCAGACTTTCTTGAACGAGATTCCACTTCAGATGCTTCTGATACTTGAGAATTTGTATCTGATCTTGTTGTGCATCTGATGACATCATCAGATTTATTACTTCTTTCTTTAGAACCCTGCACACTTAGAAACTTTTCGTTAGGGTGCCATTTTTGGTTTCATCCTTTGTTATCATCAAAATCAAGGAATCTGTTGTAGAACAATTTTTGTTCTTACAATCTCCCCCTTTTTGATGATGACAAAACAACTTAAAATAGCAGATGAAACATGAAATAAATAAGATCAGATAGACAGAAGCTCCCCCTGAGTTAGTGCTAGGGAGTTCAGAAGTTCTTACCAGAGCTTTCCAAGTAATGAGATTTCTGAAAACTTTCTGCAATTTCTTAAATTTAATGTTAGAGCTATTTAATCAGAGCTATTTCTACAATTGTTGCAGAGTGCTTAAGGTTTTTAGACAATTTTCATCAGAGCTATTTAATGATTTCTCCCCCTTTTTGTCAGAATCAAAAAGACATAGAAAATAAATAATTGAAGAGAAAAACAAAACATTGTATTAAAATATAGCAGAAACGAAAAACCAAGAGAACACAAGACATCAGAGTCAGCAAAACAAGAAAGCAAAAACAAGAAGGCAAGCAAAACAAAAAATCCTAAGTGCCTAAGGGTTCTGAGGCAATTTCTGCAAGATCATGGCAAGCATCTTCTGGATGTTCTCATTGACCGTATCTTGCTTGTCCATTCTGTCTCGGAGGATATTCTGATCTTCCTTAAGGTCCTTCAAAGTCTGAAGAATCATGGGAACAGCAGTTGAAGACTCCCCCTGAGTCAGAGCCTGCTGGGCTTCAGCTTCTGCAGCAGCTTGAGCTTCTGCATCTGCCAGAGCCTTAGCTTCAGCTTCTTGTTGCCTTAGGATTTCTGCTTCCTGAGCAATTCTTTCCTCTTCTATTCTTCTTTCTTCTTCTGCTTCTCTAGCCAACCTCTCTTCCTCAAGCCTTCTGGCTTCAGCCTCTCTGGCAAGTCTCTCCTGGAGTCTTACCTCAGCATTTCTGATGTAGTCATTTCTGACTTGTTCAGATATGCTCTTCAGCCTAAAGGACTCTGATGTCATCCAGCCAATGACTCTGTTCCAGTGTGTCCTTACAGATTCAGGATCATCACTGATTTCAGAGTTAGTGACCAGAGAATCAACCTTTTGAGCTGAAGCCTCTGCAATCATAAAGATGGCTTCCTTAAGGGTAGGTTTAGAAAGCTCAGGTTCAGGTTCTGGTTCAGAGGTATGAGGTGGAGGGCTGAGATTCAAGGTTTGAGGTTCAGATTCTGACTCAGGTTGGGGTTCAGATTCTGCTTCTGGTTGAAGACTGGGGGATGAAGCATAAAGTGGGTTTAAATCTAAAGGTTCAGATTCTGGTTCTGGGACAGCGGAAAGAATTGGTGGGGTGATATCAGAGGTGTAAGGATCAGATGGTTGAATTTCAGAGGGTAGAGTTTCAGAGGGGATGGTGGTTGTTTGTTGTGGTGGAAGTGAAGTTGTTTCAGGTTCTGTGGTTTGTGGTTGTTGTGAAGCAAGTCTATGAGCATATAGAGTGGCTATTGTTGGAGAGTCAGGATCAGAAGGTTCAGGGTCAGAGGAAACAGTAACGTAGGGAGGTGATTCTGGCATAGAGGATGATGAAGAAGAAGAAGTGCTTTGGTGAGTTTGTGCAGGTATAGAGGGAGGAATGAAGGTTCTGGCTATGTTTAGAACTGGTGTAGGTTGGGAGGTTCTGGTGATTGAGGGTGGGATTTCAGATGTAGTATAAATGGGTTGAGAGGAGAGAGGGTTAGAGGAAGCCATCTGAAGATTAGAGGAGACAGGAGGAACAGACTTACCAGTTGAGATTTGCAGAGGAGCTGAAGATCCGCTTCCAGAAGCTCCGTCAAGTCTGGCCTTCTTTGCTGGTGGTGCTATCTTCCTCTCAGAAACACCTCTCTTGTATCTGACTAAATCTTCTTCAGAGTCCAGACAGTCATCGAGGCTGAAATCAGAGACATCAAAACCTTCTTCCAGCAGACGATGAAGATAGAGGGCAACAACGTCTCTGGGCTCATTCTTGAAGAATCTGGCCAGGCCATGAGGCATCTTCCTCTGATCTTTTAGAGATTCCCAGGATGTATCCAGAGTGGGCTTGACTCTAATTTCTTTGATGATTCCCATGCTTTTGAGGTTTTTGGCATTCAGAGGCTTCCATACGTCAATTGCCAGATCATCCATACATCTGGTCTTTTCCAGTTGGTCAACCAATCCATGCTCAATGAAGACATCAGAAAGCAATCTTCCCAGAGGGATGTAAGATCTTGGCTTCATATTGTTTCTGGTTTCTTTGACAGAATCCCTCAGATATCTAAAAAGGAGAACAAGGAGGTTGATCTGGATACCCTTCTGAATACAGTATAAAATGCATTTTTGATCAGCATTTATGTAATCAGAGGAGTTGGAGGCTGGGCGATGGTGAATAGTACCCAGAATGATCTTTAGCCACACTCGGAGGTTCTGGTGTAGCTCTTTGTTTTTAGAGGGGTTTCCTTCAACATTTGGTTTGAAGATAGTTGGGTTGATGACTTCAGTGATGCGTTTAGACCTGGGAGGAATGTTGTAAATCCTTTTTCCTCCACTTTCCTCCATATTCAACAAGGAGGCAATTGATGCTTCAGTGATAACAATCTTTACCCCTAGAACAAAAGAGACAATGAATTGGTCATCTGCATCAGCATGTCTCCAGAACTCCTTGACCAGAAGAGGGTAGATTGGACCATAAAGCCTGTTGAAGTAGGTTTCCCATCCTTGTTGACGAAGTTCCCTGGTAAGATCAACGCCATTTCTTCTTAGGTTGTCAAAATCAACCAAAGATTCACACAATACATCCAAACCTTCAAAGGGAGTTGAAAGGTTTATGTGGCGTTCTCGGTCAAGAATGTGGGGTTCTTGATAAACAGGGGTTATAGAAACACCGGTGACGGTTGGAGTTGAAATACTAGAGGTTTGAGCGGTGGAACTTGACTCCATTTGCTGTGAGTAGTTGAACAGTTGTTGTTGTTGAGCATCCATTGTAAAGAAGAAGATGAAGATGAAGAAACTTGCAGAGAATGCTTCGAGAGAGGGTTTAGGGTTTTAGAGTGAGTGAGAGTGATAAGTGTGAAATGTGAGAGAAAATGTTTATATACTCTAAGAAAAACACATGCAAAACGACACCTCAGAATGCGTTAGACACAACACTCAAAATAGCACGCTTGGGGGGAAAAATGATTACAGCTAATAAATGAATGTCTAATCCCAACAGTACGCACACTGCTCTAGGAGATTTCAAACGTTCTGACCTTTGATTTCTATTGACAGCTGTCTAGAAGTTCTAGGGTTAGACGTTTAATGCTCCACGTGTTGATGTATCTGATCTTCAGGAATACCAAAGGATTGGTTTCTGAAGATTTCTAACTCAGATGTCTTCTTAACTTGTAGAAGTATCAGAGTCAGAGGCAGAAGTGTATTTGTTTTTATCAGAGTCTCATTTTACATGTTCAGAGCCAAATTTTACTCAGGGCAATTTTTAATGTTCAGATTTTCTAATATAAAAAGAAATCTATCTTCAGCTAGAGGCTTAGTAAAGATATCTGCCCATTGATGTTCTGTATCAATGAACTTCAATGTTACTATCCCTTTCTGAACATAGTCTCTGATAAAATGATGTTTTATTTCTATGTGTTTGGCTCTGGAATGTAGAATGGGATTCTTACTTAAACAAATAGCAGCAGTATTGTCACAAAAGATAGGAATGTTACTCTCAAATATCTGAAGATCTTCTAGCTGATGCTCCATCCAGAGCATCTGAGTTGTGCACAGTGATGCTGAGATGTATTCTGCTTCTGCAGTTGATAGAGCAATAGTTGACTGTCTTTTGCTAGCCCAGGAGATCAGATTGTTTCCCAGAAGCTGGCAATTTCCAGATGTGCTTTTTCGTTCTATTCTATCTCCTGCATAATCTGCATCACAATAACCAGAAAGTCTATACTCTGATGTTTTCTCATACATCAGGCCCAGGTTAGGAGTTCCTTTCAGATACTTAAGAATTCTTTTAACTGCTGTTAAATGAGATTCTCTAGGATCTGATTGGAATCTGGCACAAAGACAGACACTAAAGAGAATATCAGGACGAGTAGCAGTCAGATAGAGAAGAGAGCCTATCATACCTCGATAGAGCTTCTGAAAAACCTTGTTGCTTACCTCTTCCTTCTCCAAAATGCAAGTTGGGTGCATAAGAGTTTTTGCAGAGTTGCATTCAGTCATGTCAAACTTCTTCAGAACGTCTTTAATGTACTTGCTTTGATGAATGTACGTGACTTCTGGAGTTTGATTGATTTGAATTCCCAGAAAGAACTTTAGTTCTTGCATTAAACTCATTTCAAACTCAGCCTGCATCAACTTAGAAAATTCTTTGCAAACAGAGATATTAGCAGAACCAAAAATAATATCATCAACATAAATCTGGCATATCATGAGATCATTATTAAGGTTTTTACAGAAGAGTGTAGAGTCAACTTTCCCTCTGATAAAATTTTGTTCCAGAAGAAAATTGCTTAAGCGTTCATACCAAGCTCTGGGAGCTTGTTTAAGTCCATATAAGGATTTCTTAAGTTTAAAAACATGTTCTGGAAAATTTGAGTTTTCAAAGCCTGGAGGTTGATTGACATACACTTCTTCTGAAATATAACCATTAAGAAATGCACTCTTGACATCCATTTGATATAGTTTAATAGAATGATTAATAGCAAAAGATACAAGAAGACGAATAGATTCTAACCTCGCGACTGGAGCAAAAGTTTCATTATAATCAATACCTTCTTGTTGACTATAACCTTGAGCTACCAGTCGTGCTTTGTTTCTGACAACTTCTCCTTTCTTATTCAGCTTGTTTCTGAAAACCCATCTGGTTCCAATGACGTGAGTGCCTCTGGGTTTAGGAACGAGATCCCAGACATCATTCTTGGAGAATTGATCCAACTCTTCTTGCATAGCTGCCACCCAATCGTTATCTTGAAGAGCTTCATCACAGGACGTAGGCTCAATCAGAGACACTAGTCCCAGAGGAATATCTTCAGAAGTTCTGAAGGTAGATCTGGTTCTAACAGGTTCATCTTTGTTTCCCAAAATCAAATCTTCAGATACGTTAATACGACTTTTAACTTTCCTTGGAATTTCTGGAGATTTAATTTCTTCAGAGTCTGGAGTGACGGTTGCTTCTGGAGTTTTCTCAGATTCTACCAGAGTGATCTCTAAATCTACAAACTTTTCAACTAGCTTTGACTTTTCAGGGTCAAGCTTATCATCAAATCTAACATGAATTGATTCCTCCACAATTTTGGTTTCTGTGTTGTATACTCTGTAGCCTTTAGAGCGTTCTGAGTATCCTAACATAATACCTTTCTGTGCTTTGGAATCAAACTTGTTCAGATGTTCTTTAGTATTTAATATAAAGCAAATGCATCCAAAAGGATGAAAATATGAGATGTTGGGTTTTCTTCCCTTACACAGTTCATAGGGAGTCTTTTCCAGAATAGGTCTAATAGAGATTCTATTCTGAATGTAACACGCTGTATTTACAGCTTCTGCCCAAAAGTGCTTTGCTACATTGGTTTCATTGATCATGGTTCTGGCCATCTCTTGGAGTGTCCTATTCTTCCTCTCTACAACTCCATTTTGTTGTGGAGTTCTAGGGCAGGAGAAATCATGGGATATTCCATTAGAGTCAAATAATTCTTCAAAATCTTTATTTTCAAATTCTCCACCATGATCACTTCTGACTCTAACAATTTTAGAGTCAAATTCTTTTTGCACTTTAGAATAGAAACTGGTGAATACAGAGTGAGACTCACTCTTGTGCTTTAGGAATTTTACCCATGTCCAGCGGCTGTAATCATCAACGATTACTAGTCCATACTTCTTTCCATTGACTGATGCTGTTTTCACAGGACCAAATAAGTCAATGTGAAGAAGCTCCAGAGGCTTAGAGGTAGAAACAACATTTTTCTTTTTAAAAGATGTTTTTGAAAACTTTCCTTTCTGACAAGCTTCACACAGAGCATCTGAAGAAAACTTCAGTTTAGGTAAGCCTCTGACTAACTCAAGTTTAGTTAGCTGAGAAAGTTTTCTCATGCTAATGTGGCCTAAGCGTCTATGCCATACCCATTGCTCTTCGTGAACTGACATTAAACATTTAACATTTTGATCTTTTAAATCAGAAAGATTTATTTTATAAATGTTGTTTTTCCTCTTGCCTGTGAAAAGGACAGAGCCATCGTTCTGATTAATGGCTTTACATGTTTTTTGATTAAAGATTACATCATAACCGTTATCACTTAATTGACTTATGGATAACAAGTTATGCATTAATCCTTCTACATAAAGAACATCAGATATAGAGGGAAGAGTACCATTACCAATAGTTCCGGAGCCTCTGATTCTTCCTTTCTGATCTCCTTCGAAGCCTACAAATCCAGAGTCTTTAAGTTCCAGGCTTTGGAACATAGACTTTCTTCCCGTCATATGTCGCGAGCATCCAGAGTCCAGGTACCATGACTGGTGTCTGAACTTTGCTGCATAGGATATCTGCAACATAGATAATCTTATCTTTCGGTACCCAGAATCTCTTGGGTCCTTTCAGATTAGTTTTCCCAGAGTTTCTTACAACTTTGGGTCTTCTAGCATTTTTAAATTTGTGTTCTTGTGTGTGTGTGTAGTGATATGAAAAAGGCGATTTAATTTGGTTACTGGTAGAGGTTTCATCTTCCTTAGGATCATACCCAATTCCCCTTTTATTATTCTGACTTACTCCATAAATCATGGATGCCATAATACTCCTGTCTTCCATTCTTCAGAAATTTTTGAAAGGCTTCTTCATATTTATAAATAATTTCATTTGAAGTTTGTGGTGCTTGAGACAACGCTTCTTCTAATTCTAAGCTTTTTGTTTTAGCTCCATCTCTTTCTAACGTTAAAGATTTGATTGTATCTTCTTGTGATAGAATTGTTATCTCAAGTTCACTACACTCTTCAAATTTTGCTTTAAGACAGCCTTTAACGTTTTTAAACTTTTGTTTTAATTTCTGATAAGAAGTAAGAGTTTCTGACAAACATGATTCTAAGTCAGATCTAGAAAGTTCAGAAAATACCTCTTCAGATTCTTCGTCTGAACAGCTGGATGTGGTAGCCATAAGTGCTACGTTGGCTTGTTCATCAGAGTCAGATTCTGATGATCCAGATTCACTGTCATCCCAGGTAGCCATCAGTCCTTTCTTTGTTCTGAAGGTGTTTTTCTTGAAGCTTTCTTTCCTAGGGTTGTCCTTCTTCAACTTAGGGCATTCATTTCTGTAATGACCTGTTTCTTTACATTCATAACAGGTAATATCTTTGTTAGCTTTACCTTTTGAAGTTGACTCTGATCGATCCCCTCTGGGTCTAGGTCTTCTGAAGTTGTTGTTCCTCTTTTTCCAGAGTTGCTTGACTCTTCTGGTTAGTAGGGACAACTCTTCTTCATCATCAGAGTCTTCTGGTTCAGAATCGTCAGTGTCTTCAGCTTCTGCCTGGAGAGCTTTGGTTCTGTCAGGCTTCCGTCTTTCAGATCTGGACTTAAGCGCCACTGACTTGTTCTTTTTCTGAGGCTCATCCTCCTCTAGTTCTATCTCATGGCTTCTGAGAGAGCTAACAAGTTCTTCAAGGCTGATATTGTTCAGATCCTTTGATAACTTCAGAGCAGTAACCATTGGTCTCCATTTCTTTGGCAGACTTCTGACTATCTTCTTAACATGATCTGCAGTCGTGTATCCTTTGTCTAGCACTTTAAGACCTGCAATAAGAGTTTGAAATCTGGAAAACATAGCTTCTATAGCTTCATCATCTTCCATCTTGAAGGCTTCATACTTCTGGATAAGCGCCAGAGCCTTCATCTCCTTGACTTGGGAGTTTCCTTCATGGGTCATCTTCAGAGAGTCAAGTATATCTTTGGCTGTCTCTCTGTTGGTGATTTTTTCATATTCGTTGTATGATATAGCATTTAGAAGTATTGTTCTGGCCTTGTGGTGATTTTTGAAGTCACGTTTCTGATCTTCTGACATTTTGCTTCTGGGAACTTCAGCTCCATTTAAGACTGGAGGTTTGTATCCATCTGTGACAATGTCCCAGAGGTCAGCATCATAACCCAGAAAGAAACTTTCGATTCTGTCTTTCCAGTAATCAAATTTTTCTCCATCAAAAACAGGAGGCTTGGCATTGTAAGAATCTCTTTCATTTGAGTGGGCCATTGTTTTTCTCGTACTGGATCTCTCTACACGGTTAAATGTTTGATTAGAAAATCAATAACAGAGCCGGAGCTCTGATACCAATTGAAGGTGAGAAAAAAACAAGAAAGGGGGGGGGGGTTTGAATTGTTTTGAAAAATAAGCGCTTTTCAAAATGAAAAACACACAAGGATTTTATACTGGTTCGCTTATAACACAAAGCTACTCCAGTCCACCCGGCCAAGGTGATTTCGCCTTCAACAAGGACTTAATCCACTAATCTTGAAAGATTACAAACAACACCTAAGAGAGAAGAAAATCTCTTAGTCTTCTCAAGTCTACAGACCACACAAAGTCACTTGAGGAAATCAAACAAATAAAAGATACAAGATATGTAATCTAGAGTGCTTCTAAGAAAGCAAGTATTACAAACTTAAGAACAGATTTTTTCACTTAATAAGCAAAAGCTTAGTGAAATTCTTTGAGAGCAAAGATGATTTTCTTGAGCGTGAAATAATTCAGTATAGTTTTGGCTAGTTGATTTCTTGTTACTGAATGTTGATTGCAGCTCTATTTATATATGAGTTGGAGTAGAGTTGAATCTGGTGGATATTAAACTGAGTTTACTCCACCACTTAAATAGCTTCTGCAGTTTAACTTTTCATCTTTGAAGTGACTACTTACCACAAGTAGTATCTTCTCTCTTGGAAGTGGAGATTAACTTCTCTTTCTCTGTTTAGGAAATCTATTTGAAAATCTTTACTTGACTTGAACGTTACTTCTTCATGATTAGCAAATCCATAATCAGAGTATTTGTGTTTCTGGAGAATCTTGGAATCTTGCTTCTGATGTTGATCTCTTGAGAGTTCAGATGGCGCTGATAACGTTTCTCCAGAATCAGAGCTTCTAGACTTTACTTCATGTTCAGATGCTTTTGATACTTTGCAGTTTTGTCCAGAGTCAGACTTTCTTGAACGAGATTCCACTTCAGATGCTTCTGATACTTGAGAATTTGTATCTGATCTTGTTGTGCATCTGATGACATCATCAGATTTATTACTTCTTTCTTTAGAACCCTGCACACTTAGAAACTTTTCGTTAGGGTGCCATTTTTGGTTTCATCCTTTGTTATCATCAAAATCAAGAAATCTGTTGTAGAACAATTTTTGTTCTTACAATACCATGCTAGCTAACAACCTTCTTAATATACACTTAAGCCAACTTCTACAATGAATAACTGATCTTAATCGAAATGAAATGAGTCGATTTAGCCAGTCTGTCAACAATAACCCATATGGAGTCAAACCATTTTGTTGTCTTCAGAAAACTTGTCACAAAATCCATGGAAATGATATCCCACTTCCAATCAAGAGTATTGAACGGTTGCATCAACCCAGATGACTTATGATGTTAAATCTTCGGCTTTTGGAAGGTCAAACACGTATAAATGAAATCGACTATATCCTTCTTAATTCCTAGCCACCAAAACATTTTGTTCAAGTCTGGATACATTTTAGTAGCACTAGGATGAATATTGTGACCACTCCTATGACCCTCCTCAATAATACTCTTCTTAAGCTCAGGCACATTAGGTACACAAACCTTGTCTCTAAATCTCATCACAATATTCTCATCTATCTTGAAATCACCTCATTTACCTTGATTGATTAACACTAGCCAGCCAGCCAAATCCAAATCGGCTTTCTAACCTTCTCTGATCTCTTTAAGAATACCACTAGCCAGCCTCAACATACCAAACTTCACACTCTTTGGAGTCATTTCACACAATAGACTCAAATCTATGAATTTCTTAATTAACTCAAATTCTAGAACCATAAGCATTGACATATGCAACGACTTCCTGCTCAAGGCATCAACTATGACATTGGCTTTAACATGATGGTAACCCAATCCAAAATATTAATCCTTCATAAATTAGAACCACCTCTTATGCCTCATATTCAACTTTTTCTAATTAAATAGATACTTCAAAGTCTTGTGGTAACTGCACACTTCAAATATGGAACCAAACTGATAATGCCTCCAAATTTTCAACACGAACACCACGAATGGCAACTATAAATTACGGGTAGGATAATTTAACTCATGAAATTTCAATTGTCTGAAAGCATAAGCCATAACCTGATCATATTGCATCAACACAACACCCTGACCCATCTTCGAAGCATCACAATACACCCAGAGGATTCACTTTGACTTAGCAAAATCAAAATTGGAGCTGGTGTTAGCTTCTTCTTAAGTTCTTGATAACTCTCTTCAAACTGAACACTCCACACACATGCTTGGACTTTTTGAGTCAACTAAGTCAAAGGAAAAGCCAATTTCGAAAATCCTTCGATAAACCTGATGTAGCAACCAGTCAAACCAAGAAAACTTATGATCTCAGTAACAGACTTTAAAGTCTCTCACTGCAACACTGCATCTATCTTTGATGGATCAACTTCGATACCACCACTAGATATCACATGACTAAGGAAACTCACTTCCTTAAATAAAAACTCACAGTTATACAACTTCACATAGAACTTCTTTTCTTTTAAGGTTTGCAACACAACTCTTAGATGCTTCACATGCTCTTCATCAAACCTTGAATATATAAAAATATCTTCAATGAACGCAACCATAAACGGATCTAAGTACGGATGAAATATTTTATTCATGTACTCCATGAACACTCCAGGTGAATTAGACACACCAAATGGCATAACTAAATACTCATATGGACCATATCTCGTTCTAAATGTAGTCTTCGGAATATCATCTGACTTCATACGAATCTGAGGACAATCCGAACACAATAAATCTTGCTAAACACGAAATCACCAACCAACTAATCCATCAAATTATCAATTCTCGGAAGTCAATAATTATTCTTTATAGTAACCTTGTTCAACTATCGATAGTCAACACACAACCTCATGTTGTTTTCTTTCTTCTTAACTAACAACATTGGTGCTCCCCACAATGAAAAACTCGGTTGAACAAACTTATTCTCAATTAGATCCTCTAATTGTTTATTTAACTCACTCATCTCTGAAGCATACATTCTATAAGAAGTCATCAACATAGGACTAGTACCAGGTACTAAGTCTATAGCGAACTCGATTTCGCACGCCGGTGGAAAATCACTAATGTCATTTAGGAATACCTTAGGAAAATCACACGCAACAGGTAGATTCGTAGTCATTATCTCACTTCCCCCTCTCAAGGATGCGAACACCATGAAAAGTTGAGAAATTTCTCTCAAGGATATCCCTACATGTCTATTAGTCATGAAACTCGACTCCGTACTCTCCTCGGATTCAAGAAACTTCATTGATTTATCAAAACAATTGTTGAAAACAGTTGAACTCCATTCCATTCATTCCCAGAATAACATCAAGTTGACTTAGAGGAAAACAAACCAAGTCAATCCCTAAATCTCTACCATAAATTTCCAAAGGACAATTCAAAAACACCAACGAAGTAGTCACTGAACCAAACTCTTTTCGAGTTTCGGAAACAACATAGTCTCATCCAACAACATGCACTCTTATAATCAGCGGCGTGTTGAACCAAACCTCCACGCCTAAAATATCTCAGAGAAGCAAAGGTTTCTCCCTCATTTGTTTCAATCCCGATCTTTCCAAAAAAGTAGTTAGGAAAACAAACAAGCAGCGACAGTGTTTCACACACATGTCTTAAACACGGGAATAAACAAAATTACATAACTTGATCAGATAGACTGACCTTCTCTGATACCACTATGTAACACCCTACTTCCCGACTTGACAAATAATTAAATATAATATGTATAACACATAAATCCTTCAAGTAGGATGCTACTCATACAACAATAAAACATACATGAACCATATAACTCTACTACAAAATAGACCTTCTTAATATCAATTTTACAACGGTTTTCCTGTTAACCATGGTAATAATACTTTTTTGGGCGCTTTTGTTGGTATTTACTAAAGGACATTTTACAACGGTCATAGGTACCAACCGTAGTGAAATGTTCCTAAAGTGAAAAGGTTCGAATCTCAGCACCAACAATTTTCCATTTATCGTGACATAATGGGCTTGACCTTGTATATCACCATGATTTTTATAATCAACCGTGGTGTAATTTGCAAACATTTCATCACTGTTCGTAATGTCAACCATGGTGAAAGGTGTTGCTTACTTATATATAACCGAAATTATCTCTCGCTTCAGTATATTACAACAGTCTCTCTCAAAACAAGAGGTCCAATCAAAGTCGAAGGGTATCTCCATGGTGAGGGGTGATCGTGGGTGGCCAAAACATGGGCAGATATCTACGTACATGGGAGAAGTGGGTTGACACGTGTCATCTCAAGATAGGTTCGTAAACCCTCGACGGTTACTTTTTATTAGTATTTAAGCAAGTGTTAGGGATCATTTTTGGAGGTGGCATTTTTAGCATTTGATGTAGGAGTACACTTGAAGTACCAAAGCATTTACGAGAAAAGAGTCAACTCCCTACAAAAAAATGTACCTTTGCCTCCATTTATATTCATCAGTCATTTAAACTTACCAATTTGTCTTTACTTGATTGCCTTTACTTTCACTATATTTTCGTCTTTCATTGTGTTTTACTACATTTCCAACCCACCAAGAGTTATATTCACCCCTTTTTGAACACTCCAAGGACATTGCCCACTGAACCATTATACATTCAACACTAAGTCCAGGACTTTGTAGTCGGTCCTACAAGTAACCCTCTCATAGGAAGGCTAGAGATTGTTGGAAACAAAAATTGGCACACCCGGTGGGACCTCGACAACGTTAAGTGTATGTGATTACACGGTGGAAAAATGGAGTCTTCTCGACCACACGAAGAAACGTCTTCAGCGGGAGACACGACGACGTCCCAGATGGCCGATGTCAATTCCAGTGTGGCGTTGATGATTTCGACAACATTTGTAGGTCCAATTCTGACATTGTGTCAGCCACAAACACCGCCACCAACAACAATGGGAACTTCTAGGCAATATATGCCCAATTTTACAGTCCTCATGCACAAGAAGTTAGGAATGCCGATTGAGTTTATGGCAAGTATGCATAATCTCGGTTCGACTTTCGGCGAAACACCATCATCACCATTCCCACGTTACCAGGGGTTAGGACCTTTGGCAACCCCATTCGGCCGACCCCCGGGTTTGGACTGACGTCCTAGTCGGTACCAACTTTTATGTTGAGTTCTGTCTTCGTTATGAGACATCACATGGATGAGAGTAACCGTGAAATGGTACATATGCTAACTCAAAAAATGGGTACCATCTTGAGACCTTTGATCCAAGATTCGATGCAAAGTTACCAACAATTGGCAACTCAAATGACCAGGATAGGAGACTTTTGGGGGTTCCAAGGGCTCCGGCTCGTCAGAATCCTACGCCTCCTCCTCGACCGGAAACCCCGGTTCAACAAGAGGAAATGACAAACGATACTATCGAATAAGAATATCAGGAATTCGAATAGATCCTAAGGGCTGCACAAAGGCCCCCCGTGGTAATGGTTAACAGAAACCAGGATCCTGACCATGTAGTCAGACAAATTCAACACGAGGCAGCCGTTGGGAGAAATACGTAGAGGCTATCGTCAAACGAATCATAGTACGAAACATAATAAGCCCATGCTTGCAGCGATTTTGTCTTACAAATAAAACTACCTAGGGGATGGAAGGTCCCAAAATTTACCAAGTTCGCTGGGGATACTGAGGAGTCCACCGTCAAACACGTTTCCAGGTATCAGACTGAGGCTGGCGACATAGCGAAAAATGAGGACTTGAAGTTAAAATACTTCCCAAGTTCTCTTACAAAAAATGCGTTTACGTGGTTCACAACGCTACCTCCATAGTCGATCCAAACATGGACACAGCTGGAGAGATTGTTCCATGAACAATTTTACATGGGGTAGTCAAAGATTAGCCTCAAAGAACTAGCTAGCGTCAAAAGAAAAGTTGTTGAGTCGGTTGATCAGTATCTAAACAGGTTTAGACTGTTGAAAGCGCGATGCTTTACTCAATTCCCTAAACATGAGTTAGTCGAGATAACAGCCTAGGGTTTAGATTATTCTATAAGGAAAAAGGTGAATACTCAGTATCTTAGAGAGATGGCCTAATTGGCTGACAGAGTTCGACGCGTCGAACGCCTGAAAGCTGAGAAGACCAAAACGGGTTGATATCATAAGAAATAAAAAATATCTTATATCGCAGTCGAAGGTGGTTATTTCGACGACGAAGATCTAATCGACAAAAGTGAGGTTAACATGGCGGAACTTAAGCTCGGACCTCCATATGCGTGTAAGGTTTTAAAGCCTTTGAATGGAAAAAACCCTATTGAAGTCGAGAAAACAGATAAATACATAGCTAAGACTTATATTTTCGACGTGTCTAAGTGTGACGAGATCTTTGATCTGTTAGTAAAAGACGGTCAAATTATCGTCCCCAAGGGTTTAAAAGATCCCCCCTATAGAACAGAAGAAGAAAAGGGGATTCTGTAAATTTCATAATTTCCTTGGTCACAAAACTCACCAATGTGTTCTTTTCAGGGATTTGGTGCAAAAAGCTTTGAAAGAAGGAAGGCTCCAGTTTGGTGAAAGGCCAAAAGTGCAGGTGGACTCTGATCCTTTGAAGGTGGAAGAAACTTTGTACTCAGATCCTCTCGAATGCATGATGGTCGAGACTACTGATAGTCTCATAGAGGCTTCCGAAGCAGCATCCTTAGTTGAATCTTTTGAAGTGCTGATGGTCGAAACTACTGAGGGTTTCAGATATAAGGTCGAAAGGAAATTGGAGTCGGCCAACCCCCAACCAGGTGAAAGTTTATCAGACTTCCAAGAGAAATATAGAGTGAATGGGTCAAAGGCTCTGTTATGCCCTAAGTGCAGTGTGGTGTTCGACGAGAAAACCGCCACGAAATTGGAGGCTGACAACAAGGCTTTGAAGGAAGAGAAACTTGTCGTCCCACGATTTGTGTTCGACAGGCATGAAGCACCTCGACGGAACAAAGAATATAGAAGGCAGTTTCAACGTCCTCGACCAAATACTTTCATTCCACTGACTGATGTTCCACGAGAAAAGTGGATATAGTCCGTTGACCGACGTTCCACGAGAAAGGAGGAAAGAAACCAAAGTGGAAAGTGTTGGAGAAAGAAACAACATCTTCAGAGAATAAAAATGGCTACATGGTATCTCCTAACTACAAAGGAAAGAATCTGATGACCAAGATACAATTGAGGCATTACCAGCCGAACAAAAAAGCTGGGAGGGACGTCACCACTCCACATTTGAAACCCGTGGAAACCTTTGGATAAAAGAAATAGATACTAAAGGTATTGGTACTAGGACAAGGAAAAATGATGGCCAACCAGACAATGGCCATGACTGTCGACTCAACGGGGAAGAAAGTAGTGGTAGCCTTCCAAAGTGTGAAATGTTTGTCAGAAGTTGAAAAACAGCCAAGAGACGGGGGAGAATAGAAGGAAGAAGAACCTGAGTACTCCCTTCAACTAGAGGAAGGAGAGCCTGAATATTCCCACAATCCGACAAGGAGTTTGGCAAAGACATGTACGACAAAACCAATGATGACATCTATGGTGATGACTTCATTGTAAACTACGGTATTCTATCGGTATTGTGGGATGAATACAACATGGTATCCTAAGTTTCTGAAACAGAAGAAGATTTTGTGTCGGATGAAACGGTTTGAGGGAAACCTCTATGCTACTATGTTATGAATAGCAGCGTAGTGGAGGAACAGAAGGCTACGTTCGAAAGACCCAGCCCATGGATGATGTATCATCTAAAGCCTTTGTTCATCAGGGCAAAGGTTGATGGAATAGCAGTAAACAAGGTATTTGTCGACGAAGGTGTTGCGGTCAATCTAATGCCTCATACTCTATTTAAGAAAATGGGAAAGGGTGACGAAGATCTTTGACAACACAACATGGTCCTATCAAACTATGAAGGGAAAATCGGCAATATAATGGGTGTTGTCCAGGTCGATCTTGATGTGGGCACAACAACACGCTCAACATTGTTCATGGTAATAGACTCCAAAGCTAATTTCAATTTACTCCTGGGTCGAGAATGGATCCATGGGTTAGGAGCGGTACCTTCGACGGTTCATCAGAGACTTATAATCTAGCACAAAGACGGAATCATGGAGAACATTGAAGTCGACCAGAGTTATTACCGGGTCGATGATAGGGGTTCTAAGAGATCTTTCTACCAACACTTGGCAAATATTGCGCCATGTGATGATGAATCAGGTTCCTATACTTCCGTCAAAACTGGTCGAGTTCTGAACTTAGACCCTGATCATGGTTTAATATGGGATAATAAGGAAGATACAGGATCAGAGACGGGAATTCCACCTACAGGGTGGCCTGTAGTCGACGAAGATGATTGTTGAGTCAGAAAGTTTGGCTCGAATTCAGCCTATTTGGCTGAAAGCAAGAGAAAGTCGATTCTGGAAAAGGAGAGGCTTCAAAATTTGGCCTGTGAGGCCGAAGAATTGGAAGATGGTCGACAAGACCAAATAACAGCTTCGGAAAGCCATAGGCTTGATTGCATTTATGACAATGAGCCTTTGGGGTTCGAAAAGAACCCATTAAATGATTCCCAGAAGATGCAAGCACAAGATCCCCTCGAAGAGATCGATCTAGGGGATGGGATCATAAAAAGACCAACCTACATAAGTATTAAGGTAGGGTCATAAATGAGGGCAAAGTTGATTGAAGTATTGACCGAATACAGATACTGTTTTGCCTGGGATTATAACGAAATACCTGGTTTAAATTGAAACATGGTGGAGCATCGACTACCTATCCAACCTGGGAAAAGACCAGTGAAGCAACACCCTCGATGATTTGCTCCGGACATCACCTTGAAAATTAAGCAGGAGATCGAAAGACTCTTCAAAAGTCGGTTTATCAGAACTACGAGGTACGTTGAATGGTTAGCCAACATAGTGTTTGTCATTAAGAAAAACGGAACTCTTAGAATCTATATAGATTTTAGAGATTTGAATAACACCACGCCAAAGGATGAATACTCGATGCCCGTGGCGGAAATGCTGGTAGATTCAGCCTTAGGTTTTGAATACCTAAGCATGATATCCCCAAGACATCGTTTCGATGCCCTGGAGCTTTAGGGAAATATGAATGGGCTGTGATGGTGTTTGGTTTTAAAAACGCAGGAGCGACCTATCAAAGGGCTATGAATGCCATATTTCATGACTTCATTGAAAATTTTGTGCAGGTGTATATTGACGACATCGTGATAAAATCGTCATTAAGGAGATCACTTGGATCACCTTCGACGCTCGTTTGATAGAATGAGGGAATATGGATCGAAAATGAATCTATTAAAATGTGCTTTCAGTGTGCACGTAGGAGACTTCCTGGGGTTTGTAGTACACAAACGAGGCATCAAGATCAATCAAAACAAGACAAAGACGATCTTAGACCTCAAAAGCCCGTCGACAAAGAAGTAGCTCCAATCTTTGTTGGGGAAGATAAACTTCTTAAGACGGTTCATATCGAATCTAAGTGGTAAGACGAAGTTGTTTTCGCCACTGCTCAAAATTAAGAAGGTGTAAGACCCCAATTTTGGCCCTAAGATCCCTCATGGCATCATAACATTGCATTTGCAAAGCCTCAAGGATCATAAGCATCTTGGTTCCCTTTGCCTTTGGGTGGGACCTCTTATGAGTAGTTTGAGATTACCAAGCATGCTTGAATTGTATATCATTTCTTTTCTTATTTTGTTTACTAACCAAAAGCACAAAAATATGTCACTAACATCTTTTGTTTGTAGCTTAAGCAATCACAAGGTTCAAAGCTTCTAGGAGATCATCTGTGCAATGATAAGGCCAAGAGGAGATGATAGAAAGCATGGAAATGGTTCCCAAAGCTCTCATCCATCAATATATGCCTTCCTAGCATCTCAATTCATCATTTTGATCAAAGCAAGTCAAAGGGTTTGAGGTTTGTGCCCCAAAGAAACCTTAATTCATCTGTGCACCACAATGCCTTGTTCTTGAAGAAACCTCAACCCATGATCAAATACAATCAAGGGAAGTTCTTTAATTCATCATTTCATGCATATTTGAACTTGTTTGAGTGTCCTCTATCATCAATTCATCAAGATATGAGTCATGGACTTGAGAAGTTAATCAGTCAATTCATCTGACTATTTTGAAATACACTGAGACCTAACTTTTTATGTATTGGTCAAATGGAGATGATTACAAAAGAAAAAATGTTCTTAAGGACAATATGAACAACTTTCATGTTCATCAAAAATTGATTTGAAGCTTGTAAGGTCATCTCCCATTCCAAGACATTATAGGTCATTTTGACTGAAACCCTAATTTTGGGTCAACTTCCCAAGGACATAACTCATTCATTTTTTATGATTTTGAGGTGGGATAAAATGCATTGGAAATCTTAAAATGTCTACGTCAAATGTTATGTTGAACGAAATTTCAAAATCTCAAAGGAAATACAAGTGATAATGCAAGACATTATAGGTCCTTTTGGACCAAATGCATTGAAAGGCAAAAAAGTCCAACTTCAAGTGCCCATAACTCTTTCATAAAAAATCCAAATGATGCAAAATTTAAGTCCATTTTGATTTTCTTGAAAAGATCTACAACTCTGATGTTGGAGGTGTTTCCATTTGAGGGTTTCATCACCAAAACAGAAGGGCTTGAACATTGGCCAAATTTAGAAACTTTGCCTTGACATGTTTTGCACCTTGCACTTTAAACTCAAATTTCACCAATTTCCACATCCCAAATTGATTTTTTCCCAACATAACAATTGTTCCTTACATCAAAACCTTTCCAACCATTACTCACATGATCATGTTTGGATTTGGCAAGTGTTAGTTTCAAAGAGGAGAAGTTTTTAGTTCAATTATGCATAACATGTGAGAATTCATTACACAAGCCTTTGCCTTTCAAATTACACGCCCATTTCACTTTAGTATGAGTTCAGATGTCATTTGGCTTTGGTTTTGGGCCTTGTGCATGATCATGCAAGCCCATGCAATGGATATCCAATTCCATGCACACGGATTGCATCACCTTCTCCTTGCCATTCCCTCTATAAATAGAAGCTCTATTCCATTCAAAATACAGAAAAAAATCAACCTGAATTGCTGCAGAATTCAAAACCCAACCTCTCACCAAAGAAGCTAGTTCATTTTTCTCCAAATTTTTCAGATCCAAAATTCAACTACATCTGGTTGAATCCTTGGATCTAAAGCTTCTAAACCTTCATCCTTTACTCCATTGATCTTCTATTTTGATAAAGAAAGCAAGGAATCGAGCTCAAGCCTCCAGATATCAAGGTTGTTATGCAACTGGTTTTTTCTTCGAAACTCATAATATATTGACATATTTGCTTGGATCTTGTGTTTGCTGAAGTCCTCTCAATAGAGGCATCATGATTGTGCATTTAATTTTTGAAATCCATTAAGTTCATGATGAACACCACAGAACTTCCATCTCTGATTTCTCTCAATATAGAGATCTAGAGTGGAATTGAGTGGCACGGGGATGATGTACATCATCCCAGTTTTCCAAAGATGTATAGATCGTGCATTTTGGTTAAGATTTGGTTGTCTGCAAAATTGACCGGAATCTTCATGCTCACCGGAGAAGAAGGTGGCTCCGGTGGCCGTGCCATTGCCAGATGTGTTGTGGATCGTTGGATTGAATTTCCAGATCTAATCCTGGCCCTTGTTTGTTATGACTTGTTTTAATACATTGTGCAACGCATTTGACTTTGGCCTATGGTGGGAGCGTGCATCTGGAGCGTGTGATCTTCCAGCTCAATTAATGAGCTCAGATCTAACGCTCCTGGTTTTTTTGAATTTTTATTTTTCTGATTTAATTTCTTTTATTTCCATTTATTTCAAAAATTCATAACTCTTTCATTTTAATTCCAAAAATTATGGGACCAATTGCATTAGTCTCCAAATAAATTCTAGTTTCTATTTCTGATTTTTAATCTTTTTTATTTTGTAATTTGATATTTTTTGTGAATTTTCTCTTTTCTGGTTATTTTTAATTCATTTTAAATAGTTTTTGATATTCAAAAAATACAAAAATATTTTCCTAACCTATTTGAATGATGATGGATCTATGAAAAATATTCTCATCAATTTTTTAATTGATTTGAGATTTATTTGAGATTTTAGTTCAATTAGGCTAGTTTTATTCATTTTTAATTGCTTAAAAGTAGTTTCTGACTTTTAAAAATGCTGAAATTTTTTGTCAAACTTAGTTTGACCTTGTTGAACTTGGGATAAATCACTTGGACCTTTCAAGGTTGATTTGAAGTGATTTTGAAGTTTGACCTCTCTTTTATTTTTAATTCAAGTTTATTTTAATATTAAAAATGCCAAAATATTTTGCTTATTGTTTGATCTCCAATCTTCATCTCATTTCTGATTTCTTATTATTTGACTTTGACTTTCAATGTCAATTGGTTAATACATATGGATTGGTACATCTTATTCCATCTTATGCATTTTGATCTTTCCATTTCCTTATCCATTCTCCATCTCCTTCTTCCTTCTTCTTCTTCTTCTTTCTTTTTGATCAATGAGTTGAAGGTTGATAAGTTAGCATTGATTAGGGAGACTTAATCTTCCTTGATTCAAATCTAATTCATCTTGATCAATTGATCAAGTGAATGGCTTTGCATTAAGGATAAGTTGTTTTCTAAATCATGCAAAAGGCTTAAACCAATACAAGATCAATTCTCTTTTCCTTTTTGGCATGGCAAGTTGTTGGAACTTGGTTCACTAATCAAGACTTTTAACTTGTGCTGTTGCCTACATTATTATTGACCGGCCTCAGATAGTTGTGACTTCTACATAAGTCCAATTACGATTGCTTAACATAGCGCTAAATTTGCCTTATGGCACACTAACTACTAACACTAACTATTGACAATTAACATTTACTTTTTGCTCTTTACTTTTATGCAATTTACTATTCTTGCACATATTATCCATTTGCTTTTCTCTTTGCTCACTTGAGCACATGTTTATGTTAATGCCATTTGCCTTTTGCTCACTTGAGCCCATAATTGTGTATATACTATTGTGTTTGTGTTTGTTTTGATTGTTGAGATCCAAATGCAAAGAATTGGACTTAGATCTTAGGACTCTCCCTATGCAAAAAATGGAAAGATGGACTTAGTTTCTAGGACATTACCTATGCAAATTGGAGTAAAAGGACCTTAATGATGAAGATGGATTAGAAGGACCAAATCTCTAAACTCACTTTATCCATTATTGATTTACTTCAGGGAATTTTTGATGTGTGTGCTTTTGTGCTAGGGGATTCTATGAGCTCAAATTGAAGGACCATTGCCATGTTCATTCAAAGTGAAAGATACAAGACACATTGAGAATCTCTTAAGAGGCTTGTTTGATGATTGCTTATACTTTGTGTGATTGCTTATTCCAAAGGATGGAAGCTACTTCGATCATCAATATGATCTCAAGAGAGGAACTCCATTGTGGTTTTGTTTCTTTATCCCTTTCCTTTTTGCTTTACTTAGGACTTATCCATTCTTCTTCTTCTCTCCACTCTAACCCAAGCCAAAACCTTTTGTGCAAACATTTAACCTTTGTTTTCAACATTAGAAACCTAAGCCTTATGCTTTTGATTTTCAAACTCTCTTTTCATAACACTTATTTTGAATTGAATCTTCAAGTCAACTTTGACCATTTTGTATATACTTCTAATTGGTAAATATAACCCATTCAAATTTCTTTTTGTAGTTCCAATGGCCACCTTCTTTAATCAAATATTTTCATAACCTTTAGCTATTAGGTTTGAGTTATCCTTGTGGTAGATGTCATGCTCACCTATATCCTTAGTGGTGGACAATGAGCCTTCCATGCTTATTATAGGGTTAACCCCTCACTAGCATGTTGAAGCTATCCTCACATGGTAGATTTGTGGTTTGGTTGAGTTTTCTCCCTTTGATAACAAAAGACCTTAAGGCTTTTGGACCAATCAATTCACCAACTCATTTTGAAATTTTTACCCCGAACTACGAGGTTTTGATCCTAATCTTTTTATAAGAGGGTACGTAGGCAATGGGTTCATCCATCCAAACACAAAATGTAAATAAACTTGTATATTCTCTTCTCATCTCTTCAATCATGTTTGCACAAGTAAATTTTCACAAAAAACAACAACCTTACAACAAGTATGAAAAGGGCTCCCTAGGAGTACCTAGGATGTTTTGGGTGCCTAACACCTTCCCATTACATAACAAACCCCCTTACCCAGATCTTTGTTTCTCTTTTACTAGTTTTTGTTAAAACTTTTAGGTTTTTGTTTGCTTTCTAACCATTCCTTTGGATAAATAGAAGTGCGGTGGCGACTCGACTTGTATGATTTACCTTGGATTTAGTCGATATCTCTAATGGTAACGAATACCCCGCTACAGAAGGAAAGTGATTTTCACTGGGGACTAGAGAAACAAGAGGCTTTCGACGCCATTAAGGGTTACCTTATAAAGCCTTCCATTTTGTTACCTCATAGTAGGTGGAAAACATGAGTTTGTATATTGCTGCATCGGATACAACTATATGGAGTATGTTGGCTGATCGCGAATTAGTAAGTCTATGGGAATCGTGACTGCAAGTGCACAGTCCTATCACGTAGTTTTAAAGATTATCGAACTAACAAGGACTAATAATCGATTGTATCGTTATCTAATGTTACTATGTAACTCTAAGGCTGGTGATCGTTCTAAGATTGGAGGGATGAAGAGAAATAACTATAACATAAACAAAATATTAATAGAGGTATATGATAAAGGGATATCGGTATGTAACACATCAAACTTCGGGGATTCGATAGATATTTGGTATAATCTTATTGGTCAAAATATTCTTCAGTAGAAATTATTTATAGAAAGGACTTAGTCTCACACTCTCGTTTTATTGACTCTGACCATACTCCTAAACCAGAATGCTTGGCTCTCGCGGTCTCATTTTGAATTTAAAAGTAATTTTTGAATATGAATAAAGTCTAGTTAATCCTAAAGCGCTCTCGTTGTGTTTAGGATTAATGCCTAGTTTCAGCTATCTGGTTAAAATCTCAAACTCTCGTTCTTGTTGATCGTAACCTTTGTTTGTTTTGTACTCTCGTACGAAAAATAGTTTGAATAAAATAAGAAACTAAAACCGGAAAAATAAGTTTTATAAAAACTAACACCAATTATTTACGAATCTCGTCGTTTTGACGGTCTTTACTACCGATACCTAAGGGTTTAGCCAGACATGGATCCGGTAACAAACATGGTATTCGGAAAATCAAACATACAATAAGGCATAAATAAATAAAATATAAATCAAAATAAAACCTGGATTATGAATTGAGAACTGTAACTGAATCTTGATTCTTCAAATAAAATAATGTCGACAGGCTTTGGCAATGAGTAATTGTTACAATTGAATTCAAATGCTTAAAATAAATTGCAATAGTCCACGATGTGGAGAAACTATCACTTTTACAAAGTATGAAAAACTGCCTAGGAAACTAACCAAAAAAATAAATCTGACTAAAATTAAACGTACGATGGAAAGCAGAGCAAGAGAGACCGTCAAAGGAGAAACAACCCTCCCTTATATAGTTTCTACTTCCCTAAATTATAGCCAAAATGTGAGTGGAATTGTGGCTAATATCATGGAGAAAAAGTAGGGAAGACTGGGTTGTGGCGGTTGCCACAACCCTAGTTTTGGACTCCATGGCGAGCGCCACATTTAAAGGGATGAGTGCCACAACATTCATGCTTTGTGGCGGGCGCCACCACCCTCTTTGGATCATGTGGCGGGCACCATACGTCCAAGTGGTGGGCGCCACAAGCCCATTTGGTGTGGTGGGACCATACTTTTTACTTTCCTCCATTTGCTTCTCTTTTTTCTTTCCTTTTTGTTATTTTCCACTTTGGTTGCTTGTAAGCCTTTTATTCGATATATACTTGCAATAAACATAAAATACTGCGTAATAATAAGTGTTGGTCAAGTAAAAAGCAGTTCATATGAAGCCAAAAATACGATACGTTTTCGCGTTATCAAACTCCCCCATACTTA
The DNA here is from genome assembly GCF_024323335.1 of Lathyrus oleraceus. Lineage (NCBI taxonomy): Eukaryota > Viridiplantae > Streptophyta > Magnoliopsida > Fabales > Fabaceae > Lathyrus > Lathyrus oleraceus. The sequence goes on along the minus strand of NC_066579.1, from coordinate 192,320,077 downwards.
AACTTTTGCTTGTCCTCAAGAAAATGCTGCGTATATGAATAAGAAGTTTGGTAACATCTTTACAGCATAAAGTATCAAGGCTCGTAAAAGACACAGTTGCTTTCGGATACTCATTCTAGTCTATAAACTTTACTTTGGTTAAAAATTGCATTAACAGGTACTCACTTCCACACTAAGGGTATCGTTGGAACACATAGTCGCAATATTGCAACCATAAGTCTCCCTTCTATACAAACCAATCAAAATCATGTTGTCATGCCTAAGCCTACCTTATTAAACCTTCTTTTTATCCTTTTCCATTCTGGCACAGTTACATTAAGCTCGTTATCCTTTCACATTCATAGCAAGATAATATGTTAGTGACTATGATCTCATCATTATTTATTTATTTCTTTTTTGCATTTTGGCTCAAATAACAGTTAAAGATGGTTATACCGTTGGGCTAAATGACTGGGTGAGGGTCACCTAACTTAGAAGGAACAACATTTTTCATACATTTCATAATCTTTTCTTCTTTTAGGCCTGAGAGCATACACTTATTTGCATCGACTTCTTGCGTAGTGTGTGCTTAGGATGGTGTTGACTGCTAGATAAACTACTTAACGAATATTAAAGGATAGAATTTAAGGCTATGGCATCACAAGTACTCAAATCGATCTTATACTTGGGAGATTTAAGGTGTTAAAACAATACCGATCTTATAAAGTTTTTCCAAATATCTACAATTCAACCTCAGTTTTATTTATAGGTTAGAATTTTCAAAAGATGTACTGTATCTCTAAGTCCAGATTTTCAAAAAAATTGTATGGCTTAAGCAAAATGGGTGAATTAGTAAATAACGAAAACCATGCATAAAAACTCGATAACACATTAATATTTAACTCAACTAACACTTAACAAAAATAAAATAACAAAAGGAAATAACAATAATTTTAATCTACCTAGAAAGCGATAAATAAAAGTGGTAGAGCTTCCTCCCCCATACTTAAATTGTGCATTGTCCCCAATGCAACGATATAAGTTAGGAAAGAAAGGTAGAACCTGGGTATCTTGCTACTGGCGCCTTCTGCCACGTGTACATGGACATCCACCGTTTCCTAGCTGGTGAGGTGGCGTATATTCCTGGAGATCTTCCACATGCACTATCAATGCTGCCATTTCATCAATCAAACCAGGCATTTTTTGTTCGGTTCTGAAAGCGTAGTCGTTCTGATCATGCTGCATTTGGCGAAGAATTTGCATCATTTCAGTTTACTGAGCTTCCATGTTTTGGATTTGTAGGTCGCGCTGAGCGTCTAATTCGCTATGCCACAACAGTTCAACATAGATCTCATCAAGGGTGGTTGGTGCCACATTTCTTATTCTAGGTCTTTGGCTGGAGGATGTACCTGCAACATTTTCAGATGACATGTGTGTGGTGTGTGGGTCAGTAGCAGGAGAAGCTTGCTCCGGAATGTAATCCTCATCGGTGTCCCAGCCAGCAGCTACATTTTCAAGAATGTGCGCGGGGACTTGGTTAGGCACCAGATCATTAATATAACAATAATTTTCTGGGTTACGCATATCTGTACGAGTTGGATTTGGGAGGATTAAATCTTGTAAGATATTATTTGCAATTATTAAATTAAACTTACCGTCCCCCCTTCATTTTACCAATTTCATGCTCCTTGCCATGTCTATGTCAATGGCATGATGCGAGAGCGGGCTTAGCCTGGAGAATTTTTCTTCGAGTCCTAGGACTCTGGCTATGGAGGTTATTCAACCTCCAAAAATAATTGGCCCTCTCTTCGTATTGACAATGGCCTGCATGTGAGATAGCATAAAAGGGACAGTATTCACCTTTTGTGGCAAAAATATGGCGAACAAATAAAAGAGTTCTTTTTTGTTCACCTTGCTAGAATTTGCTCGGCCAAAAATGGTGGACGCCAATATTTGGCGGAAATATCGAATAGCCGGGTTGTGAATTAAAGTGGCTCTATTTCCCTCAAAACTATGGATTACTGTACCAGTTATTGCCCTCCAAAATGGTTGAAAGGCGCGTTGCCAACCCTCAGTATCTGGGACCTCACTTATTACGCCATCCCCATGGGGAAATTGTAGCAGGTCCGCAAGTTGGGAAAATGTAAAGGCATATTCAATGTTGAATAAACGAAACTGGACAGTCCCACTAGAACAGTTTGTGTTGGGTGTGTGACTAAAAATTAACGAACTTAGAAATTCTAGTGTTAATTGAGCATAGACGGGATCCTTAAGAGATAGGAAATAATTTAAATTTAAAGTGCCTAGCATATAGTTAACACTATCTAAAATTCCTAAGGCAAATAAACAGGGTTCATTGGCATACCTTGTTGATTCGATCTTTCTTGCGCTTAGAGTCGTGTACGTCTCTTCCTATAACTCACCTGGCTCGCCGTTTCTGAACACTATTTCGTATTCCCTCATTTGTGTCATGATGAATTTTACACTTCTCGTGTAACGTAGTAACAAGAAATAGTAGAATTATGTTTATGAGAGGTGTGGTTTGGTGAGGTTATGTTGGTGGTTTATATAAAGATGACGGTGGTTGGAAATTGATTAATGAAATAAATTTCATTTACGGTCTTCAATGCCTCGGTCAAAGAATTTGAAAATGGTTGAAAAGGCTTTAATACATTGTCAAGCATGCAAGGGACAAAGTAATTAAGGGGTTTGATGTGACAAATAGTACAGCAGCATGCGCGTGAACGGTAATGTGGTGGTTGGCGCCACTGTTTATGCTCGTGGAGGGCGCCACTAGGGACTTGTGGCGGGTGCCACGGTCTTCACATGGGCGCCACAGCCTGTGTGTGGCAGGCGCCACATGCAGTGTGGTTTGTTCCCATGTGTGGACCCCTTTATTGCTTTGACCATAATTTTCATTTGAATTTTGATTTACCGGCATAAAATAATGGTTTAATAATTAGTTAGAAGAAAACCAACATAATATATAGGTAGGAATGAGAAAGAAGATATGGTAAAGTGACATTAAAATTCAAAATTGAAAAATAAAAGAATGGGGTAGACGGGAAAAGATGATATAATTCGTCTACTGGAATAAAAAGAAATGAAGTAATTAAATAAATTCCCAATGTGTAAAAACAACAATAAAATTCCAAACAAGAAAATAAAATAAATGTCAGTAAATCGGTAATATTCAAATAAATTAGACATTACGGCGGCTGCTGGTAGGAGGAGCAAACGAGTAGAAGTGTTGGTAGATGTGATTCAGGTTCTCTGTCACTACATCCATAAAGTCGTGGAATTCCATGCGCAAGGTGATTAGCTCGCCTCTCAGATTGGCGACGTCTGTCTGAACAGCTTCGATAGCAGCAACATGATCGGTTAGAGGTGCAGCAGGTATAACTGGGGCGTGTGATTCAGCATCAGAGAGATAATTGTCATAGTGGTCGTAGATTTTGGGTGTCTCTAGAGGAGAAGGTGGCGCATCTGGTGGTCCATCCAAATCATAGAGCCAGTTGTTCCTATCATGTACACTCGTCATATGGTTTGGCAAGGTAAATAGGTGTACTACTTGGCTGTTAATTAGCAATTCAAACACATCCGGACCTAGGTTCCTAATGATACTGGTGTTGGAACAAAATCCTATGTTCATTGGTTGTATCCCACCTAAAGGGTTGAGCCTGATAAGTGGTTTTCTTAGTGATAGGGGATTCTATGAGCTCAAATTGAAGGACCATTGCCATGTTCATTCAAAGTGAAAGATACAAGACACATTGAGAATCTCTTAAGAGGCTTGTTTGATGATTGCTTATACTTTGTGTGATTGCTTATTCCAAAGGATGGGAGCTACTTGGATCATCAATATGATCTCAAGAGAGGAACTCCATTGTGGTTTTGTTTCTTTATCCCTTTCCTTTTTGCTTTACTTAGGACTTATCCATTCTTCTTCTTCTCTCCACTCTAACCCAAGCCAAAACCTTTTGTGAAAACATTTAACCTTTGTTTTCAACATTAGAAACCTAAGCCTTATGCTTTTGATTTTCAAACTCTCTTTTCATAACACTTATTTTGAATTGAATCTTCAAGTCAACTTTGACCATTTTGTATATACTTCTAATTGGTAAATATAACCCATTCAAATTTCTTTTTGTGGTTCCAATGGCCACCTTCTTTAATCAAATATTTTCATAACCTTTAGCTATTAGGTTTGAGTTATCCTTGTGGTAGATGTCATGATCACCTATATCCTTAGTGATGGACAATGAGCCTTCTATGCTTATTATAGGGTTAACCCCTCACTAGCATGTTGAAGCTATCCTCACATGGTGGATTTGTGGTTTGGTTGAGTTTTCTCCCTTTGATAACAAAAGACCTTAAGGCTTTTGGACCAATCAATTCACCAACTCATTTTGAAATTTTTACCCCGAACTACGAGGTTTTGATCCTAATCTTTTTATAAGAGGGTACGTAGGCAATGGGTTCATCCATCCAAACACAAAATGTAAATAAACTTGTATATTCTCTTCTCATCTCTTCAATCATGTTTGCACAAGTAAATTTTCACAAAAAATAACAACCTTACAACAAGTATGAAAAGGGCTCCCTAGGAGTACCTAGGATGTTTTGGGTGCCTAACACCTTCCCATTACATAACCAACCCCCTTACCTAGATCTTTGTTTCTCTTTTACTAGTTTTTGTTAAAACTTTTAGGTTTTTGTTCGCTTTCTAACCATTCCTTTGGATAAATAGAAGTGCGGTGGCGACTCGACTTGTATGATTTACCTTGGATTTAGTCAATATCTCTAATGGTAACGAATACCCCGCTACAGAAAAGTGGCGACTCTTCTGGGGACCATTTTCCTAGTGGGTTTTGCCTACTTTTCATTTTTGTTGTATTATATTGTTATGTGACATATTTTTGTGCAATTTGGGATAACTGTATAGTATGTAATGATTGAATTGCTTGAATATTAATTCCTTGTATGCTTGGTGATCTTTGTGAGATGAGTTCTATACTCGGACTCGAGTGCACTTAAGATAGAAGAATGGCGTAGTCTTGTTGACTTGTGTGGAGTTATTCCTTAGCATGTTGACTTGCAAGTCCATTCACTTGGTGGTGGTCATGTTGGGATCAATAATGTCATACAAGTAAGTTGTGGTTAGACATTACTCTTTCCAATATAGACCTTAGAAACCAAGGACCTTAGTTTACCAAGCCCGTCTTGGCCTATTCTTAGGATGTAGTGCGAAAGTCGTTCAAATGTAAGATTTGATACAATTGTTACGCGATACTACACTAATAAGAGTCTCTCTTGAGAATATTTTTGGAATACGAGTAGTTGTTTCTCCAATAATATCCAAAAGATGGGATAATGACTATTGGAACCTCTTGTAGAACATGGTTGGCAGGTTTAAACCCTAGTACACTCCCTTTGGTTGGTTCTTAACTGAAACTCCATGCTCGTGACTTGCAACAAACCCTTGATTCATGGTTGATCCGTTCATGTATCCTTAATATTAATGGAACTTGGGTGTTGATAAGGTGTAAACCATAATCCACCAAAATGGATGATTGATATTAAGGATGATATGATCCATCCCATGACCTTTGTTTGGTGTGCTTTGCTTGATCCTTGAGTGTGATTGTTGCATTCATGCATTCATGCACCCATTTGCATCCATATCACCAATAATAAATAAATTTTTCAAGGAACTTAAGGGGTTTATTTGCAAAATTTTCAGACATGGAAAGACAAAGAAGGAATACAAAGAAGTACAATTTCAGACAACCAGATTTGAAAGAGCTAAGGAATTTGACATCCTATGTATTAGATCCTTTGGGTTTCAAGGCTCGTTTCGGGAAGCTTCTTCCTCTTTTGACTACTCAGGTGGATGAAGGGTTGATGAGTGTATTGGTGCAGTTTTATGATCCCTTGTACCATTGTTTCATGTTTCCAGATTTCCAGCTTTTGCCTACGCTTGAGGAGTATGCTTACCTCGTGGGTATACCGATTCTAGACCAGTTGCCGTTCAGTGGCTTGGAGAATATTCCTACTTCTCGAGAGATAGCTGATATGTTGCACATAGATGAATCTCTGGTTGGTGCTTATATGACTACCAAAGGTGGAATTCAAGGTCTCCCTTCTGAGTTCCTCATTGCTCAAGCTACTGTATATGGGAAGGCCATGAGTGAGGATGCCTTTGAAGCCATATTTGTACTTCTCATTTATGGATTGGTATTGTTCCCCAACATCGACAAGTTTGTGGATGTGAACGCTATTAGGATCTTCTCTACTCTTAATCCCGTTCCGACTCTGTTGGGTGATACCTATTTTTCTTTGCATATGAGGAATGCAAAGGGTGGTGGTGCCATTGTGTGTTGTTTGCCTCTGTTGTATAAGTGGTTTATTTCTCACTTACCACAGACGGTCGCTTTCAAGGAGAACGAAAGATGTCTACGGTGGTCCACGAGACTTATGTCTCTCACTAATGATGATATTTCTTGGTACAACCGTGTGTATGATGGTGTGCAGATTATCGACTCTTGTGGTGAATTCTCCAATGTGCCTCTTCTTGGTACATGTGGTGGGATTAACTACAACCCTGTTTTAGCACGTCGTCAGCTTGGGTTCCCCCTAAAGGATAAACCCAATAACATTCTGTTAGAGGGTGTGTTCTTTCAGGAGGGTAAAGATCCCTAAAACTTGAAGGGCGGAATGGCCCGCGCTTGGCGCAAGATTCATAGGAAAGGAAGGAAAGAGTTGGGTCCTAAGAATTGTATTGCTATGGAACCTTACACTGCTTGGGTTAGGAAGAGAGTGTCTGAGTATCTCATGCCTTATGAGTATCCGAGACCTACACCTTTGGTTATGGCTGGGCCTTCAACCCTCCCTGACCAAGGAGTAGAGGAGTTGAGAGACGAAGACCGATCACGTGCTTGGATCCCTGAAAGGGAGGAGTTGCTTCAGCAGATCAAGGAGAAGGATGCTTTGATAGAGTTTCTCGAACATCAGGTTATTGATGATCTTAATGATGCATGGACTTCTCTACTTCCTCAGTCTTCCAGGTTCTGGAAGAGGAAGTACGACAGACTCGCCAAGGAGAAGGCAGATATGGAAGCAGCCTACGAGAGGGAGGTGAAGAGGCTTCGTGCGTCCTATCTTCCTGTGTCCCGAGCTTTGGATGATTGTTTCTAGGGATCCATAGGATGATTATTTTCCTTTTCTCTTATATATGATTGACAATGATGTACTTCTTTGATATAAAATATTTCCCAGACATTATATAAAAATGTTTAATACTTCCAAAAATTTGCAAATAGAACCCTAAAGTTCCTTTGAAATAAAAGAAAAATCATATGCACGAGCATTGCATGCATCATGTGCATAAGCAGGTTTTGTTCCCGGCTTCTTGTCCTGTGGTCTAACTCTGTGTTCTTCATTTATTTTGAAGACAAGCTGACTCACCGGTACTACACTAGAGCCAACATTTCAAGGTTGATGGATCATCTGGAACAAGAGAACCGCGAGCTGAAAGAGGAAGTGGCCAGATTAAGTGCCTTGATGGAATCATTCTTGGCTGCCCAGAGCCAGTCTTCTCTGACACCTTTAACTCCTCCCCAGAGGATAGTCATCTCTGATATTATATCCTCAACTGTTCCTGCAGCCAGTGCATACTTTGCTCCAGCGTCCATGCCAGCCGAGTTCCCATGGGGGATTCCTCCCAATTTCATGCTCGAGGGTCCTGCTCCTACCTTTGCTTCTATGCTGGCATCTAGCCCGGTCCTTGTTGTTCCTCCTCTTGTCGTGCATACTATGCCCAGGGTAGACGAAACCATCTATCATTCTGAGCCGTCTGAGGATCCAGATGTTTATGAGAAGATGGACGCTATGAATGATCGATTTCTTGAACTTCGCAAGGAATTGAAAACTCTCAGAGGAAAGGATCTTTTCGGCAAGTCTGTTGCCGAACTATGCCTGGTTCCTAATGTGAAGATTCTTGTGAAATTCAAGGTCCCTGACTTTGAAAAATACCAGGGAAATACTTGTCCTCTCAGCCACCTGGTCATGTATGCCAGGAAGATGTCGACTCAGACCGACAATGACCAATTGCTCATCCACTACTTTCAGGACAGTCTGTCCGGTGCCGCTCTGCGTTGGTACATGGGTTTAGACAGTGCGAACATCCGATCCTTCAACGATCTTGGCGAGGCCTTCGTCAAGCAGTACAAGTACAATGTGGATATGGCTCCCGATAGGGATCAATTGAGGGCCATGTCCCAGAAGTACAAGGAAACGTTTAAAGAGTACGTCCAGAGGTGGCGAGAGTTAGCAGCACAGATTGTGCCTCCGCTAGAAGAGAAAGAGATGACTAAGATCTTTTTGAAGACCTTAAGTTCTTTTTATTATGAGCGGATGATTGCTAGCGCTCCTTCTGACTTCACCGAAATGGTGAATATGGGGATGCGTCTAGAAGAAGGGGTTAGAGAAGGACGTCTGACCAGAGAAGAAGGCTCTTCCGCCAAACGTTATGGGGAATTTGCAAAGAAGAAAGATGGAGAGGCACATGCTGTGACCTCCCATGTGAAGCCAAGAAGACCCTCTGAGAGGAGGAAGACTGTGCGTCCTGCCGGTAACCAGCACCAGGTGGCTCATATAGCGCCGTTTTCAGAGACAATCAGCAATACCAGCAACACCACAACAATCAGCAACCACATCCGCAATATCAACAACAACAGCATCGACCGCAACAGCAGGCCTACCAGCCTCGAAACAGTAATCAAACTTGCACGAGTTACGAGAGGAAAAGGGTCACCTTTGATCCTATTCCAATGACGTATGCAGAATTATATCCCTCTTTGATAGAGAGGAAGTTGATTACTCCGAGAGACCCACCGGCTATACCTGCTAACCCCCAGTGGTGGTATAAGCCCGAATTACACTATGTTTACCATTCCGGTGCTCCCGGCCACGACGTGGAGAATTGTTACCCTTTGAAGACCAAGGTTCAAGACCTTGTGAGGTGTGGCATTCTGTGTTTCGAGGACGTAGGTCCTAATGTGAAGAAGAACCCATTGCCCGAGCATGGGAAATCCGTCAACATGGTCCAGGGTTGCCCTGGCAAATACAAAGTCAAATATGTCAGTCATATTCGACAATCTCTGTCGAGATGCATCATTTGCTATGTGAGTATATTCATTATGAGCATGACCATGATAGATGCCGAGTTTGTTTTGTCAATCAAAGGGGTTGTCGCCAGGTGCGCAAAGATGTTCAGGAAATGCTGGATGAAGGAGTTATTGAGATCCTTCAAAACAAAAATGTTGATGAAGATGCTGACGAAGTCAACGTAATTTCTCCAATGTTCTGGATCCCCGAACCTGTTATCATCAGGTATGATGGTAGCAAGCAGAAGGTTTCTCCTACATTAACCATCAAGCCAGCCGGACCAGTACCATACTCTTCTGAGAAGGCAATTCCCTATCGCTACAATGCTGTTACGGTAGAAAATGGGAAAGAGGTGTCCTTGCCATCTTCCTCTGTTGTTAACATTGCGGATGTTAGCGGTTTGACCCGTAGTGGTTGTGTATTTTCAGCACCCTCGAAGCCCAAGCTAATGCTGATTCTGTTGAACGCCCGATTGGGAATGCGGTGAGCACTCCGAATCCGGCACTTGTTGCTAAGCCCTCCTCTACATTGATAACTCCTAATTTTGTTGGCCCAAGCGGCAATGTGAAAGAAGATTGTGATGAGATGCTGAAGCTCATCAAGAGAAGCGAGTACAATGTTGTAGACCAACTTCTACAAACGCCATCCAAAATATCTGTGTTATCATTGCTTTTGAATTCAGAACCACACCGAGAGGCTCTACAGAAGGTTTTAGATGTGGCATATGTGGATCACGATGTCACGATAGAACAATTCGATAGCATTGTTGCAAACATTACTGCTTGTAACAACTTGAGTTTTTGTGACTCTGATCTCCCCGAGGAGGGAAGAGACCACAACTTGGCACTACATATATCTATGGGTTGCAAAGACGATGCCATGTCCAATGTGCTGGTGGACACTGGGTCATCATTGAACGTATTGCCAAAATCCACTCTCTCGAAACTGTCATATCAAGGGCCTCCCATGAGGCAGAGTGGAATAGTTGTGAAGGCTTTCGATGGGTCTCGTAACATTGTGATTGGGGAAGTTGATCTCCTAGTCAAAATCGGACCGAGTGATTTCCAAATTACCTTCCAGGTTATGGACATTCACCCGTCGTATAGCTGTCTCTTAGGCAGACCATGGATTCATGAGGCGGACGCCGTGACATCCACCCTACACCAGAAACTGAAATTTGTGAAGAATAAGAAGCTGGTGGTGGTAGGGGGAGAAAAGGCTCTCCTGGTTAGCCATTTGTCTTCCTTCTCATACATAGATGCTGAGGATGAAGTTGGAACTCCTTTCCAAGCTTTATCTATTGCTGAGCCTATGGAGAAGAGAACTCCTTCATTTGCTTCCTATAAAGATGCAAAGTTGGCCATTGAGTGTGGTGTAACTGCTGGTTTAGGGAGGATGATTGAGCTAGAAGACAACAAGTCTCGGGTTGGCATAGGTTATTCATCTGAGGTTTTCAACATGCAAGGGTTGTTCACGAGTGGAGGTTTCATCCACACCAGTCAGAGTGAGGAAGCTGCTGCCATTCTGGAAGAGGACGAAGAGGATTCTGGCAACTTCATCATCCCTGGTGGGGTCTGCAACAATTGGGTCGCTGTGGATATTCCAACAGTTATCCATAAGTCGAAGTAATGTTCATGATGTTTAAAAACCCTCCTCCCATGCCAAAAGGAGGAGTGATGACATTGTTAGCGCATCAATACAATGATATTTTCATTCAATAAATTCATGTTAAATGTTTGTTTTTCCAATTATTTTCCCTTTTCTCTTTTTGCATGAAATTGGTGATCATATAAAACCTAAAAATAAAATAAAATCAATCTTTTATTTGCATAATGATTTGCCTTGTTTGAATACTAAAGCCTTTCATATCCAAAATCATTATGCAGGTTGATCAAACCCATTGAACATAATGACCCAACACCATCTCCCAACTTTGAATTCCCTGTATTTGAAGCGGAAGAGGATGATGTTGAAGAGATTCCTGACGAGATTACCCGTCTACTTGAGCATGAAGAGAAGATCATTCAGTCGCATCTCGAGAATCTAGAAACAATCAACTTGGGGTCCGAAGATTGTGTGCAAGAAGTGAAGATTGGGGCACTCCTTGAAGAATCTGTTAAGAAAGGGTTGATTGATTTGCTACGAGAATATATTGATGTCTTCGCCTGGTAATATGAAGACATGCCCGGTCTAGATACTGGTATTGTGCAACATTTCTTACCCTTGAAATCTGAGTGCGTGCCCGTGAAGCAGAAGCTCAGAAGAACTCATCCTGATATGGCAGTGAAGATTAAAGAGGAAGTTCAGAAGCAAATTGATGCGGGGTTTCTGGTGACTTCTACATATCCTTAATGGGTAGCCAATATTGTGCCCGTGCCTAAGAAAGACGGAAAAGTCCAAATGTGTGTGGACTATAGAGACTTGAATAAAGCTAGTCTAAAGAATGATTTTCCTCTACCACACATTGATATGTTGGTAGATAATACAGCTAAATTCAATGTCTTCTCATTTATGGACGGATTTTCCGGATATAATCAGATCAAAATGGCACCCGAGGATATGGAGAAGACAACATTCATCACACCTTGGGGAACATTCTGTTATCGAGTGATGCTCTTCGGTCTGAAGAACGCCGGAGCAACGTATCAAAGAGCTATGACCACCTTGTTTCATGATATGATACACAAGGAGATCGAGGTATATGTTGACGATATGATCGCCAAGTCAAGAACGGAAGTTGAACATGTAGAGCACTTGTTAAAGCTTTTTCAGCGTTTGAGGAAGTATAAGCTCCATCTGAATCCCAACAAGTGTACATTTGGAGTCCGTTCCGGCAAGTTATTGGGCTTTATTGTCAGTGAAAGAGGTATTGAGGTTGATCCTGCAAAGGTCAAAGCAATACAAAAGATGCCTGCGCCCAAAAATGAGAAGCAAGTCCGAGGTTTTCTTGGCCGCTTGAATTATATTTCCAGATTCATATCCCACATGACTGCCACATGTGCACCAATATTCAAGCTTCTCCGGAAAGATCAGTCTCAGGATTGGACCGAGGATTGCCAGAAAGCTTTCGACAGTATTAAAAAGTATCTGTCTGAGCCTCTGATCCTGTCTCCGGCCGTGGAAGGAAGACCTTTGATTATGTATCTTACTGTTCTTGAAGACTCAATGGGTTGTGTCCTTGGTCAGCAAGACGAATCAGGGAAGAAAGAATATGATATTTACTACCTGAGCAAGAAGTTCACTGATTATGAGTCTCGATATTCAATGCTTGAGAAAACATGTTGTGCTTTGGCCTGGGTTGCTAAGCGCTTACGCCAGTATATGATAAATCATACGACTTGGTTGATATCCAGAATGGATCCAATCAAGTATATCTTCGAGAAGCCTGCTTTAACCGGGAGGATTGCCCGGTGGCAGATGTTGTTATCTGAGTATGATATTGAGTATCGAGCTCAGAAGGCTATTAAAAGTAGTATCATGGCTGACCACTTGGCACATCAGCCGGTCGAGGATTATCAGTCAGTTCAGTATGACTTCCCGGATGAGGAAATTCTGTATTTGAAAGTGAAAGATTGTGATGAGCCTACACTCGATGAAGGGCCAGAGCTTGGTTCCAGATGGAGTATGGTGTTTGATGGCGCTGTAAATCAGTACGGAAATGGTATTGGGGCAGTGATTATTACTCCTCAGGACACACATATTCCTTTTACAGTAAGGCTAACTTTCAAATGCATGAATAATATGGCTGAGTATGAGGCATGTATTATGGGATTGGAGGAATGCATTGATCTAAGGATCAAGCATCTTGATGTTTATGGTGATTCGGCCCTCGTTGTTAATCAGATTAAGGGTGAATGGGAAACGAATCAGCCTGGTCTTATTCCATATAGGGATTATGCGAAGAGGATTTCAACGTTCTTTACTGAGGTTGAGTTCCATCATATTCCTCGAGATGAGAATCAGATGGCAGACGCTCTTGCTACACTTACTTTTATGATTGTGGTAAAACTTTGGAATGAAGTCCCCAATATCACTGTCATGCGCTTGGACAGACCAACTCATGTATTTGTAGTAGAAGATGTGAAAGATGATAAGCCATGGTATTATGACATCAAGTGTTTCCTTCAGAACTAGGTTTACCCGCCTGGGGCATCGGTGAAAGATAGGAAGACTTTGAGGAGATTGTCAGGAAGTTTCTACCTCAACGGTGATGTACTTTATAAGAGAAATTTTGACATGGTTCTGCTCAGATGCGTGGATAGACACGAAGCAGACCTGTTGATGACTGAGGTCCATGAGGGCTCATTTGGTACTCATTTCAATGGACATGCCATGGCTAGAAAGATGTTTAGAGCAGGCTATTATTGGCTGACAATGGAGTCTGACTGTTGCAAAATATGTGAAGAAATGCCATAAGTGTCAGATTTATGCGGATAAGATTCATATCCCCTCGACACTTCTGAATGTGATCTCATCACCTTGGCCTTTCTCTATGTGGGAAATTGACATGATTGGCATGATAGAACCGAAAGCGTCTAATGGACACATATTTATTCTCGTAGCAATTGATTACTTCACTAAGTGGGTTGAAGCGGCATCATATGCAAATGTGACCAGGTAGGTGGTCGTGAAGTTTGTCAAGAATCAACTCATATGCCGTTATGGTGTGCCAGATAAGATCATTACTGATAATGGATCTAACTTGAACAACAAAATGATGAAAGAGCTGTGTAGTGAGTTCAAGATTGCGCATCATAATTCTTCTCCTTACAGACCCAAGATGAATGGGGATGTTGAAGCTGCTAAAATGAATATCAAGAAGATTATCCAAAAGATGGTTGTCACATACAAGGATTGGCACGAGATGCTGCCATTTGCTTTGCATGGATATCGTACATCTGTCCGCACTTCAACAGGGGCAACCCTTTTCTCTCTTGTTTATGGCATGGAGGCCGTACTCCTAGTAGAGGTGGAGATCCCATCAATGAGAGTCTTGATGGAGGCCAAGTTGATTGATGCTGAATGGGTTCAGAGTCGTTATGACTAGCTGAACTTGATAGAAGAAAATAGATTGACGACTATGTGCCATGGTCAGTTATATCAACAAAGAATGAAGAAAGCTTTTGATAAGAAGGTCAAGCCTCGTGTGTTCCGAGAAGGTGACCTTTTGCTCAAGAAAGTCTTGTCTTTCGCGCCCGATTCCAAGGGCAAGTGGACTCCAAACTATGAACGTCCATATGTTGTTAAGAGAGCCTTTTTAGGTGGTGCTTTAATACTTACAACTATGGATGGGGAGAATTTCACTCGTCCTGTGAATTCAAATGCAGTCAAGAAATACTTGGCCTAAAAATAAAAACAGAATAGCTCGCTAAGTTGAAAACCCGAAAGGGCGGCTTAGGCAAAAATGAGCGTCTCGGTGGATTGAAAACCCGAAAGGGCGGTCCAGGCAAAAGTTAGAGACATAAAAAAATGAATATAGGTATCCCTCTAGATTGAATACCTCATCCTGGGGCAATCTAGGCAAAAATTAGGGATTTGGCAAGTAACTGCATCCTGACAAGACTTTGTTATACAACTGTCATCCGTCAGAGATTCTCGCCCATTCGTCGTCAACCGAAGCTTCGAATACATCGAATTCAAAATTGGTGAAGAGATGGTCATTATGTTCAATGTAGCCCTTTTCCAATATATATCACCAATTTCAAATTTGTAAAGATCTATGGAGTCTTGCCATTTGCGGACTACCATTCCATCAAATAAATTTGAGCCTTTTATCCAATTATTTGCACTCTTATTTGTTTCTATTCGACAAATGTTTTGCATGTTTTAATTGAAAAAAAAATATCATTATTTTGAAGAAACAAATTTTTCATAACCTGTTTTTTAACAAAGTGAACATTCACTACGACGAAAAGACACTTAGGAGATCCTCAATGCTATCCCAACGATGGTATGATCTCCAACAGGGTAAGACATTTGTTCATTTTCTTGGCATTGACTGTATCTTCTTCCTCCGGGGCCTTTTGTGGTTTATCCTACTGAGTGGAATGCTTGTTGAGATATTCACCACTCTTCCCTTCAGCAGAGTAGCAACCTTTCCTCCTCAGCAGATGTGATCTCCTTGGTGGGTACGGTACTTGGTGGTTGATCCCCAGAATCCCTTTATCCCTCGGATAGATTCCCCAATGGAGTTGCTTACGCAGCAGATTTTATTTGTGCAATAAACTCCTATCCCCAGCGGGATCGACTGATGATTCATCCCCTGCAGAGGTCTTTGCTTCCTGGTATCTCTAATCCCCGACAAATTGGATACTCTCCATGGAGTCTGGCTTTCTCTCTTGAGATGTAGTACCGACTGTTGAGTGCTTATTCCCTGGAGATGTATGTGTTAGAAATGTCTGTTTGTCAGCATTCATCATACATAAACCACGCTTGTGTGCATATAATTTTCAAACACTCGGATATTCATATTGTATTCTTTGCCATATATCTTTGTTTGTTATTCTCTGCTAGTTGGTAGTACATTCCCAAAGCAGGTGTCGGCGTCTGATCCCTCAATATAGAGTCAGCCCGTTAAGCAGAAAGTATTTATCTTTCCTTCCGCATTCCCCCACTGAGTTATATTCTTGTGGACGACGGTTGTTTTTGTCTCCTCCCAACACATATATTGGGATGGGTTCCCCTATTGAGTTATATCCTCACTAGGACGAGTCTTGATTCAGTTTGCCTCTTTGGTTTGATCCTAAATTGGCCTTCTTGTGGCTGTTTCCTGTGTTTCCCCGTGGTATAAATGAATAATTGCTCAGTAATCGGTAATTATTCATCTTATCCTCGACGGAGTCTGTGGTTTTCTACCCTTATACCGGTAGTTATAAACCCTACTTTCTCCCCTTTGAAGAGTTAAACATTTTGTTCATCCTAATCGATGACGGTTACTCTTCCGTGGTTTTCTACCCAGTATCCTGTAGATGTAATCCCCTCCTTGACGTTTATCATTATCCAATATTCGGTGTTGATATTCCCTTTTTTTGGATAATTGCTCTGATTAGGCAGTTTATCCCCAGCAAGTCATCTTTCTTACCGGTTGTCGGTAATGTTTGTTGCTCCCCTTGATTGGTCATCATTATATACCTAGTTTCGGTATCCCGATGCCTTTCTCTCTCGGTCGATCTATCCTTTATTAACCCAGTAACCGGTTGTGGATAATCTTCCATGCGAGTATATTATCTATGTTCTGACGGTAATATATAATATATCTCATGCACTCTTCGGTCGAAGCCTTTTGTTCTTCCCCAGTCGAGTAAGATTCGTATCCCTTTTTTGGAATCGAATGTCCATCCTATAATCGAGTTTGCTTTTAGCCCTCTTTTGGATGATGAGTGTCTTGGGAATATTCCCCAATTCACGCTTTGGTTGGTCGCCTATTATATGCCCAGTAACCGGCATCCCTGGTGTTCCTTCCTTCTGCTCCCTATTATGACTTTTTGTCCCCTGTGGAGTCAAATTTTCCTGAGTTGAAATATACCTTTCTAGGTCTTCCTCAGATGGTTTGGTTGATTGATATCTCTCACCCTTATACCGGCCTTAGATACTCATTCTTCCCGAGCATGTTGTTCTCTCACCCTTATGCCGGTGTTCAGATCACACGTCTCCTTGAGCTTATTACCCAGTAACCGGTAATACCTCATCCCGTTGCTTCCCCAGGAGATTTTCTGTTGGGATCTCCCTCAGTTGAGTCCTTAGTGGACATCCCCACCTGAGTCCGGATTTTTATCCGAAGTATCCGTCGCGGATAATATTTGGCTGTATTGGCATATTCCCCAATACATGCATCTTCGAGTCAGCTCGAGTCCTTCCATTGATTTATTTCATGGATTCTCTCTGTGTCTCTCAGCAAGTCTCGAGTCGTGACCTGCTCACGCATTTTTACCCTTTGCTCCCCCAGAGTCTCTGTCTCCCTAGTGAGTATATTACTCCTTTGGATTTTTTTAGTTTCTCCAGATTTCTTTTTCTTTTGTGGACGCCTATCCCCACGGAGTTTTACCATTTGCATGCATGCATCTGCATCATGAGGTCTCTTAGGGACCAAAATTCGTCTCTTTGTTATTATTTAAGCCCATTCTACCCCGTCGAAACGAAGATTTTAACCTTCACTTCTCCGGCTAGAATGACCTTAAATAGGGGCATATGTAAGACCCCAATTTTGGCCCTAAGATCCCTCATGGCATCATAACATTGCATTTGCAAAGCCTCAAGGATCATAAGCATCTTGGTTCCCTTTGCCTTTGGGTGGGACCTCTTATGAGTAGTTTGAGATTACCAAGCATGCTTGAATTGTATATCATTGCTTTTCTTATTTTGTTTACTAACCAAAAGCACAAAAATATGTCACTAACATCTTTTGTTTGTAGCTTAAGCAATCACAAGGTCCAAAGCTTCTAGGAGATCATATGTGCAATGATAAGGCCAAGAGGAGATGATAGCAAGCATGGCAATGGTTCCCAAAGCTCTCATCCATCAAATATGCCTTCCTAGCATCTCAATTCATCATTTTGATCAAAGCAAGTCAAATGGTTTGAGGTTTGTGCCCCAAAGAAACCCTAATTCATCTGTGCACCACAATGCCTTGTTCTTGAAGCAACCTCAACCCATGATCAAATACAATCAAGGGAAGTTCTTTAATTAATCATTTCATGCATATTTGAACTTGTTTGAGTGTCCTCAATCATCAATTCATCAAGATATGAGTCATGGACTTGAGAAGTTGATCAGTCAATTCATCTGACTATTTTGAAATGCACTGAGACCTAACTTTTTATGTGTTAGTCAAATGGAGATAATTCCAAAAGAAAAAATGTTCTTAAGGACAATATGAACAACTTTCATGTTCATAAAAAATTGATTTGAAGCTTGGAAGGTCATCTCCCATTCCAAGACATTATAGGTCATTTTGACTGAAACCCTAATTTTGGGTCAACTTCCCAAGGACATAACTCATTCATTTTTTATGATTTTGAGGTGGGATAAAATGAATTGTAAAGCTTAAAATGTCTACGTAAAATGTTATGTTGAACGAAATTTCAAAATCTCAAAGGAAATACATGTGATAATGCAAGACATTATAGGTCCTTTTGTACCAAATGCATTGAAAGGCAAAAAAGTCCAACTTCAAGTGCCCATAACTCTTTCATAAAAAATCCAAATGATGCAAAATTTAAGTGCATTTTGATTTTCTTGAAATGATATACAACTTTGATGTTGAAGGTTTTTCCATTTGAGGCTTACATCACCAAAACATAAGGGCTTGAACATTGGCCAAATTTAGAAACTTTGCCTTGACATGTTTTGCACCTTGCACTTTAAACTCAAATTTCACCAATTTCCACATCCCTAATGGATTTTTGCCCAACATAACAATTGTTCCTTACATCAAAACCTTTCCAACCATTACTCACATGATCATGTTTGGATTTGGCAAGTGTTAGTTTCGAAGACGAGAAGTTTTTAGTTCAATTATGCATAACATGTGAGAATTCATTACACAAGCCTTTGCCTTTCAAATTACATGCCCATTTCACTTTAGTATGAGTTCAAATGTCATTTGGCTTTGGTTTTGGGCCTTTTGCATGATCATGCAAGCCCATGCAATGGATATCCAATTCCATGCACACGGATTGCATCACCTTCTCCTTGCCATTCCCTCTATAAATAGAAGCTCTATTCCATTCAAAATACAGAATAAAAATCAACCTGAATTGATGCAGAAATCAAAACCCAACCTCTCACCAAAGTAGCTAGTTCATTTTTCTCCGAATTTTTCAGATCCAAAATTCAACTACATCTAGTTGAATCCTTGGATCTAAAGCTTCTAAACCTTCATCCTTTACTCCATTGATCTTCTGTTTTGATAAAGAAAGCAAGGAATCGAGCTCAAGCCTCCAGAAATCAAGGTTGTTATGCAACTGGTTTTTTCTTCGAAACTCATAATATATTGACATACTTGCTTGGATCTTGTGTTGGCTGAAGTCCTCTCAATAGAGGCATCATGATTGTGCATTTAATTTTTGAAATCCATTAAGTTCATGATGAACACCACAAAACTTCCATCTCTAATTTCTCTCAATATAGAGATCTAGAGTGGAATTGAGTGGCACAGGGATGATGTACATCATCCCAGCTTTCCAAAGATGTATAGATCGTGCATTTTGGTTAAGATTTGGTTGTCTGCAAAGTTGGCCGGAATCTTCATGCTCACCGGAGAAGAAAGTGGCTCCGGTGACCGTGCCATTGCCAGATGTGTTGTGGATCGTTGGATTGAATTTCCAGATCTAATCCTGGCCCTTGTTTGTTATGACTTGTTTTAATACATTGTGCAGCGCATTTGACTTTGGCCTATGGTGGGAGCGCACATCTGGAGCGTGTGATCTGCCAGCTCAATTAATGAGCTCAGATCTAACGCTCCTGGTTTTTTTGAATTTTTATTTTTCTGATTTAATTTCTTTTATTTCCATTTATTTCAAAAATTCATAACTCTTTCATTTTAATTCCAAAAATATTGGGATCAATTGCATTAGTCTCCAAATAAATTCTAGTTTCTATTTCTGATTTTTAATCTTTTTTATTTTGTAATTTGATATTTTTTGTGAATTTTCTCTTTTCTGGTTATTTTTAATTCATTTTAAATAGTTTTTGATATTCAAAAAATACAAAAATATTTTCCTAACCTATTTGAATGATGATGGATCTATGAAAAATATTCTCATCAACTTTTTAATTGATTTGTGATTTATTTGAGATTTTAGTTCAATTAGGCTATTTTTATTCATTTTTAATTGCTTAAAAATAGTTTCTGACTTTTAAAAATGCTGAAATTTTTTGTCAAACTTAGTTTGACCTTGTTGAACTTGGGATAAATCACTTGGACCTTTCAAGGTTGATTTGAAGTGATTTTGAAGTTTGACCTCTCTTTTATTTTTAATTCAAGTTTATTTTAATATTAAAAATGCCAAAATATTTTGCTTATTGTTTGATCTCCAATCTTCATCTCATTTCTGATTTCTTATTGTTTGACTTTGACTTTCAATGTCAATTGGTTAATACATATGGATTGGTACATCTTATTCCATCTTATGCATTTTGATCTTTCCATTTCCTTATCCATTCTCCATCTCCTTCTTCCTTCTTCTTCTTCTTTCTTTTTGATCAATGAGTTGAAGGTTGATAAGTTAGCATTGATTAGGGAGACTTAATCTTCCTTGATTCAAATCTAATTCATCTTGATCAATTGATCAAGTGAATGGCTTTGCATTAAGGATAGGTTGTTTTCTAAATCATGCAAAAGGCTTAAACCAATACAAGATCAATTCTCTTTTCCTTTTTGGCATGGCAAGTTGTTGGAACTTGGTTCACTAATCAAGACTTTTAACTTGTGTTGTTGCCTACATTATTATTGACCGGCCTCAGATAGTTGTGACTTCTACATAAGTCCAATTGCGATTGCTTAACATAGCGCTAAATTTGCCTTATGGCACACTAACTACTAACACTAACTATTGACAATTAACATTTACTTTTTGCTCTTTACTTTTATGCAATTTACTATTCTTGCACATATTATCCATTTGCTTTTCTCTTTGCTCACTTGAGCACATGTTTATGTTAATGCCATTTGTCTTTTGCTCACTTGAGCCCATAATTGTGTATATACTATTGTGTTTGTGTTTGTTTTGATTGTTGAGAGCCAAATGCAAAGAATTGGACTTAGATCTTAGGACTCTCCCTATGCAAAAAATGGAAAGATGGACTTAGTTTCTAGGACATTACCTATGCAAATTGGAGTAAAAGGACCTTAATGATGAAGATGGATTAGAAGGACCAAATCTCTAAACTCACTCTTATCCATTATTGATTTACTTCATGGAATTTTTGATGTGTGTGCTTTTGTGCTAGGGGATTCTATGAGCTCAAATTGAAGGACCATTGCCATGTTCATTCAAAGTGAAAGATACAAGACACATTGAGAATCTCTTAAGAGGCTTGTTTGATGATTGCTTATACTTTGTGTGATTGCTTATTCCAAAGGATGAGAGCTACTTGGATCATCAATATGATCTCAAGAGAGGAACTCCATTGTGGTTTTGTTTCTTTATCCTTTTCCTTTTTGCTTTACTTAGGACTTAGCCATTCTTCTTCTTCTCTTCACTCTAACCCAAGCCAAAACCTTTTGTGCAAACATTTAACCTTTGTTTTCAACATTAGAAACCTAAGCCTTATGCTTTTGATTTTCAAACTCTCTTTTCATAACACTTATTTTGAATTGAATCTTCAAGTCAACTTTGACCATTTTGTATATACTTCTAATTGGTAAATATAACCCATTCAAATTTCTTTTTGTGGTTCCAATGGCCACCTTCTTTAATCAAATATTTTCATAACCTTTAGCTATTAGGTTTGAGTTATCCTTGTGGTAGATGTCATGCTCACCTATATCCTTGGTGATGGACAATGAGCCTTCCATGCTTATTATAGGGTTAACCCCTCACTAGCATGTTGAAGCTATCCTCAAATGGTGGTTTTGTGGTTTGGTTGAGTTTTCTCCCTTTGATAACAAAAGACCTTAAGGCTTTTGGACCAATCAATTCACCAACTCATTTTGAAATTTTTACCCCGAACTACGAGGTTTTGATCCTAATCTTTTTATAAGAGGGTACATAGGCAATGGGTTCATCCATCCAAACACAAAATGTAAATAAACTTGTATATTCTCTTCTCATCTCTTCAATCATGTTTGCACAAGTAAATTTTCACAAAAAACAACAACCTTACAACAAGTATGAAAAGGGCTCCCTAGGAGTACCTAGGATGTTTTGGGTGCCTAACACCTTCCCATTACATAACCAACCCCCTTACCCAGATCTCTGTTTCTCTTTTACTAGTTTTTGTTAAAACTTTTAGGTTTTTGTTCGCTTTCTAACCATTCCTTTGGATAAATAGAAGTGCGGTGGCGACTCGACTTGTATGATTTACATTGGATTTAGTCAATATCTCTAATGGTAACGAATACCCCGCTACAGAAGGAAAGTGGTTTTCACTGGAGACTAGAGCAACAAGAGGCTTTCGACGCCATTAAGGGTTACCTTATAAAGCCTTCCATTTTGTTACCTCATAGTAGGTGGAAAAACATGAGTTTGTATATTGCTGCATCGGATACAACTATAAGGAGTATGTTGGCTGATCGCGAATTAGTAAGTCTATGGGAATCGTGACTGCAAGTGCACAGTCCTATCGTGTAGTTTTAAAGATTATCGAACCCACAAGGACTAATAATCGATCGTATCGTTATCTAATGATACTATGTAAATCTAAGGCTGATGGTCATTCTAAGATTGGAGGGATGAAGAGAAATAACTATAACGTAAATAGAATATTAATAAAGATATATGATAAAAGGGATATCGGTATGTAACGCATCAAACTTTGGGAATTCGATAGATATTTGGTATAGTCTTATTGGTCAAAATATTCTTCAGTAGAAATTATTTATAGAAAGGACTTAGTCTCACACTCTCGTTTTATTGACTCTGACCATACTCCTAAACAAGAATGCTTGGCTCTCGCGGTCTCATTATGAATTTCAAAGTAATTTTCAAATATGAATAAAGTATAATTAATCCTAAAGCAATCTCGTTGTGTTTAGGATTACTGCCTAGTTTCAGATATCTGGTTAAAATCTCAAACTCTCGTTCTTGTTGACCGTAACCTTTGTTTGTTTTGTACTCTCGTACGAAAAACAGTTTGAATAAAATAAGAAACTAAAACCGGAAAAATAAGTTTTATAAAAACTAACACCAATTATTTATGAATCTCGTCGTTTTGACGGTCTTTACTACCGATACCTAAGGGTTTAGCCAGACATGGATCCGGTAACAAACATGGTATTCGGAAAATCAAACATACAATAAGGCATAAATAAATAAAATATCAATCAAAATAAAAACTGGATTATGAATTGAGAACTGTAATTGAATCTTGATTCTTCAAATAAAATAATGTCGGCAGGCTTTGGCAATGAGTAACTGTTACAATTGAATTCAAATGCTTAAAATAAATTGCAATAGTCCCCGATGTGGAGAAACTATCACTTTTACAAAGTATGAAAAACTGCCTAGGAAACTAACCAAAAAAATAAATCTGACTAAAATTAAACGTACGATGGAAAGCAGAGCGAGAGAGACCGTCAAAGGAGAAACAACCCTCCTTTACATAGTTTCTACTTCCCTAAATTATAGCCAAAAGGTGAGTGGAATTGTGGCTAATATCATGGAGAAAAAGTAGGGAAGACTAGGTTGTGGCGGTTGCCACAACCCTAGTTTTGGACTCCATGGCGAGCGCCACATTTAAAGGGATGAGCGCCACAATCTTCATGCTTTGTGGCGGGCGCCACCACCCTCTTTGGATCATGTGGCGGGCACCATACGTCCAAGTGGTGGGCACCACAAGCCCATTTGGTGTGGTGGGACCATACTTTTTATTTTCCTCCATTTGCTTCTCTTTTTTCTTTCCTTTTTGCTATTTTCCACTTTGGTTGCTTGTAAGCCTTGTATTCGATATATACTTGCAATAAACATAAAATACTGCGTAATAATAAGTGTTGGTCAAGTAAAAAGCAGTTCATATGAAGCCAAAAATACAATACGATTTCGCGTTATCAAACTCCCACATACTTAAACTTTTGCTTGTCCTCAAGAAAATGCTGCGTATATGAATAAGAAGTTTGGTAATATCTTTGCAGCATAAAGTATCAAGGCTCGTAAAAGACACAGTTGCTTTCGGATACTCATTCTAGTCTATAAACTTTACTTTGGTTAAAAATTGCATTAACAGGTACTCACTTCCACACTAAGGGTATCGTTAGAACACATAGTAGCAATATTGCAACCATAAGTCTCCCTTCTATACAAACCAATCAAAATCATGTTGTCATGCCTAAGCCTACCTTATTAAACCTTCTTTTTATCCTTTTCCATTCTGGCACAGTTACATTAAGCTCGTTATCCTTTCACATTCATAGCAAGATAATATGTTAGTGACTATGATCTCATCATTATTTATTTATTTCTTTTTTGCACTTTGGCTCAAATAACAGTTAAAGATGGTTATACCGTTGGGCTAAATGACCGGGTGAGGGTCACCTAACTTAGAAGGAACAACATTTTTCATACATTTCATAATCTTTTCTTCTTTTAAGCCTGAGAGCATACACTTATTTGCATCGACTTCTTGCGAGTGTGTGCTTAGGATGGTGTTGACTGCTAGATAAACTACTTAAGGAATATTAAAGGATAGAATTTAAGGCTATGGCATCACAAGTACTCAAATCGATCTTATACTTGGGAGATTTAAGGTGTTAAAACAATACCGATCTTATAAAGTTTTTCCAAATCTCTACAATTCAACCTCAGTTTTATTTATAGGTTAGAATTTTCAAAAGATGTACTGTATCTCTAAGTCTAGATTTTCAAAAAATTTGTATGGCTTAAGCAAAATGGGTGAATTAGTAAATAACGAAAACCACGCATAAAAACTCGATAGCACATTAATATTTTACTCAACTAACACTTAACAAAAATAAAATAACAAAAGGAAGTAACAATAATTTAAACCTACCTAGAAAGCGATAAATAAAAGCGGTAAAGCTTCCTCCCCCATACTTAAACTATGCATTGTCCCCAATGCAACGACATAAGCTAGGAAAGAAAGGTAGAACCTGGGTATCTTGCTACTGGCGCCTTCTGCCACGTGTACATGGACGTCCACCGTTTCCTAGCTGGTGAGGTGGCGTATATTCCTGGAGATCTTCCACATGCACTGTCAATGCTGCCATTTCATCAATCAAACCAGACATGTTTTGTTCGGTTCTGAAAGCGTATTCGTTCTGATCATGCTGCATTTGGCGAAGAATTTGCATCATTTCAGTTTACTGAGCTTTCATGTTTTGGATTTGTAGGTCGCACTGAGCGTCTAATTCGCTACGCCACAACAGTTCAGCATAGATCTCATCAAGGGTGGTTGGTGCCACATTTCTTATTCTGGGTCTTTGGCTGGAGGATGTACCTGCAACATTTTTAGATGACATGTGTGTGGTGTGTGGGTCAGTAGCAGGAGAAGCTTTCTCCGGAATGTAATCCTCATCGGTGTCCCCGCCAGCAGCTACATTTTCAAGAATGTGCGCGGGGACTTGGTTAGGCACCAGATCATTAATATAACAATAATTTTCCGGGTTACGCATATCTGTACGAGTTGGATTTGGGAGGATTAAATCTTGTAAGATATTATTTGCAATTATTAAATTAAACTTACCGTCCCCCCTTCATTTTACCAATTTCATGCTCCTTGCCATGTCTATGTCAATGGCATAATGCGGGAGCGGGCTTAGCCTGGAGAATTTTTCTTCGAGTCCTAGGACTCTGGCTATGGAGGTTATTCAACCTCCAAATAATCGGTCCTCTCTTCACATTGACAATGGCCTGCATGTGAGATAGCATAAAAGGGACAGTATTCACCTTTTGTGGCAAAAATGTGGCGAACAAATAAAAGAGTTCTTTTTTGTTCACCTTGTTAGAATTTGCTCGGCCAAAAATGGTGGATGCCAATATTTGGCGGAAATATCGAATAGCCGGGTTGTGAATTAAAGTGGCTCTATTTCCCTCAAAACTATGGATTACTGTACCAGTTATTACCCTCCAAAATGGTTGAAAGGCGCGTCGCCAACCCTCAGTATCTGGGACCTCACTTATTACGCCATCCCCATAGGGAAATTGTAGCAGGTCTGCAAGTTGGGAAAATGTAAAGGCATATTCAATGTTGAATAAACGAAACTGGACAGTCCCACTGGAACAGTTTGTGTTGGGTGTGGGACTAAAAATTAATGAACTTAGAAATTCTAGTGTTAATTGAGCATAGACGGGGTCCTTAAGAGATAGGAAATAATTTAAATTTAAAGTGCCTAGCATATAGTTAACACTATCTAAAATTCCTAAGGCAAATAAACAGGGTTCATTGGCATACCTTGTTGGTTCGATCTTTCTTGCGCTTAGAGTCGTGTACGTCTCTTCCTATAACTCACCTGGCTCGCCGTTTCTGAACACTATTTCGTATTCCCTCATTTGTGTCATGATGAATTTTACACTTCTCGTGTAACGTAGTAACAAGAAATAGTAGAATTATGTTTATGAGAGGTGTGGTTTGGTGAGGTTACGTTGGTGGTTTATATAAAGATGACGGTGGTTGGAAATTGATTAATGAAATAAATTTCATTTACGGTCTTCAATGCCTCGGTCAAAGAATTTGAAAATGGTTGAAAAGTCTTTAATACATTGTCAAGCATGCAAGGGACAAAGTAATTAAGGGGTTTGATGTGACAAATAGTACATCAGCATGCGCGTGAACGGTAATGTGGTGGCTGGCGCCACTGTTTATGCTCGTGGAGGGCGCCACTAGGGACTTGTGGCGGGTGCCACGGTCTTCACATGGGCGCCACAGCCTGTGTGTGGCAGGCGCCACATGCAGTGTGGTTTGTTCCCATGTGTGGACCCCTTTATTGCTTTGACCATAATTTTCATTTGAATTTTGATTTACCGGCATAAAATAATGGTTTAATAATTAGTTAGAAGAAAACCAACATAATATATAGGTAGGAATAAGAAAGAAGATATGATAAAGTGACATTAAAACTCAAAATTGAAAAATAAAAGAATGGGGTAGACGGGAAAAGATGATATAATTCGTCTATTGGAATAAAAAGAAATGAAGTAATTAAATAAATTCCCAATGTGTAAAAACAACAATAAAATTCCAAACAAGAAAATAAAATAAATGTCAGTAAATTGGTAATATTCAAATAAATTAGCCATTACGGCGGCTGCTGGTAAGAGGAGCAAACGAGTAGAAGTGCTGGTAGATGTGATTCAGGTTCTCTGGCACTACATCCATAAAGTCGTGGATTTCCATGCGCAAGGTGATTAGCTCGCCTCTCAGATTGGCGACGTCTGTCTGAACAGCTTCGATAGCAGCAACATGATCGGTTAGAGGTGCAGCAGGTATAACTGGGGCGTGTGATTCAGTATCAGAGAGATAATTGTCATAGTGGTCATAGATTTTGGGTGTCTCTAGAGGAGAAGGTGGCGCATCTAGTGGTCCATCCAAATCATAGAGCCAGTTGTTCCTATCATGTACACTCGTCATATGGTTTGGCAAGGTAAACAGGTGTACTACTTGGCTGTTAATTAGCAATTCAAACACATCTGGACCTAGGTTCCTAATGATACTGGTGTTGGAACAAAATCCGATGTTCATTGGTTGTATCCCACCTAAAGGGTTGAGCATGATAAGTGGTTTTCTTAGTTTGATGGAATTTGCTATCACGGTCACTAAGCCTCCCACTAAGATTGGTCCATAGTCTTCCTATGATATACGATGCAAATTAGCTATCATGAATGTAGCAGCGTTAACAGGTTGGGCCTGTGATGTACAGTACATTATAAAGAGTTCGTCTTTGGACACGAAGGTTCTATTCTGTTCCTTTCCAAATAAGGTGTGAGCTAGGATCTTGTGAAAGTAATGAATGGCAAGGTTATGGATGTTCTCTGATTGCATAAGGTCCGGCTCGAGATGGTCGTTTCCTATTATGCTACCCCAAAAGTGATCTAATTTAAGGTCTACAAACCTGTCTTCCTGGGTAATGGTAAAGGTATAAGGACCATTAGGGCATCCTAAGAGTTCAGTTATTTCACTATGGGTGTAGCGGTAGCCATTATCGAACAACCTAAAGGTGATGAGGCCTTTGTTAAATCACATACCATTGTTTGGCAGGTAAACTGGGGAGCTTAGGAATTCTAAAGTCAACCTACTGTAGGAACTAAATTTTCTTTTGATAGCAAAGGTGTCCAAGCCTAGTTGGTTAATTAGGAACATAACACTGTCTCTTATACCTAATTCGGTCATGGTGCGTCCATCTGGGTATAAGGTTAGTTCCATTTCTCTCTAAGCTAGAGCCTTAAAACATCTCCTTTGAGCTTTGCCTCTGAAGACTATATCCATGTAATCTACTTGTTGCATTGTGATGGTCAGTAGCTAGATAAAATCAAGTAGATAACAACATTAAGTTAGTAAGGGTCAATAATAGATAAATATACTGATTGACTTTATGAGAAATAAGAAAGAAAGAAAGAATGAAAAATAAGCAGTAGTAATAATCATGAATTTAGATAATTAAATTAAATGGTTAAAGATATATTGTGGGTTGTCTCCCACCAAGCGCTTTGTTTATTGTCGTAAGCTCGACAGAAATAAAGTAGACGTTATTCTTGTGAATGAGCGGGTAGCTCTGCAAGCTTTAGATTTGCGATGAAATCATTGTTGTCAATGTTGTGGTAATGTTTCAAACGATGACCGTTTACTGTAAATGGTTCGCTCGTTTTTCCCTTTATCTCTATCGCTCCATTTGGAAAGACATTGGTAATTTCGAAGGGACCGGACCACCTAGAACAAAGTTTTTCGGGAAAGAGTCTGAGGCGGGAGTTAAACAGAAGTACTTTGCCGCCTTCCTTAAACTCTTTCCTTGATATGCAATTGTCGTGCCATTTTCTAGTTCTTTCTTTATAGATTCGGGCATTCTTATACGCATCTAGTCTAAGTTCTTCTAGTTCATGGATATCTAATATTCTTTTTTTTTCCTGCGGCAGTATAATTGAGATTAAGGGTCTTAATGGCCCAATATGCTTTATTTTCTAATTCTACTGGCAGATGACATGATTTTCCATAAACTAGCATAAAAGGTGTGGTTCATATTGGGGTCTTATAAGCTGTCCTATATGCCCACAGGGCTTCGTGTAATTTTGAGGACCAATCTTTCCTAGAGGTGGCAACCATCTTTTCTAAGATTTGTTTAATTTCTAGGTTCGAGACTTCTACTTGCCCACTCGTTTGTGGGTGATAGGGTGTTGCTATGCGGTGCCAGACTCCATATTTCAGTAATAGCTTTTCAAAAATCCTTGAAATGAAATGGGATCCACCATCACTAATGACAAGTCTCGGCACTCTGAATCTAGGGAAGATTACACACTTAAAGAGTCTAATAACCAATCATGTGTCATTCGTTGGAGAGGTTATGACCTCAATCCATTTTGATACGTAATCGACCATAACAAGGATATAATTGTTACCAAAAGAAGATGGGAACGGTCCCATAAAATCGATTCCCCAAACATCGAAGAGTTCTACTTCCAAAATTCCTTTAAGTGGCATTTCATCGGGTCTAGATATGTTGCCAGTGCGTTGACATTGGTCGCAATTGATGATTGCGATATGGACATCTTTCCACAGAGTGGGCCAAAAGAGGCCAGCTTGGAATATCTTAGCGCAAGTCTTCGAGGTGCTTGCATGTCCTCCATAGGAAGTAGAATGACAGTGGGAGATTATGTTTTCTACCTCATCTTCGGGGACACATTGACGGAAAATGCCGTCGGCGTCTCTCTTGAAAAGTAGAGGCTCATCCGAATAGTAATGTTTAAGATCGTGGGAAAAATAATTCTTTTGTTGGTAAGTCAAGTCCGGTGGAAGCACCCCAGCTGCTAAGTAGTTGACGAAGTCAGCATACCATGGCAGTGTGGTTTTAGTGTAAATTGCTTCCACTGCCTCGTTTGTTTTGGTATCCTTATGGGTTAATGCATATTTAGCTGTATTTATTTCCAGTTGGGCTATGAGTCTTTTGTACGGGAAATCGTCGTTTATAGGCACTCGTTCAGGTTCAATACCTTCCATTATTGACAAGTGATCGGCCACGATGTTTTTAAGTGCCCCTCTTATCCTTGATTTCTAGGTCAAACTCTTTTAATAGTAAGATCCATCTTAGGAGTCTTGGTTTGGCGTCCTTTTTGTTTAACAGGTACCTAATTGCAACATAGTCGGTATAGATAATTATCTTTGCTCCAACTAGGTAGGAACGAATTTATCCAGAGCGGACACTACGGTTAAAAGTTCCTTTTTTGTGGTGGCGTAATTCATCTGCGCAGGGTCTAGGGTTCTACTTGCATAGTATATTGCATGAAATTTCTTATCCCTTCTTTGTCCTAATACTGCGCCTACAACATAGTCACTAGCGTCACACATGATTTCAAAGGGTAATCTCCAATCGGGCGGTTGCATGATAGGTGCGGTAATAAGAGCTATTTTCAGTTATTCAAACGCCGCTAGGCATTTTTCATCAGAGATGAATTCGATGTCTTTCATCAATAAGCCAATCAATGGTTTGGTGATTTTCGAGAAATCTTTAATGAATCGCCGATAGAAACCGGCGTGTCCTAAGAAGCTTCGTATTTCTCTTACGGTTTTCTGAGGCTGAAGGTTTTCTATAACTTCTAGTTTGGCCTTGTCGACTTTAATCCCCTAATCGGATACTATATGTCCGAGTACGATCTCTTGTCGGACCATGAAATGACATTTTTCCCAGTTTAGCATGAGGTTCACTTTTACGCATCTTTTAGTACCATTTCAAGATTTGATAAATAGCCTTCAAAGCTTTGTCTGCATACAGAGAAATCGTCCATGAAGACTTCCATGATGTCATCTATAAAATCAGTGAAAATTGACATCATGCATCTTTGGAATATTGTGGGAGCGTTACACAGTCTGAATGGCATTCGTCGATAGGCGAATGTACCATAGGGACATGTGAAGGTCGTTTTCTCTTGGTCGTCAGGATGAATAATAATTTGGAAAAATCACGAATAATCGTCTAAGTAGCAGAAGTGAGAATGCTTAGCCAATTGTTCAAGCATTTGATCGATAAACGGTAAAGAAAAATGATCCTTCCGAGTGGCTTTGTTTAATTTTCAATAATCAATACACATTCTACTTCCAGTAACCACTCTTTGTGCTATAGATTCTCCTTTTTCATTATTAACAACTGTGACGCCTCCCTTCTTCGGTACGACATGGACTGGGTTGACCCATTGACTATCGGATATCGGGTATATAATACCTGCTTCTAACAGCTTTTGCACTTCTTTCTTTACTACATCACTCAGCATGAGATTTATCCTTCTTTGATGTTCTCTAGAGGTCTTACTGTCTTCCTCTAGCATTATGCGATGCATGCATATGGAATGGCTTATTCCTTTTAGATCTGAGATATTGTAGCCTAGAGCAGTTGGATATTTTCTCAAAATATGTAGGAGCTTTTCAGTTTCTATCTGCCCTAAGTCTGCATTGACTATTACAGGTTGCTCAAGTTCAGTGTCTAGGAATTCGTACCTTAGATTTATGGGTAACGTCTTAAGTTCTAGGGTTGGTTTCTTTGGGCAAGGCATATGATCGGGCGTTAGTGCTAGGCATTCACTTAGGCTATCATCTTGGTATTCCTCACTCCATTTTTCATCTTCAAGAGTAAGAGGCCTTAGAATTTTCAGTATTTCGGAGTATGATGTTCGTTCATTCTCCATTTCTCTTATACATTCGTCGATGATATCTAGTAGACAACAAGTATCGTCTATAGTTGGTGCCTTTAGGAATTACGTCAAAATGAATTCGACTTTTTCCTCACCAACTTCAAAGGTTAGCTTGCCTTTCTTAACAGCTATAATAGCTCCGGCCGTAGCTAGGAATGGTCTTTCTAATATGATATGGATGTTGGAATCTTCTTTTATATCCATGATTATAAAATCAGTAGGAATATAGAATTGTCCTATGCGTACCGAAATGTTTTCTAGCATACCTACGGGAAATTTAATAGAACGATCTGCAAGTTTTACGGACATCCTCGTAGGTCTTAGTTCTCCCATTTTGAGCCTTTCGCATATGGACAAGGGCATTAAGCTAATACTGGCTCCTAAGTCGCATAATGCCTTGTCTATGACAAACTTTTCGATTACACAGGGTATGGAGAAACTACCTGGGTCTTTCAGCTTAGGAGGCATATTGTTTTGTATTATGGCGCTACACTCAGTAGTAAGTGTAACGGTTTCGTTATCCTTTATCTTCTTCTTGTTAGATAAGATTTCTTTGAGAAACGTAGCATATGAGGGATTTGAGTGATGGTTCTGTAAAGGGTATCGTGATATTCAATTGTTTTAGAAGCTCTATGTATTTTTTAAATTGCCCTACACTTTTAGATTTAACAAGTCTTTAAGGATAAGGGATGAGGGGTTTATACGGTGGTGGAGGCACATAAGGTTCTTCTTTCTCTACGACCTCTTTGTTTTTATCTTCCTCTTGATCGTATTCCTTCTCAGTTTCCTTACCAGGGTCTTGGTGCATGGATGGGTTTTGAATTCTAGGGTCGGCACGTCCGTCTAGTTCTGTCCCATTTCATAGTATAATAGCATTTGCATGACCTTTTGGGTTTGGTTGCGGCTGTCCAGGAAATGTGCCTGCAGGAGCAGCAGTAGGTGCTTGTTGTTTAGCCACTTGCGATATTTGTGTTTCTAACATTTTGTTATGGGTGGCTAACGTGTCTACCTTGTTTGCTAACTGCTTGATTTGCTCACTAGTGTGTATGTTTTGATTTAGGAAATCCTTTTTTTTTGGCTTGGGTAGCTATGAAGTTTTCCATCATTATTTCTAGGTTTGACTTCCTAGGAGCATTTTGAGTATTTGTGGCAACTTTATGATATCCTGGTGGTACAGCAGGTGCTTGGTTAGGTGCATACAATGCATTATTATTTTTGTACGAAAAATTAGGATGGTTCTTCCAACCTGGGTTATAGGTGTTTTAGTAAGGTTTCCTTGAGCATAGTTTACCTGGTCTGTGGAGATTCCCGTCAAGAGTTGACATTCTGGGGAAGCATGCCCTGGAACTCCGCATATCTCGTAGTTTGGTGCTACGGCATCCATGGTGGCTGTGGATGTTATGGTCAAGTTGTCTATCTTTTGAGTAAGAACGTTTACCTTGGCATTGACATGGTCAAGACTACTTAATTCATACATGCCGCCTTTCGTTGGAGGTTTCTCTACGGAGGTTCTTTCGCTTCCCCACTGGTAATGGTTATGGGCCATACTTTCGATAAGTTTATAGGCCTCATTGTAGGGTTTATCCATCAGTGCGCCACCTACGGCGGCATCTATTGTCAATCTTGTGTTGTATAAGAGACCTTTGTAAAAGGTATGGATGATCAACCATTCTTCTAGACCGTGATGTGGACAAAGCCTCATCATGTCCTTGTATCTCTCCCAAGCTTCAAAAAGTGATTTATTATCTTTTTTTTTAAACCCGTTTATTTGGGCTCTTAGCGTAGCCGTCTTACTAGGTGGGAAATATCGTGCTATGAAAACTTTCTTCAACTCATTCTACGTAGTGACAGAGTTGGATGGTAGAGACTGGAGCCAAGCTCTAGCTCTATCTCTTAATGATAATGGGAAAAGACGTAGTCTTATAGCTTCAGGGTTGACACCATTTGCTTTCACTATGTCTGCGTATTGCAAAAACACTGACAAATGTAGGTTCGGGGTCCTCCGTGGGACTACCTGAAAATTGGTTTTGCTGTACAGATGACAACAAGGAAGGTTTTAGCTCGAAATTATTGGCCTCGATGGAAGGGGTAGTGATGATGTTATATGGTTCATCCTGCGAAGGGATTGCATAGTACTTAAGAGGACGGTTTTGCAGTCCTTCGGCCATCTCTGGTTGGATAACTGGTTCAGGAATAGGGATATTAAGATCGGGAAGATTTAGCTTGATACGATGTTCTCGTATCAAATCTCGTATTTGGCGTTCTAATCTTAGATAACGCTCAGGTTGGTCGAACGGTGGCTTTAACTTCTCGCCTTAAGAGTGAGTACTTGGTATACACTCGACAAATATAGAAAGGGAAATATAATTGTTTGCCTTAGTTTATACTAGGCAACACTGGAGTTACGATATCGACTAAAATAGTCCCCGACAACGGCGCCAAAAACTTGATCGTGACTGCAAGTGCACAGTCCTATCACGTAGTTTTAAAGATTATCGAACTAACAAGGACTAATAATCGATTGTATCGTTATCTAATGTTACTATGTAACTCTAAGGCTGGTGATCGTTCTAAGATTGGAGGGATGAAGAGAAATAACTATAACATAAACAAAATATTAATAGAGGTATATGATAAAGGGATATCGGTATGTAACACATCAAACTTCGGGGATTCGATAGATATTTGGTATAATCTTATTGGTCAAAATATTCTTCAGTAGAAATTATTTATAGAAAGGACTTAGTCTCACACTCTCGTTTTATTGACTCTGACCATACTCCTAAACCAGAATGCTTGGCTCTCGCGGTCTCATTTTGAATTTAAAAGTAATTTTTGAATATGAATAAAGTCTAGTTAATCCTAAAGCGCTCTCGTTGTGTTTAGGATTAATGCCTAGTTTCAGCTATCTGGTTAAAATCTCAAACTCTCGTTCTTGTTGGCTGTAACCTTTGTTTGTTTTGTACTCTCGTACGAAAAATAGTTTGGATAAAATAAGAAACTAAAACCGTAAAAATAAGTTTTATAAAAACTAACACCAATCATTTACGAATCCCGTCGTTTCGACGGTCTTTACATACCGATACCTAAGGGTTTAGCCGGACATGGATCCAGTAACAGACATGGTATTCGGAAAACCAAACATACAATAAGGCATAAATAAATAAAATAGCAATCAAAATAAAACTTGGATTACAAATTGAGAACTGGAATTGAATCTTGATTTGTTAAATAAAATAATATCGGCAGACTTTGGCAATGAGTAACCGTTATAATTGAATTCAAATGCGTAAAATAAACTGCAATAGTCCCCGATGTGGAGAAACTATCACTTTTACAAAGTAGGAAAAACTGCCTAGGAAACTAACCAAAAAAATAAATCTGACTAAAATTAAACGTATGATGGAAAGCAGAGCGAGAGAGACCGTCTAAGGAGAAACAACCCTCCTTTATATAGTTTCCACTTCCCTAAATTGTAGCCAAAAGGTGAGTGAAATCGTGGCTAATATCATGGAGAAAAAGTATGGAAGACTGGGTTGTGGCGGTTGCCACAACCCTAGTTTTGGACTCCGTGGCGAGCGCCACATTTTGAAGGATGAGCGCCACAATCTTCATGCTTTGTGGTGGGCACTGTAACACCTCGATAATAATAAGATAATTATTTAATTTAAGTTAATATTATATTTATTAATTTAATTAAATAATTGGAATTATTGGATTAATATTATTGGATTATTATTATTATTGGAATAAAATAATTTGGAGTTGGTATATAAGTTGGAATAAGTAAAAAGAGTCTCATTTTTTGGTAAAGAGGGTTTTCACGTGAAAAACAGAGAAGCGGCTGAAAAGTGAAAAGTGGAGAAAGGGCAAAGAGGCAGAGCAAGAGGAAGAAGGTTGGAAAAGAGAAGAGCTTGAAGCTAAAAGATTCGCCGGATTAACTCAGGTAAGGGGGTTTATCGTCGTTTAATGGGTATTATGGGTTAACATGTAATGGGTAGTGATGAACCGTTGATTTGACCCTAATTGGGATGTTGAATGCTGAAAAATTGTGTTGGATAAGTTATGTTAAAGCTGTAATTGAATCTGTAATTGGATGAGTCTTGATTTTCCGAAAGTGTAGCTTTTTACGGAATTGGAATCGGAGGTCCGGAAGTCCTCCAACGGCGGAAAATGCGGTGAATTCTGCATTCTGCTTCGTGTTAGCGCAGGAACAGCTTTCTGTCTTGCGTTAACCGGTTAACCCAGGGTGTTAACCGGTTAACACTGTTATGAATTGTGAAAAATTGCTGTTTTGTCTGCGTTAACCGGTTAACCCAGGGTGTTAACCGGTTAACACGGTTAAAATTGGCCAGGAAGCGTGTTCTGTCCTGCGTTAACCGGTTAACCCAGGGCGTTAACCGGTTAACACTGTTGGCAATTGGAAAAATTGATATTTTAATGTTGTGAACATAATTGGTGATTGGCCTATATCGGTGTGTGATATAGTAGGGATTATTTCCCGTTGTTTTGAGTAGGATAGGTATTAGTAGAGTGTGCTAATACTGTGATTGAATTATTTGGCATGACATGATATGATTATGTGATAAATATGCTGATGATGTGTGAAAATATGCATAATGTTGTGAATGTATATATTATGTATGTAATTGTGGATGGACTGTTTTATGGCTTAGAGTGTGAGCATATGTCCATTGTGGATTGTTGTTGATGTTGCATGCTAGGTGATTTGGCATAGCATAATGTGGCCTTTATGGTGGTAGCTAATTCCCATGGTGAGGAATTAGTGATGTTAGTCATTTTGGACTGTTGTTGATGTTTGCATGCTAGGTGATTAGCGTGCATAGCATGTCCCTTGGGGTGGTAGCTAATTCCCATGGTGAGGAATTAGTGATGTGAGTCACTAGGTCTCAAATGAGTGGGACTAGTGAGCTTGGTAGCCGTACCTGGATTTGGTCGGTGAAGTTGAACTATATGTTCACGAATAGTCGGTACCGCATGCATGGAGTCTCATTGCATAATGTATGTATGACGTATAATATGAATGGATGTATTCCAATATTATACGTGTGCTTTATGTTGGTGTTGAGTATGATGTCTGAGTTGATGTGCCGTTACTGAATGTGTGTTATGATTAGGGTGATGAAATGTGTTAAATTACTTAACATTGCATGATATTTTATAATGCTTATTATATCGATTGAGGAACTCACCCTTACAACTATTTTTCAGGTAACGAGCAGTGATTGAGTAGGAGCTAGTGCTTGGAGTCTAGTGTAGTTCCTTAGTGGGTCATGCTCTGGTAGATGTAACATCGGGATGGGATGTTTTAAATGTTTATTGTTGGTTGTGAACCAGTTTACATGTAATATGCTACATGTTTTGAATGATCGATTTGATCTCTATCCGCTGCGTATTGTGCAATGCTTTATGTTTTGAATTAAATAATGAGCATGACTAAATATTATGGTGAATGGTGTGAAGTATTTGTGTGACACCCTTAATTGCATATTTACTCTGATTTATATATGTTGTTTTAATTAAATATTTGGGGTATTTTAGAAGGGTGTTACAGGCGCCACAAGCCCATATGGTGTGGTCGGCCCATACTCTCTATTTTTCTCCATTTTCTTCTCTCTCTTTTTTTCCTTTTTGCTATTTTCCACTTTGCTTGCTTTTAAACCTTGTATTCGATACATACCTGCAATAAACATAAAATACTGCATTATAATAAGTGTTAATCAAGTAAAAAGCAATGCATATGAAGCCAAAAATACGATACGTTTTCGCATTATCATTGGCCTAAGAGGATTTTAATGGTGTCGAGAGACCCATATATTACCTCAGTAGAATGTTAATAGATGCTGAAACTAGGTACAATCTCATCGAGAAACTGTGACTATGCTTGTACTTTGCCTCTATGAAATTAAAGCAATATATAAAACCAATTGATATTTATGTTTCGTCTCATTACGATATTATTAAACATATGTTGTCTAAACCTATCATGCATAGCCGAATTGGAAAATGGGCACTAGCTTTAACAAAGTTTTCTCTGACATATAAACCTTTAAAGGCTATGAAGGGCCAAATTTTGGCAGATTTTATAGTAGATCATGCCATGAACGAACCTTCACTAAACATGGTTGAAACAAAACCATGGCGGTTATATTTCAATGGGTCAAACCAACAATGAAGCTGAGTACGAGGCCCTAATAATTGGTCTTCGGCTTTTGAAAGACTTGGGATCCAGTAGAATTGAGTTAAGGGGATATTCGGATTTGGAAATCAAGCATGTCACACGAGAGTACAAATGCATCAAGAAAAATTTGTTGAAGTATTTTGTGACGACAACACAACTGTTGGAGTACTTTGAGGTTGCCGACATAAAACATGTGTCGAGAAATGAAAACCAAGAAGCCAACGATCTGGCCCAGATCGCTTCTGGGTATAAGATGTCTAAGTCGAAATTCCAAGATATTATTGAAGTTTGGGAAAATATGGTGTCAGACGAACCGCCACTAAAGGAAGATATCCTCGTCAGGAATGACAGTTGTGATGAAGGATTCGACGAAGAATGTCCTGAAGATTTTGGATTCTAAAATTCCTGGGGATATGGAGTTTTCACTGTCAATAGTTCATCACCAACGGATTGGAGAAAACCAATCTTGGAATATTTAGAGAATCCAGTCAGAAGCACTGATAGGAAAATCAAATACAGAGTTTTAAGCTATGTGCTGCTGGGAAATGAATTGCTGAAGAAAACACCAGAAGGAGTATTACTTAAATGTCTGGGAAATACAGAAGTATATTTGTCCATATATGAGGTACATGGTGGAGCCTGTGGCGCGCACCAGGCAGGCCACAAGATGAAGTGGTTGTTATTCTGACATGGCGTTTACTGGCCCAGTATGTTGAAGGATTGCATCGAGTTCGCCAAGGGATGCCAGGAATGATAGATGCATGCAGGCGTTCAACACATTCCAGCGGGTGAGTTGCATGCGATCATCAAGCCATGGCCTTTTAGGGGGTGGGCGTTAGACGTCATTGGAGAGATTCGGCTAACCTCATCGAAGCAACAAAAGTTCATCCTAGTCGGGATAGACTACTTCACTAAGTGAATCGATGTTGTCCCTCCGGTGAAAGTGGATCAGGAGGCGGTGATTGAATTCGTCCAAAAAAATATTATATATTGATTCGATATCCCAAAGACCATTACCACAGATCAAGGGTCGGTGTATGTGGGACAAAAGATGCAAGAGTTTGTTGGCGAAACGGGTTTTAGGTTAGTTAATTCTACACCTTATTATGCACAAGCGAATGTCCAGGTCGAAGCGTCCAACAAAGTGATAATAAGTTTAATTAGAAAACACGTTTCTAAAATGCCAAAGAATTGGCACAAGACTTTTGACCAAATCCTATGGTCCTATTGAACGTCCCTAAAGGAGGGAATAAATTCAATTCCTTTTCGACGAACATTTGGGAACGATGCCATATTACCATTAGAAATCTGTTTGCAGTCCATTAGAGTACAACGCCAAAATGATCTCCAGTTAAAAAAATATTGGGAGATGATGTTCGACGAACTGGTCGACTTGGACGAAGAAAGACTGGTTGCGATGGAAACACTAGCACGACAGAAACAATGCGTGGCCAAAGTATACAACAGAAAGGTAAGGGAAAAAACCTTTATAGTGGATGATTATGTTTGGAAAGTAATCCTGCCTATGGATCGAAGAGATCTAACTCTAGGAAAATGGTCTCCAAAATGGGAGGGGTCATTTAAGATAATCCGAACATTTACCAACAATGCTTATGAGATCCAAGAACTTGGTATGGATCAAAGAGTTTTGAGAGTTAATGGGAAATATTTGAAGAAATATAAACCTATGCTACAAGAAATCCAAATCCAAATGTAACAAAATTCATTAATTCATTAAGTGGCCCAAAAAGGCGCTACAGAAAATGATCGATGGACCTTACAGGATGAAAACAAAAGAGATCAGACGGGAAATCTAGATTTGAAGTCCTCAAAAGAGGTTATCTCATGAATAATCCTATTGTCTAGAGAAACCTTCTTTCCACGCAGTTGTTTAATGTCGGCCTTAATTTTGAGGGCATTTTCCCCATGGGATATCCCCTTCAGAACCTCGTGGTCGACAACCTCTTGCGCTGGAATTTCCTCTGCCATCTCTAAGGAAGCCTTTTGCGCTTCCACATCAGCAATTTTTCTGTTTAGTTCAGCTATATGGGCTTAGTAGTCGGAGATTTGCAGGTTGAAGGCTTTTTATCGACGAAGGCGTTCCTCTTTTTTGGTTTCAAATTCGTAGAGTTTCTGTTCACATGCCTCACTGGAGTCCCATCTAAGCCTTACCTCATTGAGTTTCGTCTTGATCTGAAGGTCAGCATTTTGACGAAGGCTAAGGTCCTTGACAAATTGAGTGAAGAAGGCCTTAAACTCAACAAAATACTTGACCATTGAAGTAGGAAGACCATGAAGGGAAACTGATTCAAGGAATTTGAAAAATATCACAGGATAACCCTTCTTCTATTTCAAGAGCACGCAAAAAGTTGCTCTTGACACCTTCAGTTGTTGAAGTATGAAAATGACCTCAGCATTCAGCTCCGAGGGAGGAGCGACGGTCGAAGATGGAAGTGGCACACTAGTCAAAAGACGACGGAGTTGTAGTACTTTCCGAAGGGCCTCAATGGGTTTCCATTGTTTAATAATCCTAATCTCACTCGAAGTTAAAACACCGGTGGATGCACTTTCGTCAACAGCGTTTGGAGGATTTAGAGATGGTGGGGAAACAGGATTTTGTTGAACCACTGGTGAGACACTTTGGAACTCAACTTGCCGTTATGGACTCAAGACATTATCGGCAGAGGGATGGTCGGTCTTATCTTCGGCCACAGTTTCGGCCGAAATTGGAGAGGCCACAAGTTCCTGAAAGAGAGAAGTATTAGAAATCACGACGAAAATAATTCCATGGTTGGTAGAGGTAAAGATGGATGAATACCTGAAGGGCCACAGAGGATGGAGAAACGGTATGAGTCCTCTTTGAATCATGAGGGGTGAAAGCTTCCTCGAGGTCATCTTGGATTGCAGGGGTTGAAGCCGAAGGATCCACCTTCGATGGAGTCTTTTTATCTTGAACCATTTTCCTTCGGATAGGAGTAGGGGGCGCTCTGGGCGGTGCCTTCAACGTGGGAAAAATGTGCTAGTGCACACTACCGTCGGACTCCTCATTTTAGACAAAAGGTACTTCTTCAGGTACCTGAATTTCAAGATAAGTGAAAAGGTAATGGAAGTTACTAAGGTAAAATTTTAATGATATTGATGCGCAATACCTGCGAAGTGGGAGTCAAAGGTGCTCGTTGTTTCTTCTAAGACTTGGCTAGAGTTGGCTTAGATGAGGGAACAACCCTCTTTCAACCCTGATAATAGAAACTTTCAGTTTTTGCATCCACAAGAAAAGAGGAAATGAAATTAGTGACATATACCTTTTGGGGGGCTTCATCGACTTGATCAGTTTGGATTATATGGTCAGGAGCATTAATAAACGGTGGCGAAGGCGGTATGTCACCGGCGAGGGTGGATAGAGCGTCAACCATATTCTAGAGAAATTGGTCACTAGGAAAAGAATGAATCTGGTAGGAGGCCCACAATTCTTAGAAATCAATTGTTGTCAAAAAGGATTGTTGAAATTTGAACACCGGAAGTTCATAACAGTGAGTAGACTTGCAGAAACTAAACTGGCGAGCTACCAGATTGGGTTGATAACTCATAAAACCGTACCCCTTCGACCCTGTTTCAATTATGTAAGATAATAATGTAGGAGTAAAAAAGGCTTTCCATATTGCGTTCGATTGTGCCGCGAACTATGGAGAGCCACCTGGAAAAGGATCTTTGAATCACTTTGGGCCGAAGGTTCGATCAGCAAATGGAGCCATGCCAGGAGAAAACTTATCTGCTTCGACGAATATATTCAGGTGCTTCATGAAGATATATTTGTTGGGAGTCTCTTGGCATGTTGTCAAAGCCAACCTAGCCCCTTCGATTGGTCTATCTTTAGTTAACCTCACTATGTATTCTGACACGGGATAGCCCAACTGATACTCGAAAGTGGCATTTAACTAGTGTTGTAAAAGCCATAAGGGACCCGACAGATTCAGGGCCTTGGGACTGTTGGAGAGGAGTTTTAGTTTCAGGGCTGCAAGCCCCAAAGCCTGATATAAAGAGGCTAATAACAGTTTACCCAAAGACACCTATCGACCCTCATGAATTTGGATCGCCAGGTTGATATAGCTCTTCGCTATCTACAAGGAGACGGGACAAAATACGTAGTATGAAATCCTTAGTGTGAGGAAAGTTATGTGTTCTTCACTGGACACCTCGACAGAGTCTTTGTTGTGGTGATCCTCAATGTAATTCTGGAGACTGGCTCGACTGAATGAGAAAGTAGTTTCCGTCGGAAGTGTGGGGTCGAAAACTTCCCCCAACGACGAAAGACCAGTCATGGCCGCCATATCGAAGAGTATGGGTGTTAGCATCCCACATGGCAGCTGTAAGGTGTTGGTAGAACCTTCCCAGAAGTACAAAGACGCCAGTAACATACAGGGATTAACGCGATGAGTTTAACTTGATATTTGAATGAAGTCGAAGATCCTTGCACTCCTCTATTGATCTTCGCATTTCCTCTGAACCTTGTTAAGCCACGCCAAACACTCTTTGTTGCCAGGAGTAGGCATGGATCTGAAGACTCTAGCTTTATCCTCTATGAATCTAACGTTGAGTACGACATACTTGTCGAAGGTAGGAGGAGCAACAGGTGCATAGCCAGGGAAAAAAGTTGCAATGGCTTTGGGTGAAGATTTTGGCTCCATAAGAGGCTCATAAAACGCAAATAGTTTCCTATCGATCACGAAGGGTATCAACATCTGACGCTGCCAGTTCTTCATCACTGCTTCATCAAAAGAAGTAGGTTAAGGAATAAGGTTCATATTTTCTTTGGTAGTAAGTTTAAAGGCAGTGGGGTTATTTCCAGTAGCGTAGGAAGTAATTTCTTTAACTTGGGAAGAAGAAGCCAGTAAGGAATGAAGAAAATAGGGTGCGTTTGAAGTTTTTGGGTGACTGATTCACTGCTGAAGTTGCTTGAAGAAAAGTGTAGGGAGAATGCGCGGTTATGGAAGCAGAAAAACCTTGGAGGATGAAGAAAGAGCTATTTATAAGCTAGCAAGGTGAACAGTCAGACACTAACCGATTGACAAGTGTCTAACGAAGGAGTAGTGAGAGAGTTAATGGGTTCGGTTGAAATCCCACAACCTAGGGATAACTGATAATGATGGTGGAGTGTTTGGGGAACTGTGTTGCAGGAAAATCATCATCACATCTTAAACCATAATTAGTGATAAGACGGCTAGCCGAAATTTGAACAATCAAAAGGCAAGTTCCTCGATGGACGAGCTCAAGTCGAAACCAACCTTTTCAGGGGGAAATTTGTTAGCTGACAAATTTCGGCCAAAAAAGGTAAGACTACTCGAATAGGAAGTTCGTCGGAATATGAGGTCGATGAGAAGTTGGACAATCCATGGGTCGACATCAAGAGGTCAAGTCGAAGTCGAAGGGTATCTCCATGGTGAGGGATGATCGTGGGTGGCCAAAACGTGGGCAGTTATCTACATACATGGAAGAAGTGGGCCAACACGTGTCATCTCAAGATAGGTTTGTAAACCCCCGACGGTTACTTTTTATTAGTATTTAAGAAAGTGTTAGAGATCATTTTCAGATGTGGCATTTTTAGCATTTGCAGTAGGAG
Organism: Lathyrus oleraceus; assembly: GCF_024323335.1. Taxonomy (NCBI): domain Eukaryota; kingdom Viridiplantae; phylum Streptophyta; class Magnoliopsida; order Fabales; family Fabaceae; genus Lathyrus; species Lathyrus oleraceus. The sequence continues at coordinate 192,276,606 of NC_066579.1, read as the reverse complement.
TACACTTGAAGTACCAAAGCGTTTACGAGAAAAGAGACATCTCCCTACAAAAAATGTACCTTTGCCTCCATTTATATTCATTAGTTATTTAAACTTACCAAATTGTCTTTACTTTATTGCCTTTACTTTCACTATATTTTCGTCTTTCATTGTGTTTTACTACATTTCCAACTCACCAAGAGTTATATTCACCCCTTTTTGAACATTCCAAAGACATTGCCCACAAAACCATTATACACTCAACACTAAGTCTAGGACTTTGTAGCCGGTCCTGCAAGTAACCCTCTCATAGGAAGGCTAGAAATTGTTGACGAAAAAACATGTGGTAATATTCCTTTTACAACCGTTTTGATAGGATTTTTCGTAGTAGTGTAATTTAATTTTAAATCATTTGATAAACATCTTAAATTATAAAATAGTTGGCATTAAAAAGTCAACAACATTATTAGTTTGAAAAGTGGTCCAACATCAAAATAAATGAAAAGATATGTAACATAATCAGCATAAAAGAACAACATGTTCCTCTCGTGTTACATATCATAGCGAATCCAAATACACGATTCGATCGACAAGAAAAATAAAGAGGCACAACTCCATCCTCTACATCAAGCTCCTACTCAGGTACCTAATTGTCTGTACTCTAGAGGAGCACAAACACAACACCGTGAAAAGTAGGTGAAAACATATTCTATTAATAATCAAATGCATAAAATAATCAATATAGATTAACACATCACAAATCATACACATATTAATATACACCACGATAACATATATTCCTATTTCACCTACATCACGATCAATCAGCAATCGCAATGTTATTTATCACACTCTAAAGCACACAAATCCATACAAGATTATTCAACAACACTCAAACATCTCATCTTTACAACCATTATGTATGCAATGCAACATCGACTCAACTCATGCTCATCACGGTCTCATCTCTGAATCGAACTCACAACTCAACTCTATATGCATGCAATACCAACTCAACATTTGGTTCTTCATATGAATCAAGTCCCAACATCTAAACTTCGAGCCTTAACATCTGAGATCCAATCCCTAATATATGAGCTTGGGACAATTCATTGGTCCCAACATCTGACCCCATAACTCACCTCTTTCACAACACGACAACATATGATGCACGGCATGTAAGAATGTAATGACAACAACATAACAAATAAATACAACCCCGCAATTACTATAAACAATCATGTAACAAGAACATCTTAACAATGAATACATGTCCACTTATGACTGTAAACAATCATGCATTCAATGGATTACTAGTAGTTCTTACTCCAAACTATACATCTCATCAATCCATCAATAAGCATGTACAATAAATAACACAATTATACATGAAGTTCACACATTGAACATACATCCTTACTATCATAAGGTAGCTCTACGCGTTAGCTTTCTAAGGCTTCAAACAACATCTCATTTGAACTTACGGAACTAAAATTATGGCAAGAATACTAAAATGGAAATTTATGGTTTCGACATTGTGTCAATCGATTAATTGGGAGAATCAATCTATTATCCCAGGGTGTCAATCGATTGACACTGCTATTTTTTTAAAAATAATTACAATTTTAAAATCACATTTTAGCAATGGTTATCCCTTCCAAACTTCATCCAAACATAGTCTAACATACTTAAATGTCCAGAATTGATACATACACATTTACCATAGACTATCATGTTGATTCTCATCGATTTAACATGTTGTTCCATCAATTAATCACCAAAAATTAGATTTATGACAACATACAAAATCTCTCAATTTCAACACAAGCACTTCATTCATGAGCAATTTAACTTGAACAACAATACATACAACATCAAGCACGAATTTCAATCAATTCATTTCATAAAAACAGAATCGCAATCACCATTTATTATATTAACATCAAACAATAGAGAAATAGAGAATCTTATTAGAGGTTAAGAGAAACCTCTCTACCCTTTCATGATTAAGACACCCTTAGATGAATAACCCCCTTACCTTGTAAATCCAGCAAAAGTACAAACAAGCAAACTCCTATCATTTTCTCTCACAAAGTCCTAACTCTCTTTCCAAAAGATCTTGCTCTCCTCTTTTCTTTTATTGACAAAATGCTTTAAACCCCACTTTCTTCTAATTTTCTAAATATATAATAGAATCTAATTAAATTTATCTTAATTTAATTATGGCCCAACTAAAACATAAGCTCCCTCCACTAACCATCTATTTTCTATTATTTACACATTTAACCCAATTGTTACTATTCTATTAATTTCCTCTTAATTAATTATTTAAATTCCACCAAAAATTAATTAAATAAGCATAATTCACCACAAATGTCGACAGCGACTGAACACGTCATGAATCATATAAAATAATTATTTAAATCAATAAATAGTTAAATAAACGACTAATTAAATCCCCCCTTGTTAATGTCGCCATCGACGACACCGGCTCCGACTCTGAGACTAGGACTGAGTGCGTGGATGTAGAGGCGCTAGTGACTACTTGTAGGTGACATTAGAGTAACTAGGCTACTCACAACGTGTACGGAGACGCTATGGTGAATGACTAGTGTAAGCAAGGTGTCACACGTGACGTATTTGTTACCCTAGTTTGTTATTTTTAAATCCGAATAGTTGCAATAATTAGTGGGAAAATTTGCATTAGTTGGTGAAAGAGTGTGATTATCAAGGGTCATAACCTTTTGAAACAACATCATTTAGTTTATAATTAGATTATTTCATATTCAGAAAAAACACTACAATTTGAACTCATTTATATTGTTTCGTTATAGATTTTTCTTTCCTATATCGAATTATTATCTGTTTTGTGCAAACTCAAAATAGACTGAATTATCATGAGTATTCATGCGTGTAAACTCTAAAATAATTTAAAGAGTATTTGAAATACTATTAAAAATATGTTCATATGCATATTCTAGTCTTCATCCGTTCGATTTATATTCAATTTCACACACACGCATGCACGCACACACATTTTTTTCATCATTGGATTTTAAAGTGTTTTATATTTGTTCTACGACTTTTTTATACGATATATTTTTAAAAATCATTTATATTAAAATATATTTTGAATGACTTCTCAAAAACTCAATTTTAAAGGTATTTTTTAAAACTATATGATTTATGTTTATTAAATAATTAATGTTAAATATTTAAATTATTATTTTAATTTGTACCAAATGAGGTTGAGATAATTTCTAATAGACTATTTTAAATATTTTCATAACTTTTTTGTCTAAGAATATATTTTTTTTTTTTATTTACGATCAGCAGGTCTAAAATTTTGTTTAATTACGTAATATTTATGATAAAATATATGGTCATAAATAAATTATAAACAATTCCCGCCATAAAGTCTTAAAATAATTAATTGTCATTTAGTGTCGACACTCATTAATCATGATGTCTGCGGGAAGGTTGAATACTTATTATATTCCACGAGATGATGATGTTCACAAATCACAATCGTTATCATAATTAAATGTCTTGTTTCTTTTTAACGTGGAAAAATATATACATGCATGGAGCTGGTCAATATGTGAGGTTATGTTCATGGATGGACCACGTTACTTTGAGATTTCATGCCCGTAATATAGCTAATAAAATATCCATTTTTAAAAAACTTAGGTCATAAGATATTTTAAAAAATAATCTGGTTGAATAATATACTATATCTATTTGATTAATTACTATTATAAAAAAGAAATATTTCATTTATAAATAGAATTGTCTGAAGCAATTCGAGGCTTCTGTCCTCGTCTAAGAAATAGACTATGATAAAAAAATTATAAAATTTAAAAAATGCTATTTTTTAAATTATTAATAATATTAAAAAGTAAAGAAAAAATTATTAAAAAATACTTTAGAGGAAATTTAACACATACAATTATAATTTTCATCCTTTTTTTTTGTAGAACTCATTTATTTATAGAGTTTGTGTCATGTTCTCGAAACCATTAGATTAATTATAACATGTGTCAAGTCACAATGAAAAAAAATATAAATATTTATATAATTTTATATTTTCAAGATGTTCTTATAATTATGAGACTCTTACCATTTAAAAAAATTATGTTAAGACATTATTGCACTGTAAGTGATCGACTTTGATATTCACTAAATTTATTTTTTAGATTAATTAAATAATTAATGTATTTTGATTATTTATAGTTTATAATTATTAGTTATTATCTAAAAAACTTTTTTATATTAAGGAATAGAGAAAATATATTTTTTTTGAATAAAATATACTACCTCTGTTTTTTATTATAAGTCGTTTTTTACTTTTCACACATATTAAGAAAAATAATAATTATTGTATGAAAATGAAAAATTATGAATGTTTTTATAAAATTGTTTTTTATTAATGATATGGGAAATATAAAATTTACATAATTAAAATGAGAGAGAATAATAAACTTTTTAAGGGTATAATAGAAAAAGTAGCATTAATTATTCATTGAAATGTAAAATGACTTATATTGTGGTACAATTCTTTTTCCCTAAAACGACTTATAATAAAAAATGGAGGGAGTATTATTTTTTACAAACCAATACTTATAAGTTTTATTAAGAGTTAATGTAATAGCATGAAGAAAGCAGACTTAATGAGAAATACTATAAAACTTTACAAATAATAAATTAGGCAAAGTTAATTTTGTTGTTGCACATATGAGAGGAAGAAGATGAAAATGATGAAGATGAAAGAGAAGAGAGAGAAATTGAATCGTAACTAACTTTCAAAGAGAAATTGATTGCAATGAAAATTTTGTTACTCTACTCTAATTGAAGAGAGGTTCAGTATTTATACACACACTAAGACATAGTTGTCAAATTAAATGCATCTTAAATTGAACTTAAACGACACTTAAAAGAAATGTTAACTGGATCTTAGATTACACTTCAATACCATCCCTTAATCCATATTCAGAACTATAATCAACAACACCAATTTCATCCTTCAACTGGATAAAGTGTTCAGTCTTGATAGCCTTAGTTAGAACATTTGTCAGTTGCTTATGAGTGTTACAGTGCACAACTTCAAGCACCCCATTTTGAACCTAGTTACTCAAAAAATGAAACTTCGTGCCAATGTGATTGCTTCTTTCGTGCAACATTGGATTCTTGGCAAGGCTTATAGCTGACTTGTTACCAATCGTCAGCTTCACATGCTTGTTCACCTTGATCTTCAGATCCTGCAGCAAGTTCATAATCCATACAACTTGGCAAGCAGACAATGCACCTGCAGTGTACTCAACTTCACAGGTTGATAAAGCAACAACTGATTGCTTCTTTGAGCACCAAGAAATAGGACCTCCTAGATACTTGAAAAGATATCCAGAAGTACTTCTTCTGTCAACTCTATCTCCACATCAATCAGAGTCTGAATAACACATCAACTTTGACTTAGTTTTAACACTTGAAGGGAACAAAACTCCATACTTCAGAGTCCCCTTAACATACCTTAGTATCCTGATAGCAACTTGGCAATGTGACCACTTTGGTTTATTCATAAACCTACTCACTATTCCAACTGCATAGAAAATGTCAGGTCTGGTATTACAGAGATATCTCAATGAGCCTACCAACTGTTTAAAAATTGTAGCATCATCACCCTCATCATCAGAATCTAACTTGTGATTCATTTCAGCAGGTGTGATTGTAGACTTGCAATTCATTAGCTCAAATCTCTTTAAAGCTCAAGTTCATACTTCAGCTGATGCAAGATTATACCCTTGTCCGAGTACATAATCTTCATCCCTAGAAAATATGTCATATTTCTTAGATCAGCCATCTCAAACTCATTCATCTGCATCTCCTTGAACTTAGCTATCTCATTTAAACAACTCCCTATTAGCAATATGTCATTAACATATAGACACACCATAATCATATTGATATCAGATGTATGCTGAACATAAATACCACACTCCATCTCACATCTTATAAATCCTTGAAGCTTGAAAAATGAATCAATTTTTAGATTCCAGACTCTAGGAGCTTGTTTTAGCCCATACAAGGCTTTATGCAACATGTACCTCGTCCCTTCTTGATTCTTTTTCACAAATCCAGGAGGTTGTGATACATTCCTCCTGCAAAGGACCATTCAAAAATGAAAATTTCACATCTAAATGCATCAGAGGCCAATTTTTGTTAGCCTCTATAGCAATCACCAATCTGATTGTTTCATGTCTAGCTACAAGAGAAAATACCTCAAAGTAATCTAGACCAAATTTCTATAGAAATCCCCGAGCTACTAACCTTGCTTTATGTTTTCTAATTAATCCACCTGGCTTTAGTTTGACCCTGTAAACCCATCTGACACTGATGGATTTCTTGTTCCTTGGAAGCTTAGTCAAATCCCAGGTCTTGTTTCTTTCTATAGCCTCAAGTTCTTCTTTCATGGCCTTCAACCACACTATCTTCTTGAGAGCTTCTTCTATATTGATTGGTTCAGAGTCTACAAACATGGCACACTGAATGACTTCCTCTTCAGAGTCTATCACAGTATCTTGCAACATGTCAAACTCTACAAATCTTCTTAGTATTTATCTGATTCTTTGTGGTCTCTGAATTTGTTCAAAATCTTCTTTAGATGCTGGAACAATATATGATATTGAACTACCTTCAGAGGCATGATTACCACCAGATTCTGGATCATCATTAAAATCTAGCTCAAAATCAGATTTACCTTCAGACTCATCTTTAGCTCAGAATCTCCTTCAAAGTATGAAATGTCTTTAAAAGTTAACTCAGGTGTTAACATTGGACTAGAGTTAGATTGAGACTTGTTCCAAATCCCACGCTTATGATTCCTTCATAATGACATCTCTTATGAATTCAACTTTGTTAGTAACGGGACAATAGAGCTTATAAGCACATGTATTGTGGTATCCTACAAGCAATATAACTATACTTTTGTCATCCAACCTCCTTCTCTTAGCATCTGATATATGTTTATAACAAACAGAACCAAAAAACTTCAGATGGCTCTCACTTTGCTTATATCCATACCACTTCTCAAAAGGAACAATTTTCTTCAGCTTCTTACTTGGACACCTATTGAGCACATATGCTGCAGTGGCAACAACTTCTCTTCACAAGGTGTGAGGTAGCTTCTTCTCCTTTAGCATGCTCCTTTTCATATCAAGAAAAGTTCTATTTCTTATTTCATCAATACCTTTGTGTTAAGGAGTGTATGGAGCAGTTACATCATGCTCAATTCCATTCTCCTCACATAACTTTATGAACTATATAGAGTTGTACTCACCTCCACCATCAGTTCTGAGAATTTTTAGCTTCTGGCCATTTTATTTTTCAGCCTTCACCTTGAACTTCCGAAACTCAGCAAACACCTCATGCTTAAACTTGATGAGTGTTATCTATATCATTCTTATGAATTCATCCACAAATGACACAAAAATAATTGTTTTCCCCAAGTAAAGGTATTTTAAATGGTACACATACATCAGAATGCACTACTCATAAAACATGTTTTGGTCTTGGAGCCACTTCTAATGCATATCACAATCTATGTTTCTTATCGTTCATGCATATCTCACATGACTTCTTAGACTTCACAATCTTAGGAATGTTGTGTTCCAGCTTCTTATAACTCATATGCCCTAAGCTTTTGATGACACTGAATTTCACCGTATTTTCGACTCCGATTTCGCATGCATTTTAGTTGTTCTATTGTTATTTTTTTTATTTTATTACTATGTTTTTCTTTATTTTCAAGTTTTCAGTCTAATCAGAGCCCCAATCGAGAAAAGGAGTTAAAAAGAGCTAAAAAGTCTAAAAATCAGCATTTTGCACTTGTGGCTCCCACTGTGGCTAGCGCCATGGGTCCAGCCATGACGTGTCATAGTCCAACTTCTCCTCAACTGCCACATCTCCCACTATCTCCATTTGGGCGCCACACTTTACTCTTATGGCGGGCGCCATGATGTGTTGGCGGGCGCCACAAACACAATATGTTTCCCTCCCAATTTCAAACTGAAGGGCATCCTTGTCATTTCCATTATTTTCCTTGCCTATAAATAGAGACTTGATTTCATTTGTTTCATCATCCAAACTTAGATCAAACTTAGTTACAACTAGGCATATATTCAATATTGTAAAAGTGGTAATCGCTTCACATCGGAGTGTTGCCACAACTGTGTAATCGAGTCTGTAATCGAGTTTGGAGCACTTTGGAAGAAAGTTAATTCTGCCACCATTTTCATTTCTGTTTCGCACTTTATTCGACCCTCCGAAAGGAGCAGGTTTTATTGCTTTACCTTTGTCTACTTTACTTTCTCGGACTGCCTTTACTTCATTTATTTCTCACACTCGCACAACTTTATTTTATTTCTCGCACTCGCACTACTTTTGTTTATTTCTCGCACTCGAACTACTTTTGTTTATTTCTCGCACTCGCACTACTTTATTTTATTTCTCGCACTCGCACTACTTTATTTTATTTCTCGCACTCGCACTACTTTTATTTATTTCTCGCACTTGCACTACTTTCGTTTATTTCTCGCACTCGCACTACTTTCCTTTATTTCTCGCACTCGCACTACTTTTATTTACTTTCCGCACTCGCACTACTTTTATTTAAATTAAAATACACCTTTACTTTACCATGTCTAACTAAACCTATAAAGGCTAGAATGTAAGGATCGTAATTAAACCGATAATCCGTACAATTGTTCATAGAAACACTTAAGGGCTATTTTGACTTTCAACTTAAGTTTCCCGCACTTAATTTCCGTTGGGTAAGATCGAAAGTCGTCCAATGTCTTTTTTAAACTTAGTTGTTTTTAACTATTTCAAATACAACGAAAGCGCTTTGTCTAGTTCATTAGGAGTTTTTTTAACTTAAAAGGAAAATTGATTTTAAAACTATTTTCGGATGTGTTTATAAGTTTAGAGTTTGGTTCGTGAGAACCTCTTTTGGTTAAGAAATCCAGGTCAAAATACTTTTCAACTTAGTCAAGATACTATATTTCTTAAAAATAGATTTACTACTCTAACGCAATGCGCGCCTTTTTATAAGTGACAATAAGAGAGTTTGATTAGGGAGTACAACTCGGTTCTAAATACGTGAAAGCGACAGTTCCCGTTAAATTGGTTCTTTTCAAAGTAGGAAACATTGCCCATAAGTAATTCTATTAGCAAGTACTTGGATTATTAATTGATTATGCGAATTACATTCGAACCTGTCTTTATTAATTGAATTTATTTTAATACTTTATTTTTCATTGTGCACTCTTAAAACCCCTATTTTATTACCTTAGATAAACACCGTAACAATAGATAACGATAGATTGACAGTTGGTCTCTGTGGAATCGACAATCTTTTATATTACTCTGACGTGTTCGTATACTTGCGAAAAGTACGCATCAAGTTTTTGGCGCCGTTGCCGGGGACCAATTTCGTTAAATTTCGTACCCTGTTGTTATATCGTTTAGACTTAGGTTGTTACCTACCGGTCAATGCGAAGAACTCGCAACACCGGAAGCTTAGTATACCCTCTGGCGGAACCTGAACGTTACGCTCGCACACGTTTATTTTTCCATAGAATTAGGAGAGCTATGGCCGAAGACCAAAATCATAGACCTCTTAAGGATTTCGCCCAACCATCCAACGAAGAACCTAGTTCTAGTATAGTAAACCCAACCATCCCAGCTAATAATTTCGAACTTAAACCCTCCATGTCGCAACTAGTGCAACAGAGACAATCCGCAGGTCTCGCTACTGAGAACCCAAACCAACATTTAAAAATCTTTCTCCAATTAGCAGACACTTTTAAAACCAATGGAGCTTCTCCTGAGGCAATCCGTTTAAGATTATTCCCTTTTTCCCTCAGAGATAAATCCCTATCATGGTTAGATTCCCTTCCACCCAATTCCATTACAACTTGCGACAACCTTAGAAAAATATTCCTTGCTAGATACTTTCCCCCAAGTAAGACCGTCGCTCTTCGAAACCATATAACCAGATTTACCCAGAACCAAGGAGAATCATTGTTCGAACCTTGGGAGAGGTATAAAGAGCTGTTAAGAGCATGCCCACATCATGGCTTAGAAAATTGGTTAATCATTCAGACCTTATATAATGGACTTCACTATAACACTAAGATGACCGTCGACGCTGCCACAGGCGGTGCACTGATGAACAAACCTTATCCTGAAGCTAGTTCCCTCATCGAAGATATGGCTCAAAACCATCAATCATGGGGAGTCGAACGAGCGAAAGTTGAGAAGAAGGAAGCCCAAGGAGGAGTACATGAGTTAAGCTCTATAGACATGATGCAAGCTAAAATGGACGTGTTGGCCCTTAAGGTCGAGCATATGTGCATAAACCCGAATACTGCAACTGCAGTTTCATCGGATTGTGAGATATATGGAACCAAAGGACACCAATCTGCAGAATGTAGTCTCTTAAACGAAACCAACTCTAAGCAAGTGAACTACGCCCAAGGGAACCCATATTTGAATACCTACAACCCTGGATGGAGGAATCACCCGAACTTCTCCTATAAGAACAATAACCTTATCCAAAATACTGCACCTCCGAGACAACCAGGTTACCAAGGCCTAAGACCAAATCAACCTATGCAACCTGTGCCACCAAAGCTGAGCCTTGAGAAAATTATGGAAAATTTTATCACTGCTCAAACCCAACAAAAAAAAGAGTTCATGAACCAGAACATTCACGTTAACAAACTGATTACCCAGTTAGGAACCAAGGTTGACCAAATAGTTACTCACACTAAGATGCTTGTAACCCAGATCTCTCAGGTAGCTTTAAACCAAGCCCCCCAGACTACACCTGGAGGACAGTTCCCTGGACAACCTCAACAGAATCAGAGAGGACAATTCAATGCCATTACCCTACAAAGTGGGAACGCTTATGATGAACCACCAAACCCAAGATTGAGTGAACACAAAACTTCTAAGGAATATACTGAACCCACGGACAAAGTAAAGTAACCAGAGGAATCTAAAAAACAGGAAGGTCGAGAAAAAGGAGAAGAACCTAAAGACAAAATTTATGTACCATCCCCACCATATAAACCACCGATACCATATCCACAAAGACTCAAACAAACCCAAATCAATAACCAGTATCAGAAATTCATTAAGGTTATAGAAAAACTTCACGTAGAAATCTCTTTCACAGAAGCCATCACCCAAATACCTTCTTATGCAAAGTTTCTCAAAGACATCCTTACCAACAACCGTAGACTCGACGATCCGAAGCCCTTGGAATGCAATTCTATTTCCAAGAATAAGTTAGCAAAAAAATATAAAGATCCTGGAAATTTCTCCATTCCTTGTCTTTTTGGAAGTCATGTCATCGAAAAAGCTTTTCTAGACTTAGGAGCTAGTGTGAGCTTAATGCCTTTAGCAGTTTGTGAGAGGTTAAACTTAGGAGAATTACAGCCTACTAAGATGTCACTTCAATTAGCCGATAGATCTTTCAAGTATCCGATAGGCATATTAGACGATGTCCCTGTTAGGATAGGTTAGTTATTTATCCCTACTGATTTTGTTGTCATGGACATCAAAGAGGATAATGATATACCAATCCTTCTAGGTAGACCGTTCTTATCAACTGCAGGAGCCATAATAGATGTCAAGAGAGGAAAGTTGACCTTTGAGGTAGGTGACGAGAAGATAGAATTTATACTCTCAAAATTTCTTATGGCACCTGTGATGGGAGACGCATGTTATGCCATAGATATCATTGATGAATGCGTTAGGGAACTAGAACAAGAAGAAATCATAAAAATGATTAAGTTGTCATCAACTCTCATACTGGAAGATGATGACTTTAGGAAGCCCTACATCGATGATAACCTTTACGAATGTTTATCCCTTACCCCAGATCCTATGCCATGCTCTAAGAAACCAACCTTAGAACTTAAGGAACTTCCTAAGAACCTGAGATATGAGTTCCTCGATGAAGAGATGAACCTTCCAATTATAGTCAGTGCTACCATGAGCCAAGAGGAAATAGACCAACTCTTAGATGTTTTACGAAGATATCCCTCAGCCTTAGGATATAATATCTCTGATCTAAAAGGTATAAGCCCATCCATATGCATGCATCGGATTTCGCTCTAAGAAGATTCAAAGCCCTCCAGAGAACATCAGAGAAGAATAAACCCTATAATGAGTGATGTTGTTAAAAAAGAAGTTCTTAAGTTACTTGAGGTTGGTATAATCTATCAGATCTCGGATAGTAAGTGGGTGAGCCCTGTGCATGTAGTACCTAAAAAGGGAGGCATCACAGTCGTGCAAAACGATAAAGGCGAACATGTAGCAAAACGGATAGAATGAGGATGGCGGATGTGCATAGACTACAGAAAGTTAAATAAAGCAACCAGGAAGGATCATTTCCCTTTACCATTTATAGACCAGATGTTGGAGCGTCTAGCTAGACACTCTTACTTCTGCTATCTAGATGGATACTCTGGATTCTTCCAAATGCCTATCCACCCCGAAGATCAAGAAAAAACTACCTTTACATTCCCTTATGGAACTTTTGCCTACAGACGAATGTCATTCGGTCTCTGTAATGCCCCAGCTACTTTCCAGCGCTACATGATGTCAATCTTTGCAGATTACCTAGATGGTATCATGGAAGTATTTGTGGATGATTTCTCGGTTTGCGGATTTGATTTCAAAAATTGTCTCGCTAACCTTGAGAAAATCCTGGAGAGATGTGTGGAGGTGAACCTCGTGCTAAACTGATCTTAACCTTGCTAAACTGAACTTTTGCCTACAGAAGTTCTTTGACGATGTGAGAAACTTTTATTGGGATGAACAGCTCCTTTTCAAAAGGGGTAAAGACGACATTTTTCGCCGTTGCGTTCCAGAAGAGGAGGTAAAAAGTATAATTGAGCATTGTCACTCTGCACCCTATGGTGGAATGCGAGCACCTCTAAGACATACGCCAAGATTCTTCAAGCTGGCCTATTCTGGCCTACCATGTGGAGCAATGTCCATGCTTGCATCGTCAAATGTGATAGATGCCAACACACGGGAAATATTTCAAGACGTGACAAAATGCCTCTAAGAAACATTCAAGAAGTAGAACTTTTCGACGTTTGGGGTATAGATTTCATGGGACCCTTCCCACCATCCTTAGGAAACAAGTATATCTTAGTAGCTGTAGACTACATGTCTAAGTGGATTAAAGCTATAGTTGCACCCACAAATGACACTAGAGTGGTGATCAAGTTATTTAAAAACTATATATTCCCCAGATTTGGAACACCCCGTTTAGTCATAAGCGATGGAGGATCGCACTTCATATCGAGAATATTTAATAAACTTTTAAGCAAATATGGAGTTAGGCATAGAGTAGCAACACCATACCACCCACAGACTAGTGGCCAAGTAGAAGTATCCAATAGGGAGATAAAACAAATTCTAGAAAAAACGGTTTCTATATCTAGAAGAGTCTGGTCTCAGAAGCTTCAAGAAGCATTATGGGCCTACAAAACCGCTTTCGAAACCCCTATAGGAACAACTCCCTACCAACTAGTCTATGGAAAATCATGTCATTTACCTTTTGAATTAGAGCATAAGGCCTATTGGGCCATTAAAACTTTGAATTTGGATTGTGAAAAACGTATTCTTGACTTCCACAAACTAGAAGAACTTAGGCAATCTGCCTACGAGAATACCAAAATATACAAAGAGAGAAAAAAAGCTTGGCATGACAAAATAATTCTGAAGAAAGATTTCAATATAGGCGACCCTGTTCTCCTGTTCAACTCTAGGTTACGACTTTTCCCTGGGAAGCTGCGTTCAAGATGGAATGGCCCTTTCAAAGTATCTAAGATTCTGAGATCCGGAGCTGTAGAAATCAAGAACGAAACCTGTAGTCCATTCATTGTGAATGGGCAAAGATTGAAACTCTACGAAGGAGGAGACACTCCAACAGACTACTCCAGCCACACTCTGATAGATCCACCGATTCCTACGACAGATGTATAAATTTCGATCATCAAGCTAATGACGTTAAACAAGCGCTGCTTGGGAGGCAACCCACAGTTTTCTTATCTTGTTTTACTTTTTTGCATTTATTTACTTTATTTTATTTTTAATCATATTTTCGTCAGGACTAAATATCATTTGCAATGTTTGTGTTTTCAGGATCCTTTTCCCTAACCTTTGCAGGATGCAAAAATTTGATGACATGCACGTAGCTTTCAGAGGTGATGCCCAGAGAGAGCGTTACATAGCTCTCTACCAGCGCCTTATGGCCCCTACACGCTACCCAGACCAGGATTGCATGGAAGCCCTAGGCATTGAGCCGAGCATCAAATTCATGTGCCACTAACTTCAATGGGATGAATTCGCTGATGACCTGAGCAACACCTACAGGAACTTGACCTTGGAGTTCCTCAGCTCGTTTGATTATGATCCTTACTCCGGACCAGATGGATATGATGTTTTTAGGCTATTCGAGATTGAGTACTCTTTCAGCCAGAAGGAGTTCGGTGACTTATTAGGTTTTTAGACTACCCCCGACGCTATCCCTGAGACGCCGATGTGATACTTTATGGGTAAGGAAGTGGAGAAATTCTGGAGCGATATCTCTGGTGGAGGGAGTCAGGATCCTTCTACTCAGTTGTCCCAGGCTATCCACAACCCTTCTATGAGGTATTTCCAGATGATTCTGGCGCACTCTTTTCTTGGGAGACCAGATGCTGAGACTTTGCTGAGTGAGGAGGATATATTTTTGTTATTTTGTGCATCCCAGTCTCACCCTGTGGCATGTGGGAACTTTCTGCTGTGTGGCCTTAGCAGTGTTGCCAGATCATCCGAAGGACTTATTCATGTAGGAGGAATTGTCACACAGATTGTCATTGCCTTAGGTCTCTCCCGCAAGCTGCTCCATCTCAGGACTTTCTGTGGCTACACTACTATGGATATCAATTTCTGTTTGACCAGAGGATTGATGAGGAGATCCTCGTTCAATCCCAAATAGTTCAGATTGCTGATTGATAGCGAGACGATACACTACTTTACATTGCCAGATCCGATGATGACCAGTGTTCACGACCCATCTAACTGGAGTTATGCTTCGGAGGGTCATAGAGAGACTGTTGAGGAGCCTAGATCCACATCTGTTGCTGAGTATACTCCTACACCTCCTTCACCCAGAATTATTATGCTCTCTAATAATTTATCTTTGCAGACCCTAGATATCCGCATGCAGATTGCCGAGTGTCGTAGAGAGATTACCGAGCTTAGGCAGGAGGTGGCTGACCTCACCTTACAGATGGCGGTATCCGATCTTACACATGCTACCGAGGCTGATTGTTTGTACCAAGAGATCGCAGAGCTTCGTCAGGAGATAGCCGTACTTCGTGGATCCAATCAGGCAGAGGAGCCCTCTGCTGTTTGAGTTTACCGTCTCGTTTATTTTTCCTCATTTATGCTTATATTATTTTTCGCATTTCCCTGGCTCATCTTATATTATTGCATTATATTATTGCATTTGGTATATTTCCTAACTATGTTAGCACATTGGTGTATATATATATATATATATATATATATATATATATATATATATATATATATATATATATATATATATATATATATATATATATATATTATGTGTGTTTATTTCCTTTATATTTATATTATAGTCTAATATTATTAATTATTTATTTATTTATTAGTCTAATGTTTAAATTTTATTTTTATAAAATTGTGCAAGCCTTATTTCATTAGGAAAAACAATGAAAATGTCATCCGGACCCCCCAACCAAAAAGAGAATGGAGAAGCCCATACCAAATGAGTCAAAATTCGGCCCAGCTGAAATTACCCTTGTGGCGCCCGCCATGGGTATTGTGGCGCCCGCCACAGCGTCTGTAAAAGCTCGGGACAGATTCACATATTCCACCATTTTTAACCTTTCCAACCTCCAAAACCCATTTTTTTCACCTTCCAAAAACTTCCTTGAACCTCATAAAAGCTCCCACATTTCTCATCTTCCCACCATACAAGTCACCTTCCCAACTTCCATTTTCATTTTCATCCATCAATATTCATAAAAATCCCACCTTTATACAAACCCATCTTCATCTTCTTTATCATATTCCAAGAGCTAAATAATGGAGTTCAACGGATTTATCCTTCGTGAAGGGAAACCTGGGGATAGACAGAGAAGGATTATCGAAAGGTTGCAAAATCGAGAAATTCTCCCGACAAGGTACGTAGATGATAATTGTCTTTACACTTTGGGTATCTACCATAGCGTTTTTCATTTGTTAGATATTTTAGGCTTGCACACTATCTTTTCAAACAGAGAACCTACCTTTGAGCGATTGACAATCGAGTTTTTAAGTTCTTTAATTTATATTGTCAGTCCTAACACTGCTAGTACAGTTGGTACTGTTCGATTTAGAATGCTTGCTGTTGAGTATGAATTTAGTACCAACGAACTAGCAGGTCTGTTAGGAATTCCTCATGGGGAAGGTGCTATTTGTGAAGGTCCTTTGGATTCAGATTGGTCGGTCGAGGTGTTTTCCCTTTGGTCGGCCGACTAAGAAGAGAGGGAGGTTATGTGCTTATGATTCATGGTATAGCTATCCCATTTGTTATCTTACCATGCACTAGACGTACTGATGTACGTAATGAAAGGAATTGGACCTATGTTTTAGATGCTCCACCCGTTTTGGATCCACTTCCTCCTAATGTTCCTGATGAGGAGGGACACGACACTGATGAAGAGTTTGATCGGAGAGAGCAATCTCCCATACCATATGTGTCCCCCCATCACCCTTCACCACGACACATTGCACCGTCTTCTTCTTTTGCAGGTTCTGCTCCTGGATTTTATATTACAGGGGAGATGTGGCGCGACCACATGGCTAGAGAGCAAAGGCGTGATGACCTACTCTCTACCATTCAGCAACAACTGCCGGGCAACATGAGCTTCATGCAAGAATCACAACGGAGGACAAATCAATCTTATGAGACTGTTGCACAGACCCTGCTTGTGATCACAAACGAGCAATCCCATTAGCAGAACTACCACCGTCAACATTCTACGCTGATAGAGGCCACTCAGGGTTCCATTTTAAGCAACCTTCGAGAGGTGAGGACTGCTCAGGATGCCTTACAGGCCAGGATGGACCAGAGAGACCATCGTCGCAGCCGATCCCGTCGTCCACCTCAGGATGGCGAAGGGACCAGTGGTCAGCAATAGTATGACAGGTTACTCTCCCCTTATCTTATTTCGAAACATTGGGGATAATGTTCGATTTAAGTGTGGGAGGAGATTTTATCGCTTTCTATTTTTCTTTGCTGTTTTTAGTTAGATTGTTCATTTTTATTGCTTTTTAGTTGTTTACTTTGTTTTATTTTGCTTTTAGCTAGAATGTTTTAGAAAATTCATGTGTCTGACGAGTCACCAATATAGTGTATCTTTAGTACATTCTAATCTGCCCATTCCTTTAGCCCTACCAAAAAATTTTTTTTGCAAAAGAAAACGGTGTTACTCTGAAAGTTTTTGGGCTTTAAGACAGGTTTGAGTCAGGATGTGGTGACTTGGGAGAACTTTTTGAAACATCAGTATCGCTTTAGCACCATAAACTTCATGAATATAAGAATCACTCCCGAAACCCCATATATCATGGCCTTAATTATCATTTCAGTATAGTCCTCAGTAGTTTATTCCAGTAGTCAGCTCTGGCCTAAGCATCCTCTACGTAGGGGACCGATGAACATAAGTGAATGATCCAGTGAAATAAATAAAAGAAAAAGGCAACTCCGGTATAGGTGACCCTCACAAAGTCATTTAAACCAAAAAGTTGTAAAAATTTGCTGCAAAAGAAAAAGAAAAAGAAAAATCCACCCGCTGTTAGTTGGTTCAGAGGTATCTAGCGCTGAACTCGGTAGGGAGGATTACTATCCGATCCCCCACAACTGCATTTGGGTCAAATAAAAGGGTTTACACAGATTTATGTGCCAGAAACCCCATGTTTAGGATCAAAATCACTAACCGGTCACTCTACTATGAAGCATGTACGGGTAACGGGCTTAATGTGACTGCGCTAGAATGAAAAGGATTCAAAAAGAGATGAAGAGGTGGGCCTAAGTATTGTCGGAATATTATGGGTTGGTTAATATAGGAATGGAGTTTATGTCTGTGTCTGCAGATAAGTGTCATCATGATACCCTTAGTTCACTCAGTTAGTACCTATCACTGCATCCCGACTTGAACTTAGAAGCCTTTCTAGCCCGAATCACTCATCGACACCAGTTTTTCTTTTTTTGAGCTTTTAAGTATTTTGCTTGAGGACAAACAAGGGTTTAAGTGTGGGAGAATTTGATGAGACTAAATTTCACCGTATTTTCGACTCCGATTTCGCATGCATTTTAGTTGTTCTATTGTTATTTTGTTATGTTATTACTATGTTTTTCTTTGTTTTCAGGTTTTCAGTCTAATCAGAGCCCCGATCGAGAGAAGGAGTGAAAATGAGCTAAAAAGCCTAAAAATCAGCATTTTGCACTTGTGGCTCCCACTGTGGCTGGCGCCATACGTCCAACCATGACGTGTCATAGTCCAACTTCTCCTCAACTGCAACATCTCCCACTATCTCCATTTGGGCGCCACACTTTACTCTTATGGCGGGCGCCATGATATGGTGGCGGGCGCCACAAGCAGAATATGTTTCCCTCCCAATTTCAAACTGAAGGGAATCCTTGTCATTTTCATTATTTTCCTTGCCTATAAATAGAGACTTGATTTCATTTGTTTCATCATCCAAACTTAGATCAAACTTAGTTACAACTAGGCATATATTCAATATTGTAAAAGTGGTAATCGCTTCACATCGGAGTGTTGCCACAACTGTGTAATCGAGTCTGTAATCGAGTTTTGAGCACTTTGGAAGGAAGTTAATCCTTCCGCCATTTTCATTTCTGTTTCGCACTTTATTCGACCCTCCGATCGGAGCAGGTTTTATTGCTTTACCTTTGTCTACTTTACTTTCTCGCACTGCCTTTACTTCGTTTATTTCTCGCACTCGCACTACTTTATTTTATTTCTCGCACTCGCACTACTTTATTTTATTTCTCGCACTCGCACTACTTTTATTTATTTCTCGCACTTGCACTACTTTAGTTTATTTCTCGCACTCGCACTACTTTCGTTTATTTCTCGCACTCACACTACTTTTATTTACTTTTCGCACTCGCACTACTTTTATTTAAATTAAAATGCACCTTTACTTTACCATGTCTAACTAAACCTGTAAAGGCTAGAATGTAAGGATCGTAATTGAACCGATAATCCGTACAGTTGTTCGTAGAAACACTTAAGGGCTATTTTGACTTTCAACTTAAGTTTCCCGCACTTAATTTTCGCTGGGTAAGATCGAAAGCCGTCCAACGTCTTTTTTAAACTTAGTTGTTTTTAACTATTTCAAATACAGCGAAAGCGCTTTGTCTAGTTCATTAGGAGTTTTTTTAACTTAAAAGGAAAAGTGATTTTAAAACTATTTTCGGACGCGTTTATAAGTTTAGAGTCTGGTTCGTGAGAACCTCTTTTGATTAAGAAATCCAGGTCAAAATACTTTTCAACTTAGTCAAGATACTATATTTCTTAAAAATAGGTTTACTACTCTAACGCAATGCACGCCTTTTAATAAGTGACAATAAGAGGGTTTGATTAGGGAGTACAACTCGGTTCTGAATACGCGAAAGCGACAGTTCCCGTTAAATTGGTTTTTTTCAAAGTAGGAAACACTGCCCATAAGTAATTCTATTAGCAAGTACTTGGATTATTAATTGATTATGCGAATTACATTCGAACCTGTCTTTATTAATTGAATTTATTTTAATACTTTATTTTTCATTGTGCACTCTTAAAACCCCTATTTCGATTACCTTAGATAAACACCGTAACAATAGATAATGATAGATTGACACTTGGTCTCTATGGATTCGACAATCTTTTATATTACTCTGACGCATTCGTATACTTGCGAAAAGTACGCATCAGCTTTTGAAGTTCAGACTCCCCAATTTCTTATGCCACAACTTACTGTCACCTTCAGTACCTTCTGCACTAAGACATTTAGTTTCAACTGTTTCCACATTCACCTTGAATGTTTTGTTGCTTCCTTGTTCAGACTGCATAATTAGCTTCTGATATGAGTCATACTACTTCAAGAGATTGTCCTTCATAGTAACTGAGAAACCTTTCTCAATTAGTTGACCCACACTCATCAGATTGCTCTTAATGCCAGGATTATACCAAACATCCTTGATTAAAACAATTTTGTCATTCTTTACTCTGAACTTGACATTTCCTATTCCTTCACCATTCAAATACTTATCATCAACACATTTGATCTTTTTCCTCTTTCTAGAGTCAAAATTAATCAGCCATTGTTTGTTTCAAATTAGGTGGTTTTAGCATCTATTGTTAATATACCACCATTCTACCAAATATCCACCATCAGATTCAGAAGCCATCAATAGCACAGGTCCATCGTCATATTATCATCTGGAAATGTTTGCTTATTCTGATTTCCTTTCCTTGTCTGACCAACAGTCAATAACAAAGTGACCAAACTTCTTGCAACAATAACATTGAATCTTCTTCTTGGGAAACTTCTCCTTTCCCTTCTGATATTTCTTCTCGTAAGAATTGGAGACTTATGACTTCTGATAACCACCACCATGTCTCTTTTTGGCCTCATACCAAGACTGCTTCTGATTCTTCTTACCATAAGACTTTTTCAGAGCCTACTCTACCTCTCTTTCAGAGGTTCTCTCAGTCATACACAACTCTTGTGCCTCTAGATTGCTTTGCAACTGTTTAATTCACATGGTCCTCAGATCCTTAGATTGTTCAATTTCCATAACAATGTAATCAAACTGAGAAGTAAGTGATCTCAATACTTTCTCAATGATTACTTGTTCATAAAGATTCTCTCCATAATATTTCATCTTATTTGTGATCAGGATCACTCTGGAGATGTAATATGGTATCTTCTCATTGTTTTTTATGTTGAGATTCTCATACTGCTTACGTAGAGACTAAAGTTTCACCTTCTTCACTGATGTATCACCTCCATAGCAGCATACCATAATCTCCCACGCAGCCTTCACCATCGTCGAATCAGCGATCTTCTAAAATACATTCACATCCACACACTGGTGGATGTGAAACCAAACTTTATGATCTTTCTTCCTCAACTCTCTATATGTGTTCCTTTGTGCTTCAGTTGCATCTGATGTTACTGCTGCATAACCGTCATTGACGAGATCAAGAACATCTTGAGCGCCAAACAACACACACATCTGAATCATCCACCGATTCCAGTTCTTTTCATCAAATACTGGAAGCTTTGTGTTCAAGTTACCGCTTCCACCATTCATATTTGATCTTGTGCAGGAATTCACTCATATCTCATCAAACACTCGTGTTTCCCAATCCTGTAGAATCAAGAAATATAATTATGTTACAATTCCGATCGTGAATTCAAAGCGAATTCAAGAAACAAAATCAGTCACACACGCCTAACGTTCACTCAGTGTTTCAATTGGTATTTTTCGTGGATCCGAATCATAGCTCTAGATACCAATTGTCGGTGCATAAGAGAAAGATGATGAAGATAATGAAGATGGAACAGAAGAGAGAGAAATTGAATCATAACTAACTTTCAAAGAGAAATTGATTGGAATAAAAATTATGTTACTCTACTCTAACTAAGCAGAGGTTCATTATTTATACACACACTAAGACTTAGTTGTCAAACTAAATTCATCTCAAATTAAACTTAAATGACACTTAAATGAAATGCTAACTGAATATTAGATTGAACTCCAATAAAGTTAAGTTGTTCAAAAATCTTTTAAATCTAATAATTTAATTATGATTTATTATATATCTAATTTAATAATTTAAACCTGTTAACTTAATTTTTAATTTATATATCTAATTATAAAATAAAATCTAACAATATATATATATATATATATATATATATATATATATATATATATATATATATATATATATATATATATATATATATATGTTTACCCAGATTATTTGTTGAGAAGGTTAAGACAAATATTAAACAAAATTTCAACGAAATTATTCCTTATCAGTCCTTAACTGCGGTTGAATTATCTAATTATGTTATTGAAACTGGTATGCAAAGTTGTACTGATTACAAACTCCAAAATAAGATTAAAAATGAAAAAATGAGTAATAGACCCGAAATTGATTCATTTTGCGAACAATATACATATATATATATATATATATATATATATATATATATATATATATATATATATATATATATATATATATATATATATATATATATATATATATATATATATATATATTTTGAGTTGGTCTTATGATGGATCTTTAAAAATTTAAATTTAACGTTCAAAATATATCATCCATAAATCTTACCATAAAATTTGAAAAGATGAGTACAAAGGTTTGGAATGATTGGTAGACTCAAATTTACGGTCATAATGATTTTTGACGTTACATAATATAAAAATTAAGAAATAAATATTTTTATAAAATAATTAGGATTTATTATAGTTTTGGTCCATCTATTTTATGTGATTCACGAAATTAATCTGCCTATTTCAAAATCAAACAAATTTAGTCCCTTTTTCATATATTTACACTTAAAATTGACGATTTGTTCATATTTTAATGACACATCACTTGTGAAATTTGATAAATCATCGTATAAGAATTTTTTATGAAATATTATAAATAAAAAAACATATTTTAAAAAACTAACATTTCATCGATTTGTAATGTAAAAGAGTGAGAGGGAGACTAAAACTGTTTGATTTTAAAACAGGGAGACTGATTTTGTGAATTAGATAAAAAAAAGGAGGATCAAAACTGTAATTTAACCTAATAATTTAATTAAAAGTAAATTGATATAGCAGATAATGATTTGTATATTGAACTCTTAATAAGAGGTTAGAAACCCAAGACCAATTTTTGCAAGTTATTTTGTAAAATTGAACAATCAAATATAAAAATGTGCAAATATAGAGTAGAACTTATTGGAATCCATCTTGATAGAACAAGATTCAATCACTTTTTTTTATTTATTTAAGATTCTCATTCTTCACTCTTCACTCGAGTGATTCAACCATATTTTTGTTGCAACACGATTCCGCCGTACAATTATTTGAAGAGAGAAAGAGATAATTTGAAAGAGAAAAGAGAGAAAATTAGGGTGTTGGGAGAAGAGAAGAAGAAGGTGTTTATTGATTCTTACTGAATACAAATTTTCTCTCTTTCTGAGCTTACAACTATAAATTCTCTTTTATCTCATTATTTTACAAATGTAGGGTACCTTCCTATTTATAATGAGATTGCTTGCACATCATGCAATCTCAAAATATCTAACTATATGACTTCAATAGGTTATATTTGACTCTCTGTCGAACACATACATCTTAGACTACAACTAGTTGTATTTGACTCTTTATCGAATACATTAACCTTTGTCTACTATAAGCTATATTAAAATTATGTCGAATACATGTAGATTTAACTATTGCATATTATATCTGACTACTACTTTATCGAATGCATTCGACTTCGACTCTGTCGAATCCTACATTTTACAAACATGCTTAACATAAAGAATTATATATTTAACACACCGCCTAATTTATTGTATCTAATTTATCTACATTCATCAGAGTTCTCAATCTCTTAAATAATTCCACCAGTACAATATTTATCATGATGTCTGCAATCTGATTCTCAGTTATGTAGTGTTCCAAGATCAGTTTCCCATTTGATACTTGCTCTCTAAGATAATGGAATCCCATCTCTATGTGTTTGCTTCTTCCATGTGCAATCGGTTTCTTGGCCAAATTCATAGCAGACATGTTATCAATCTTCATGATTACTGCTCCATGATTTTCACTTGCAATCTCTTCAATCTGATTCACCATTCATGTTGCTTGACATGCATAAAGAGAGGCACTTATGTAATAAGCCTCACATGATGACATAGCTACAACTTGTTCTTTTCTTGGTCTCCAAGAAATTGGGCACCACCTACCATAAACACCTAACCAACTATGGATTTTCTATCCTCAACATCACCACACCAATTTGAGTCAATGTATCCTACTGGTTTTCTTTTCTTGCCTACATCAGTTGTAGAAAACAAAATGTTATAATATAGCGTTCCTTTGAGATACCTTAGTATCCTCTTATGCAATGAGTGATAGCTTTGGATTTTTCATGAACCTACTCACCATACCTACATTATATGCTAGATCAATCCTTGTGTGACAAAGGTATCTTAGTGATCCAGTGAGTCTTCTATACTGAGTTGGACCAACTTCATCTTAATTTGAATCCTTTGTCAATTGCAATCTTGGTTCAGCTAGTATCAAAGTTTTATTGCAATCCTCCATTTTAAATATTTTTAGTATGTCACTTGCATATCTTCTTTGGGGCGATGAGACTGTATTGTATTATTGTCTGATTGTACCCCACCGTCTTCTTTGTGGCGACTTTAGATAGAAAGTCTTCTTAGAAGTTTTGTTCCCAAGAGACATACTTCATTTCAAAGGATTTAAAATGTGTTGATAAAATTTGTACCTCTGGAGATATTTTATGAGTTGTGGTTCCTTTTCCTGGTACTCCCTGACGACTTGATTGACGACCAGTTGGGAATCACTTTTTGCCTTTAACCTGATGGCACCCATTTCCAAGGAGAGGATCATGTCGATGATGAGAGCTTCATATTCAGTCTGGTTGTTTTTTTCCCTATATTTAAATTTCAATGCTTGTTCAATTAGTATGTCGCTAGATCCTTCTAATACTATCCTAACACCTCTCCCTTTAACATTTGAAGCTCTATCAACTAACATTGTCTATTATGAGAGCGCCTCTTCATCTACTAGCAAATTGAATTCCACAAAAATATCTTCCGTAAATTAGGATTTGACGCTTCCTCTTGGGAGATATTGGATGTCATACTCTAAGATTTCCACTGCCCAAAATACCATCCTTCCCACCAGTTTGGGCTTCTTGAGGACCTTCTAGACAGAGTTAGAGCTTTATGGCCTTGAAAATAGGGCCAGGGCTTCCTCTCCGTGACGACGATGCTCATGGGTAGTTTCACAATATTCTGATAGCGTGCATTGACGCCTTTGAACACTTTGCTTATGAAATACATTGGCCTATATGTCTTGTATGTCTAATGGATGAGTAATGAACTCATCTCCTGGTCCATGACTGTGATGTAGAGGAGCAAAGGTGGCCCCTCTTTTGGGCGAGTGAGTATAGGAAATGATGTGAGAAAGGTCTTTATTCTCAAGAATGCCCCCTTGCATTCCCATGTCCCCTCGAACTTCTCTTTCTTTTTAGGGAGGAAAATAACAAGAAAGCCTTATCACCCATACAAGAGACGAAGAGAGAGATAGCTGTGATGCGACCCGTTAGTTATTTCATCTCTCATATATTGTTGGGATTTCTCATGTCAATGACAACCTAATACTTGTCTGGGTTTGTTTCAATTCCCCTCTATATCAATATAAGCTAAGGATTTTTCCTGTTTGCACCCTGAAGGAAAACTTGGAGGGATTCAGGTGAATGTTATACTTCCTTACTGGTTTCACGAAGTCCTCCAACTCTGCTACGTGACTATGTTCTTTTAACGTATTCATTATCACATCGTCAATGTAGACTCCCAAGTTCTGCCCTATTTAGTGGGAGAATACAACATCCATGAGTCGTTGATAGGTGGCGCCAACTTTATTGAGGCTTAAGGGCATGACATTATAATATTAGTTGGCATGGTTTGACATGAATGTCGTCATGGACGTGTTGATGGGATATATATTAATCTGATTGTACCCCAAATATTCACCCATAAATCTCAATGTGTGGTATCCTGAAAACCCATCAATCAAGCGATCAATATCCGGAAGGGGATAAGGGTTCTTGGGGTAATCCGTATTGAGGTCGCTTAAGTCCACGCACATGGACCACTTGTTCAATGCTTTCTTTACCACCACCACATTGGCCAACCTCATTGTGAAGTTTGTTTTGATAGTGAAACCGACATTGGATAGCTTGTTTACCTCCTCGTCGATGTCGACTCTCTTCTCCTTTCCAACTTTTCGATTTATTTTTGACACTGGTCTTATAGAGGGGTTGACAGTGAGGTGATGTCACACCACTCTGGTATCTATACCTAGCATGTCAGAGGGGGACCCGACGAACAAATAGACATTTCTAATGAGTTGGCCGACTAGTTCATGATTATCTTCTTTAGAAATCAAGGTGTCTACTTTGTTACTTAGTGAGTCAAAGGACCTATCTGAAGCTCCTTTAGATCCTCTACGGGCACAAGCCTCTCGTTTCCACCCCCAATCTAGGATCCTAACTAGTAGTGTCTATGTTCTGTGCTCTAAGAAATAGGATAACCTCAAGGGTGAGCTCTTCCCTTTTCATCACCAAACCACCATGGTAACATTCTTAGGCTCTTTTTTGGTCTCCTCGAACCGTCCCCATTCTCCCGTTGGGTAGCGGGTATTTTAAGACCAAGTATTTGGTGGAAATAATGGCCTCTAATGAGTTTATGGTTGACCTGTTAAGGATAACATTGTATGGTGATAATGTGTCCACTATGAGGTAGTAAAATTCAATCTCCTTGGAATTTAATCTTACACCGTAGGTTATTTATTTAGTCATGTGGCCCCTTACTTGCACTTGTTCTCCTTACAAAGCTACTAGAAAACCCTGGAACGCCTTAATGCTATCAGAATCAAGCTAGAGTTTTTGGAAGGTCTTCTAGAATTGGATGTCTTCTGAGCTTCTCGGGTTTATCAAGACTCGCTTAATATCTCAGTTACTGTGTTGCACGGTGATGACCATAGGGTCATTGTCATGAGGGAAAGCTCTGATTGAATCTCTACTTGAGGAAGTGATGTTGCCCCATGTCCTCACCATTTGGCTTTGGAGATCATGGGGATATCATATTCATAGTCAGTATTTTCTTGGCGTATTTCCTCCAGGAGGAACAAGAATTCGCTCCACCGAAATAACCTCGGACTATGGTGTTAATCACAAAGTCTAGATCTTTTTTATTCATTTTAGGGGAAGGCGTTGAAAATGGCAGGGATGATTAAAGGTGTGACCCATGTTAGTTTTACCAGGGCCCCACGGTAGGCGCCATTGTACTTATGTAAAAGTACAGAATGCATGGCACCCCTATGCTAGTAGGGATGACCATAAGCTTTAGTGATTTTATGTGTTTTGAGATTGCTCACGGCAGTGAGAAACCCTGTTTCATGGTGTTTTTGGCTATGGATAGAGAAATCTCACATGGGGTGAATAACTTTGTATTCTCTAGATATTTTGTATACATTATGTGGTATCCTTCCTAAATCTAGGGATGAGGTATTTGTAGAGGCTCGTGGGCCTGGAGTTATGGTTTCTCTAGAATTATAACTACCCATTTATTCACAACAGTAGACCGTTGAATCCATACTTCCTAAACAGACGTGGTTTAGTCTGTTGACTCTAAATTCTCTCTGAGCAAGACTTGTCTTGTGCCATATTTCCCATTATGGGGCATCTAATGGCGTTAAAAGCGAGGTTGCCTTTAAGTGCAGGCGGCAGAAGGGTGTGGACCATATTGGCGTGTCACTATTCCCTCGCCCTTGATGGGTATTTAAAAATATATCACTAAAACATCTCCTAAAATTATAGGAGTTTTTGGTACACTCGGAGCTCTAAAAATTGAGTAAAAGCTGATATTCATAAGGTTGTTCCCACACTCATTGATAGGTAAATCTAAATAATGAAACCTTGATCAACCAACATAAGTGATTACCAACTGGAACACACATGAGAAAAATTTCCTATAGAGGTTATTTCTTCATAATAAGTTCATGGAAGCTATAACAAATAACAATGAAAACTATGGGTGAAGCGTGGGAGAGATACAAATCTAGGTCGAGGAAATTCCCAGAACACAATTTTGATGATCTCACACTTATGCATATCTTCTAAAATGGTTTAAAATAATAACCTTTGTTGTTGTTGGATGTTATTTTTAGGGGTTCTCTAATGTCAAAGAGTGTAGAAGATGTGATGGAAATAAGTGAGCAAATGGAACTCAGTGATCATCAAGGTCAGCACAACATGAACCATGCTCAAATAAAGAATGACATCTTCGAGTTAAACACCAATGATGCAATTCTAGCATGGAGCAAGTTGTTGAAATAAATAGTAGATGAGTTGACAAAAAAGTTACCCAAGCTCCCAGAACAACTAAAAGAAATGCATGAAGTGCCAAAGCACACGTAGATTGAATTATGTTAGATATATATAGAAGATCACCCTACTTGATTTTTCCCTTCAACTGGTTAAGAAGTCAATCATGTTAGAAACCAACAAAGGCCCAAGCAATATCCAAATTACAACTTCCAAAGGAACAACGATTTTTATCAAGGATGGAGATTATAAGTTGGTCCTTCAAACATGCAACCGTATTAGAACTACACTCAAGAACCTTCATAAGAAAAACCAACAAAGATGGAGGATTCATTTACTCGGTGTATGCTTACGTCGATTGCCAACCAAAATAATATCTACGCTTCAATCAAAAGTTATGAAACACAAATTAGTCAACAAGCAAAGCAATCGGCTGATCAATGGAAGGATGCTTTAAATTCAAACACACATACAAATCCATAAGAGCATTGTAATTCAGTTGCTACCAAAAAGAGGAAAAAGGTTTTTATTCCAAAGACCAAGAGGTTGAAGATTCACAAGAAAAGGAGACACGTGAAGAAAGCTTTAATAACATCCAACAAAGTCCATCATATAAGAAAGCAGATCCCGGTGTAGTTGTGTTATAGGTAAATATAAAATTTGAAAATGCACACATAGATTTGGGTGTTAGTGTAAAACCAATGCCACTGACGGTAGTTTAAAAGATTAGCGACCTTCTATCACACCTCAATTTAGTCCGGACATTTTAAATTTATCTGATACATGTTCATTTGTCAAGTTTTGCATTTTTAGCCATATGCATTTTTATCTTCAGATAAAGTCACCACAATCATGCATATATGGATTATAGTAAAAAAGTCAACATAAAGTCAACATTTTACATGTTGAAAAAATTGACTAAAATTATTTTTTTCATTATGTATTTTGAAACATAAATTCATGATTGTTTGATTTATCATCAAAATATCCATTTGAATTTTATAAATGTTTCTAGAAGGTGTAAAATATCTTTCATTTATTACATCATTATTTCATGCATATGTTACATCAGTATTCTAAACATATATTACATCATAATTCACTATTTAATTAATTGAGTTTCTAGAAGGTAATCACACAATTCACACATCTTTTTCATAATTTCTAAACTACCCTTTTTAGAGTCCATAAAAAAAATAATTCTCATTCACAAATCTCACCAAAAATCATTCACAAAAATAGAGCAAATACTTTGCACAAATTTCTCTCTATTTCTTTTAAGTTATATTTTAGAATTTCATTTAGGTAGGCTCTAATGTTAATAATTTATTGAATTTTGATTACATTATTATGTTGTTGCACTTAATTAGTATATTAATCCCCGCTATTTCGTATGGAAACTTCATTTATTCAAAACCAAGAGTTTAAAGTAACCTCAATGAGCAAAAGTGGTAAAATGTGATTTAATATTTTTTTTCGTTGTTAAATTTTTATTTTTTGAGCATACCATTATGTTCGTGATTTCGAGTTGATGAATTTTTATTATTAATTAATTTAAATTCATATATTTTTGAGAAAGTTATGGCTTATTAACGGGGGAGGGATGAGTTTGCAAGGAAGAAGATGGTCCCTTTCCAGATCCGATCTAGACCTTTTGTCTGCGCTGACTTGTTGATCGATCCAATAGCTGAGCACATGCCATGTGGCGCTGAAAATGCTTCCTTTTTTTGTTGTTTTTGGTGCAAGTGCCTATTCTGATTGGACTTTTGTGCAATTTTGCTTTATACCCCCTTATTTCAATTTTGCATGCTTTTTTCTTTTGTTTTATTTTTAATTTTATATTTTTATTTGTTTTATTTTTATTTTTAGAATAAGGATCATGAGCTAATTTTTTTTACTCTTTCACATATTGTATTGATAGTGCATCCCCCATCATTTTTATTATTATTATTTTTTATTGCTTTATTTTTTATTATTATTTTTTATTATTATTTTTTATTATTATTTTTTATTGCTTTATTTTTTAGTTTATTTTTATTTATTATTTTTTCTTTTATTCAAAGCCCTTTAGTTTTTATTCTTTTACTTCTTTATTGATAATGCTTTCCATTCCTTTTATTATTTTATTTATTATTGCTTTATTTTATAGTTAACTTTTATTTATTGTTTTTACTTTTATTTTAAGCCCTTTAATTTTTCTTCTTTTACCTCTTGTATTGATAGTGTGTCCTCCTCCCTTTATTATTTCTTTTATATCTTTTATTATTATTGCTTTATTTTATTGTATTTTTTAATTGATGCATGATTGTTAATTCAAAAAGATAAAATGTCCATTATAATTAACCTTTCAAAAATACTAAAATCAAATGTGCTTGATCAACATCAAATACATTTTTCAAAATTACACCAAAACTTTTCCAAACCAAAATCAATCGCTTAATATCCATTAACCTTCAACAATAAAATAAAATCAACTCATTCCACAATTATTTTCAAAATCAACTTGGTCAACACCAAACCCTTTTCTTTAATAAGAACCTCAAATAATTCCATGTCATTTCACGAATCATTTTCATACTAGCGCGAATAAACCTTCGATCAACATCAACTTTCTTTCTCCTTATCCAAAGTTTCAAAACACTTTTTCGCTATAAATACTCGATTGAAAAAGATTGAGGTGGAAGTAATTTTCTTCTCCTTTCCCGAATCGCTTCAAAACACTCTTAAATAAACGAGTTAGATTGATTCTTTCGTGGACGAAAAAGATTGGGGAAAATTATTTTTCTTCTCCTTTCCCGAGTATTCATGTGATGGTCGCGCTTAGCCTACCATTCGAATACTTATCGCTCGTTAAAGAAATGCAACCGTATTCGTCACACAAAATTTGTATTAATTGATTGAAAAAGATTGGGGTGGAAGTAATTTTCTTCTCCTTTCCCGAGTATTCATGTGATGATCGCATTTAGCCTACCCTTTAAATATTCGTCAATCACCTAAAACATTCAACACATCAAACCTATTTTCTCGCCCCCGTGCGATCAAAACGTTTATACAAAGGACATTGTTTAGTTCGTTCTAATGCGAATACAAATTAGCGATTAAGTCTCAACCACGAGTAAACAAGCCAATGGTTAACCGTTAGAATGCGATCTACACGCTTGTTCATTAAAATAAACCAATCAGTAAAGCGTAGCTTTCCCTGAACTACAAAGCTTTGAGTTCCTCATTGTACCTGAGGATACGTAGGAGTGAGACCCGGAATCTCGTCAAGCATCCTAATAAAGACCTTCTTGCGACCCTTTTATTTTCCTTTTTGTACTTTTATTTACTCGAAGAAAACAATTAACATAAGCTAACATTTAATCGCAAGTTTAACTAAAAGGTTCTCGTTGAGTACAACGGACGTGAGGGGTACTAATACCTTCCCATTGCATAATCGACTCTCGAACTCGAATTTGGTTACGACGACCATTTTATTTTTTAAAGGTTTTATCGATATTTTACCTTTCCTTCATTGGAATAAATAAAGTTCAGTGGCAACTCTGTTCGAATAAATATTTTTTGTAACTTCGCGAAGGATCATATTTTTTGAGATGCAACAACTAGCGACTTTGTTGGGGACCCATGCTCCAAGCAAGAGAGAGTCAAACCAAACTTAATTAACCTTATGATAAATATTGGCTTTTCTTAATTGTTTTCTTTATGCTTGTTTGTTTATTCTCAGTACGCTTTCTCTTTTTATATATGCTCATTATCATGCTTATACATGGATCCTGGGATGATATCATGAGTAAATATTTATACCTGAGTTTTGGAAAAAGAAGAGAGAATACATAGTTTAGAATGGAAAGTTTTGTAATTTTATGTTCAAGGACCACTCCTTGTGTGCCTAAACTTAAAACTTCCCCTAGAGTAGATCTTTTCGTAGATCTCGTTATAAGACAACTAATCTATCACATGACGTTGATTCTTGAAGGTTCCATGACTCTAGGTACCCCCTCTTAGAACCAGTTTTAGTGGTTGCATAGTGTAAGTCTCCAAGGACCAATCCTTGTGTTCCTAACATGAAGACCCCACCTAGGATATACCTTTTCGTCACTCTCTCGTCATAAAATAACTAGCCTATTGCAGGATGTTGATGCGATTAGAGTCCAAGACCTTGGTAACCTTATCCATTAACTTAGAAACTATCATGTGAGCGGTTTTATGGGTAGAAAGCCTAGAACTATTTGTTATAGAGCCTACATGTGAGTTTCCTTTAATCAGAGATATCGGTTATTCACCTATTATTGTAACCTAAGAACACGATGTACCTGTGATCCTGAGCATTGTATTGCATTTTCTCTACACAACAAAAATGACAAAAGAAAATCATGCATTCACATTTCATCAACATGCATGACATTTTCCAAAACAAAAACAAAAAGTTACACACCCTCTACACTTTCATTAAAAAAATCTGACTACTCGCCACAGATACGAGACTCGCCACAACTTTAAAATGACGCTTGAACAGATCGAAGCTAATCAAGAAACAATGAGAGTAGAGATTGACTCCATGCAAGCGAATATGGACCAACTATTGCAAACCATGCCAAGTTTTTCTCATAAGGAAAGAAACACTGAAATAAAAGTTGAAGCTTGGAGCATTACTGCTCAATTTGGCTCATCCTCGCTCAATATCCCAGGGGTGACCAACCTTGAAGGAATTTTTATTCGTACTGAAGGAGTTTCTATCCTTGTACCAGTGTTCAATGATGACACCCTGAATCATTCTTCTGTGTCTGTTCGGCATAGATTCGTGACTGATGATGAAGATCAATATGATGCTTTCTTTTTACCACAACCTACAAGGCCTGATGTTGGAGTTCTCCCAGACCCATATGTTGAGAGACTATATAATTTGGAGGAAAACTCAAGTCTTTGGAGGTTCACACTACTCCCCGGCTTGGATGTTGTTGATATGTGCCTGATGCCAGGTCTAATGATTCCCTAGAAATTCAAAGTTCAGGATTTTAATAAATAGAAAGGGATCAGTTATCCTAGAACTCACCTTAGAGCTTATTATCGCAAGATGGAAGCCCACATTAACAACAATCAACTCTTGATTCATTATTTCCAGGATAGCCTCAATGGGGAATCCCTGGAGTGGTACATGCAGTTGGAGAGAGGGAAGGTCCAATCCTGGAGGGACCTTGCAGACACTTTTTTCAACCATTACCAATATAACACTGAATTGGCACCCAATCACACTCAGCTGCAAGACATGACTTATCGTAGCAACAAGTTATTCAAAGAATACACCCAACGGTGGAGAGATCTTGCAGCTCGTGTACAACCTCCTCTCCTTGACAAAAAGCTAATTGACATGTTCATGGGGACTCTCCATGCCCAGTATATGGAAATGATGGTAGGATCCAACTTTCCAACTTTCTTCGAGGTCGTTTCTATTGGAGAAAGAATTGAGAGTCAAGTGAAGAAAGGGAAGATACCATGTGTTGTTGGCACCTCAAGTGGAGGGAAGAAACCTTACTCTAACTTATAAAAGAGGAATGAGGGTGAAACAAATACTGTAATGGGAGGATGAAAGAGTAGATCTCAAACAACAAGTTCCATATCATCAAGTCGCTGCCATTGCGCGTATTCCTTATCAACAATCAACTTACCAACATCAACAGTTGTATCAGCATCAAGCTTATCAATACTAGCACCAAAATCAGCAACAATGCGCTCCACAATAGTGTCAACTTAACCAACAAAGGGTGAGGAGGCCAAAAAGACATCTTGATCCCCTGTCTCTCCCATATAGCCATATTCTTCCTTATATTTTAAAAAGGTGGATTAGTTGCCTTGAAAGAGTTAATGCTTGTAATTCCCCCTCATCCACCAGACTATGATACCAATTCTCACAACGAGTATCATATGGATGTCCCAAGGCATATAGTGGAGAATTGCAAGGCTTTGAAACACAATGTTCAACACCTAATTCACTGTAAGGCAATCACATTCACACAAGCAGGCCCAAATATTGCAACAAATCCCATGCCGACGCATGTAGGGTCGTCATTAAATGCCATTGAAGGGGTTGTCTAAGATAAGCATGCGGGTGATTATCATACCGGTCTGAATAAGCAGAACAATCTCCAAATCTAGAGAAAATCTAGCCCATCAACGAATCAAGAAAGGAAAATCTCATTTACTCAATAAAAGTAATATTAAGCCATATTACCATTTTTCATTCTTGTGATTTGTTCTTGTTTTTCTAAGTACTGTTTACTTTAAACATTGTTGTTTGTAAATGGTATTACTAATGAAATCATCATGCATGTTTTGAATCAATCCATCTGTATTCATTCATCTTTTCTCATTTAGTGCAAATACATAAAAAAACACAAAAATACTTTTCCGTTTCACTTTCTTTATCAAACTGTTGTTTTGGCAAAGATTGGAGGGAGAATGACAAAAACGGAATGCCCAAATGGCTAACAATATGCTTTTAAATAAAATTCGGCTGTTGTTGTATATGCATTGTTTTAAATCCCCCAACACTGGAGAGATAAGGAGTTAATCTCTAGTTAACTAGTTCTAGCCTGTAAGTAAGTGTTTCTTTCAGATCTAAAAAACCCTTACAGTTAACCCTGGGCAAGATAATGCTTAGTTAATCTGACTACGCATTTGAATTACAAGAGAAAACATCCCATTTGGGGGTCAACCGCATATCATTCTTCGTACACATCGTGAAGTGTCGAAGGAACCAAGCAAAATCCAAAGGTTATGATGGTTGTTCCTCAATAACCAATAACATGACAATCACAAGCCTTTCAAACTAAAATAACAAGCTCCCCAAGATCTATTCCAAAAAGAAATCGAAAAGAAGAAGAGAAAAAGTCTACTAAGTCGGATGCCCAAAGAGGCGACTTAGGCCAAAATTAGGGAAATCCCTTTGGACCAAGAGCTTCAAAAAAAGCAATCCAAGCAAACATTAGGGATTGAAAAGCAAAAATCTCAATTAAAAGAGGTCATCAAATCCTCAGCAAAAAAAACAAAACAAGATTCGGTGACCACCACATCAAGAATCAAAGGGTCACCGATATCCATGACAAAAGCAAAATAAGGCGATTATCATTTCAAGAGAGTCTTCATATTCACTCTTACACTATCAAACTCTCTTGGAAGACAAATGTATATGTCAAAATAACTGAACATGGGAATGAAGATCATCACGAAGAAGGGGTGGGTTCAAAACATTTAAGCCTTATATCCATTATTTAAGAAACCGTGAACCACGCCATGTTACAACCCTCAAAAGACCTAATTGAAACATGGTTTATTCTGAAAGCATACTACATAAAGGTTGCGTAAACTGACTCCTAGAGATTTGCTAATCTTATGCATTGGTATCATATTCTCGTTGTGTCTTTCACACGAGCTAAATCAGCATTGCGTTTGGACTAATGGTCCATTCATCACATACTATCACATAACTTCAATAAATGATTCTTTTAAAAACCTACACGAGTATCGCATTAAAATTACCATTTTTGAATGAACGATTTTAACTGCAAGTAAGTACTTGGCATCAAATAAATTCTAAGGCACAATCAGAGAGGAACTTGATTATTCGTTGGTGCTGACCCGGATCAAGACAACCTCATAACCTTATGGATTAGGGGCATGGCATCTAATAACTATGTTGACCTAAGAATTGTTCACTCTAAGACAAATCTCCAAGCATTAATTGATAAGGGAGGAAAATCATTTTGATACTCGGTCAGTCTGAGGGAAGTCCCTCAAAGGCTTAGACATGGGCAGATTCATTTCGACAACATAACAAAATTAACCACTCCAAGACTTAGTTAATCAAGGGCAACTCCCTCAAAGGCCTAGATATGGGAAAGTAATTTCAAGAGTGCACCGAAGCCCAACTTCCAAAGATCACTGGAATCAGTGAACCATTTTAAGAACCGGTTAATCAAGGGCAGACCACTGCAATATTCCAATACTAGGGAAAATCGGTCAAGGCCATGGTATGGCACATATGCTCCCAAATTTCCGTTCAAAGCAAATTCCTTCAAAAACTTTACAGACTAGGGCAAGAAAGGTTGCAAAGGGTCAGAACTCCCTCATACCTATGAGTTGATCAAACAGGTCGTGCTAGACACGAGTAATGATTCAGTTTAAAGAAAGCATCCAGAGATCACGCTAGTAAGATATCATATCTTGATAAGAATCCTTGGGGCAAAGAAAAATCACAATCGCCGTGCGTTGATCATGTTAATATGCATATTTGCAGGCCTCCATGGCCCACCAGGCATAGAAGTTGAAGATTTGAGGAACAAATACGCAGCTTGCCAACAACAGATCAAACTTAGTGCACCAAGAGCATCCACTTCTTCTTACCGATCGTAGCCTTATCCAATTTCGAGTGTCAAGAAGTTAGACCAACTCAACTTACCAATCTCCATTGGTCTCCCAAAATAAAAACTCATCTTGCTGGCACATTCATAAAATCCAAGTCTAATTGACATTGGTACCCAAAAAATCTCACCTTCGAAAAAGGGAGACCACTCTTTAAAAAAAGAATCCAATCAATAATTTACATTCTCACATGCATCATTTCATGTACAACACTCCTGCCAAAATGGGAGGTTTCAAGAAAAACAAAACCCTATCAATCATATGCATTCCCACATGCATCATGTGCATCATTATATGCATAACATTCCCGCCAAGGCGAGATATCACAAAATTCAATTAATCAGTTGCATCCTTACATGCATCTCATACCTCAGTTCATGCACGGTATTTAAACCCAAAATAAAGTACCATACAAAAATCAAACATGCATAGAATAATACAAACTAGGATCCATGGTCAATCATGAGTATCCAGGTCAATCCTCAACCAAGTCAGTGGTATTTCTATGAGTGAGTTCCTACCCTGCATTGTTGTTCTCATTGGGTGTTCCCTAGTGAATTATTTCCTTAAACCTTTTGTTATTGAGCATGTTATCCTCAATTAAGTCAGTGGCATTTCTTTGAGTAAGATCTAACTCCGCATTGTTTTCTCATTGGGGGTTCCCTAGTGAGTTGTTTCCTTCAACCTTTCGTTGATGGGGTTGTTATCTTCATCTAAGTCAGTGGTATTTCTCTGAGTGAGTTCCTACCCTACATTGTTTTTTATTGGGTGTTCCCCAGTGAGTTGTTTCCTTCAACCTTTCGTTGATGGGGTTATTATCTTCATCTAAGTCAATGATAATTTTATGAGTGAGTTCCTACCCTACATGTTTTCTCATTGGGCATTCCCTAGTGAATTGTTTCCTTCAACCTTTTTTGTTGAGCATGTTATCCTTAGTTAAGTCAGTGGCATTTCTTTGAGTAAGATCCAACCTTGCATTGTCTTCTCATTGGGCATTCCCAAGTGAGCTGATTCCTTCAATCTTTTGTTGATAGGAAATATATATTTCAATGAATCCTTCCCTTCAACCTTTTGTTGATAAGGACGGTGTTTCTTAATGAATTTATTTCTTTAACCTTTTGTTTATGATATCCCCAAGCATGTCTTACCATTAATTTTCCAATATTCCCAACAAGTTTGTTCTATTGACCTTTTGTTAATAGTCTTATTCCCTAAAAAATGTTTTGACTATCATCCTTTTGATGGCAGACCCATAATTATTAATACTAATCATCATTCTTTTGGTGATGGCCATCATCCTTTTGGTAACAACGATCATTGAAATCATTAGTTAACTATCATCCTTTTGGTGATAGTAAGCTTTGTTGTTGACCTTATAGTCATCCTTTATGTGTCGTGGTCCTTGAAGTTATTATCTAACTATCATCCTTTTGGTGATGGAAATCATTGAAATCAATGTGACTTACTATCATTCTTTTGGTGATAGTAAGCTTTGTTATTGATCTTATCGTCATCCTTTTGGTACCGACGATCTTTGTGAATTTAATCTAACCATAATCCTTTTGGTGGTGACAAATCTTTGTCAGTTTTGATCTCACTGTCATCCCTTTGGTGCCGACGATCTTTGAAGTTGTGATCTCACCATCGTCCTTTTGTCGATGGAAATCTTTGTAAGTTGTTAGTCTTATTATCATCCTTTTGGTGATAGTAAGCTTTATTGTTTATTTTACCGTCATCCTTTTGGTGTCAACGATCCTTGAAGTTATTATATAATCATCATCCTTTTTATGATGGAAATCTTTGAAATCATTGTGACTTACTATCATCATTTTGGTGATAGAAATCTTTGTTGTTGATTTTACCGTCATCCTTTTGGTGCCAACGATCTTTGTCAGTTTAATCTAACCATCATCCTTTTGGTGATGGCGATCTTTATCGGTTTGGTTTCACCATTGTCCTTTTGTCAATGGTGATATTAGTCATTGTGATCTAACGGCCATTCTTTAGGTGATGGCGATCTTTATCATTATTATGCTACCATCATCCTTTAGATAATGGCCATCATCCTTTTGGTGATGACAATTCTTTGTTTCTAATTTTACTATTATCCTTTTGGTGTCGGCGATCTTTGAAACCAGTTTGATTTAACCATCGCTCTTTTGGTTATGGCGATCTTCGTTATTATTATCTAACAATTATCTTTTTGGTGATGGAAATCGTTGAAGTTTGATATAACCATCATTCCTTTTGGTGATGACAGGCTTTGCAGTTTGATAAGCATCAACTCGAAGATTGATATTAATCAAGTATCATATCCTAATAATCTCGGTTTCCTATCTCACTGCATTTCATCTATACATTTCGAATGACAAAATTTGGGCTCTTTAGTATTTAACTATCTCCCACTGCGATCATATGAAGAATGGCATTCTTCATATTCTTTAGTTGAAGATATTTAAATAAGGGCAACTGTCATACCTTAATTTTGTTCGGACATTTTAAATTCATTGGATACATGTCCATTTGTCAAGTTTTGAAATTTTAGCCATATACATTTTTATCATTAAATAAAGTCATCATAATCATGCATATATGCATTATAATAAAAAAATCAACATAAAATCAACATTTTACATGTTAAAGAAATTGACTAAAATTGAATTTTTTCATTATGCATTTTGAAAAATAAATTCATGATCATTTGATATATCATCAAAATATCCATTTGAATTTTATTAACCATTTTCATGCATCATAAAATAAAAATCAATGTTTCTAGAAGATCCAAAATATCTCTCATTTATTACATCATTATTCCATGCATATATTACATTATTATTCCAAGCATATATTACATCATAATTTACTATTTAATCAATTGAGTTTCTATAATGCAATCACACAATTCTCACCTCTTTTTCATAATTCATAAACTACCCTTTTTATAGCATATAAATAAAACCATTCTTATTCACAAATATCACCAAGAATCATTCATAAAAATAGAGCAAAAACTTTGCACAAATTCCTCTCCCTTTTTTCAAGTTATTTTTTGAAATTTCATTTAGGTATGCTCTAATGTTTATAATTTATTGAATTTTTTTAATATTATTATGTTGATATGCTTAATTAGTATATTAATCACCACTGTTTTGTATGGAAACTCCATTGATTCAAAATCAAGAGTTTAAAGTGTTCTTGAACCTCAATGAACAAAAGTGATAAAATGTGACTTAATATCGATTTTTGTTTTTTGCGTTGCTTATTTTTAATTCTCAGCATACCATTATGTTCGTGAGTTCGAGTAGATAACTTTTAATTATTAATTTGTTTAAATCCATGCATTTTTTAGAAAGTTATGGCTTGTTAATGGGGGAGGGATGAGTTTGCAAGAAAGAAGATGATCCCTTTCCAGATCCAATCTAGACCTTCGCTTGCGCTGACTTGTTGACCCATCCAACAACTGAGTGCGAACCACGTGGCGCTTGAAATGCTCCCCATTTTTTGTGGCAACGTTGGGCTTATTCTAATTGGGCTTTTAGTGCAATTTTGTTTTGCACCTCTTATTTCAGTTTTGCATGTATTTTTGTTTTGTGTTATTTTATTTTATTATTAGGTTTGTTTTTATTTTTAGAATAAGGGTTTTGAGCCCCTTTTTTTTTACTCTTTCACCTATTGTATTGATAGTGTATCCTAATCTCTTTTACAATAATAATAATAATAATTATTTTTTATTACTTTATTTTTTAGTTTATTTTTATTTATTGTTTTTGCTTTTATTTTAAGCCCTTTAGTTTTTATTCTTTTACCCATTCCCTCTTATCATTTTTTATTTTTTATTTTGTTTATTATTGCTTTATTTTATAGTTTTTATTTATTTATTGTTTTTGCTTTCGTTATAACTTTTTATTCTTTTAATTCTTGTATTGATAGTGTGCCCTCCTCCGTTTTATTATTTATTTTATTTCTTTTATAATTACTGCTTTATTTTTTGTATTTATTTTAATTGATGCATGATTGTTGATTCAAAAAGATAAAATAACCTTTAAAACTAACCTTTCAAAAATACTAAAATCAAATGTGCTTGATCAACATCAAGTACATTTTTTAAAATCATACCAAAACATTTCCAAACCAAAATCTATCACTTAATATCCATTAACCTTCACAAATAAAATCAAATCAAATCATTCCACAATCTTTTTTAAAATCAACTTGGTCAACACCAAGCCCTTTTCTTTAATAAGTACCTCAAACAATTTCATGTCATTCCACAAATCATTTTCATACTAACGTGAATAAACCCTCGATTAACATTGAGTTTCTCTTTGCTTATCCAAAGTTTCAAAATGCTTTTTTCGTAATAAATACTCGATT
The DNA here is from genome assembly GCF_024323335.1 of Lathyrus oleraceus. Classification (NCBI taxonomy): domain Eukaryota; kingdom Viridiplantae; phylum Streptophyta; class Magnoliopsida; order Fabales; family Fabaceae; genus Lathyrus; species Lathyrus oleraceus. The sequence goes on along the minus strand of NC_066579.1, from coordinate 192,235,486 downwards.
GAAAAAGATTTGGGTGGAAGTAATTTTCTTCTTCTTTCCCGAATGTACATGTGATAACAGCACTTAGCTTACCGTTTGAACATTCGTCAATCACTTCAAAACACTCTTAAATAAACGAGTTAAGTTAATTCTTTCATGGACGAAAAAGATTGGGGTGGAAGTAATTTTCTTCTCCTTTCCCAAGTATTCGTGTGATGGCCGCACTTAACCTACTGTTCAAATGCTCATCGTCCGTTAAAGCAATGCTAATTGATTCGTCAGAGAAATTGCACAATTAATCAATTGAAAAGATTGGGGTGAAAGTAATTTGCTTCTCCTTTTTTGAGTATTCATGTGATGACCACACTTATCCTACCGTTTGAATATTCGTCAATCACCTAAAACATTCAACACATCAAACCTATTTTCTCGCCCCCGTGTGATCAAAACGTTTTATACAAAAGGACATTGTTTCGTCTGTTCTAATACAAATACAAACTAGCGCTTAAGTCTCCACTGCGAGCAAACAAGCCAATGTTTAACCGTTAGAACACGATCTAAACACTTGTTCTGTCATAACCCCCTCCCCCGATCTACGAAGCTTTGAGTTCTGTCATACCCTAATTTTTACCCCTAAGATTCCACCTATCATATTATTTGCATTTAAACCAAGATCACGAGCATGGTATCCTCCTAACCTTCACCTCTTTGGGTTTGCCTTTGTGGGAGATCATCAAGCACCCTTTGTGTTTTCTTTTTACCTTTTTTCTTGCTTACATTCTAACTTTGATAAACTTATTCAAAATACAAAAATATTTGTTGTTTCCTTTTTCTTATTATACAAGGTAGGGACTTGAAATCAAAGGATTAAGTTGGGATTCTAAATTAGGGTTGTGATTCCCAAGGTCAAAGTTTGGTCAATAAGTGGTCCACAAGAGCTTTTTCTTCAGTATGACCTATAATCTTAGGTCACGTTCATGTCAAGCTTCATTCAACATCATTTGATCAAGAGAAGTTCAAGTTTGATTCCTAATTTCAAAATTGATTCAAGTATGGTTCATGTGTTTATTTCCATGCCATCTTTATCCAATTTTCAAGCAATTATTAAGATTCTTCAAGGGACAATCAAGTTTCCTTCATTTGGTATTCGAGTGTTCATCATTGGGCCTTTAGATGCAATAAATGGGAACGAAATCACAAGTTGGTACATGTTTGGTTTACCTAAAATTAAGTATGGCATGCCACTTAGTCCAAACACCATAACTCTCTCATTTCTCAACATTTTTTGGAATCTACTTTGAGCCAAATGTCACACAAGAAATACTCTACAAATTTGCTTCAAGGGTCAAACATCATTTTTGCCTCTAAGTCCATCAAGTTTTGAATTTTCTAAGATGCCCATGTGTGCATAAAAGTAGGCCCAAGACCTGGTCGACCTAATGCTTGGCCTAGAATTTCAAGTCACGACCCAAACTTTCCGTCCATGCCATTTTCAACTCAAGCATCCTTTTGATTTGATTCTTTTTGCATCTGATCCTTTACCATAAGGAGATCATTTGGAACAAGGAACATCTCAAAACGCACGAGTGAATCTCATTTGGCCTAAGCTCAAAAATGGTGTCATGGACTCTGCATTTCACGCATGACTTATAACTTATAATCATCCAAATCTTCAGTTGTGACCACAAGCACGTGTGCTAACTTTTTTGTCGTGTTGAAACGCATCTGAACAAGTGCAAAACAACTAGTTTCAAGTGTTAATTCACACATTTCACCCTCACTTTCACACGCTTGGAAAATCATCAAAATTATGACCTAATTCACATAAATTTGCCTCCATATCACACGTACCATGATCTCACTTCATTTCCTATAAATGGAGGGGTGATTTGCCTTTATTTGCAAGCTTGGATAGCCAGAGAAACTCTTAAACCATTTGAACCCGATACCTAAAATAACCAGTTAACCATTTATTTGATTCAAGCTCTTTTAGCTTCGTTTCTTCACCCATAATCACTCATCAGCACCTTCTGAAGCTAACTGAAGCATTTCCGTGGCTTGAAATTCCTTGGAACCTACTTCCAAATCCATCATTGTTGACCTCTAAATATTTAAATAGAAAGGTATATACGAGTTAAATTTCTAAGCAAACAAGTTACCAGTGTGTTCGTCTTGATTCAGTGATCAAAAGCCCTCAAATACCTTGAATTTATTTTTCGTATTCATCATTTTATTTTACTTTGAAGAACTAGGGTTCTTCATGTTCTTGAGAAAATTCTCTTTGCTTATAGCCAATCAATGGCTTTGAAGCAAAGAGACATGAACGATGATGTATTGCGAAGCTAACTCCATGCTTGGGTGTTGCTGAAAACACGAGTTCATAATTTGCAGAAATTGAACTCAAGGTTGAAGAAGAAGTTGAATTATGTGCGATTTGGTGCCAAATTCAAATTCAAACATTCACATTGTGATAACACGTTTTTTCAAATCTCTTGACCATTGGCACCCTAATTCTATTTACTTTTTATTTTATTTTCTTTATTTTCTTTTCCATTTAATTTCTCACTCATTTTCATTTTAATTTGATCCAAATTGCTTACACAAAATCTTTAAAATATTTTGCATCACATGTATTTTTTTGCATAGTTTTTAAAATCATTTTTGCATTTACTTGATATTTTCCTTTATTTTTTCATTTAATTTTCATTTTCAATTTTATTTCTAATCATTTTTAAACTTTTGAGATCCAACTTTTAAAGTTCACTTATTCATATTTTTCTTGACCTCTCATAATTTTTTCATCTATTTCTTTTACATTTTGACATTGGTTTTGCATTTTCTCTTTAATTTCCCACTTTAAATCATTTTTAATCCTTTTTATTTCAATTTTACTTCAATTTTTGTCATTCTTTTGACTTTGCTTGAGTGATTGCTTGGTTGATGAGATCTTTAACATTTCAAATGATTGATAGATGGTCCCTTGGTTGATTCAATCTTTTCTAATTCAATATGTTGATAGATGATCATTTGATCATATTTTTGACACTTTGAGTTAATGATAGTGTATCCCTTAGTGTAACATATGTTTGAGTCCTTTGACTTGTTGATAGATTGATCTCAATGTGATTACTTGAATTTGCCTCCTAACATCTAACACCTAACTCATAACTTTACATTATGTTTTTTACATTTATGTCATTTACATTCTTGCCTTTTACTTTACGCTTTATTCCTATCTTATTTCAAAAGAATAAAAAACATGATAAAATGGCTAAAAACCTAAAAAGTTTTAATTAGATCTTATGGATTTTGTGTTAATATCCCTTGCTTGAGGAGTATTTTGGACTTTGAACCTTAAGACTTAGTGTTTTCCCTTGCTTGGAGTATATCTGATACTTTGTCATTCATCTGAGACCTTGTGATCCCTATGGACCATTTGGTCTTCAATTCAAGACTTGGATGTTTCTTTGTGGCTTTGTGACTTTGATGTTCATCTGGATATTTTGATATTCATCTACTTATGTGTGTGTTTTTTTCATCCTGTGGCTAAATCCAAAGGGAAAGGAATGCTTGTTTTGAGTAATGTCAAATGCTTGCTCCATCTTGTGGTTAGTACACTTGCACACACAAATGCTTTATCTTGGGCTACCTTACAATGAGACCTTTTATTTCATGTAATTTATTTTATGCTTTAGGATAGTCTCGTCATTTCCTTCCCACTTCTTCAATTTTCAGAACTTGTCCCTATTTCAAAACTTCTTGTTTTCAAACTTCACACAATTTCTTAATAAACTTTGACTTTGTCAAGTGATCCAGAAAATATTTTTCCAAATAAATGCTAAAACATTTAAGCATACTTAAACTTTTTTTCAAACTTCTAAAAAAAACCTCATCAAACTTCTTTTTGTGCCTTTATGCAATTTCCTTTAAAAGCCTTTTTTGAAAAGATTGGATATTAGTGTATTCTTGTAGTGATGCAAACCATTATACTTCTACAATATGTTGAGAAATGATTGGAATTTTCCACTTGAATGTTGAGACGTGCTTGTGAGAAAATCCAAGTAAAGGTTCTCCATATCAAGATGATGCAAATGCTCATTTCCTCATACTTGTGGGTATTAAGCCGAGTTTTCCACTCGAATACGAAAAAATATATTTTCAAATTAAAATCAATCAATAAACAACCTAGCTTTTTCATAAACACAGATTTACAAGTGGTTCCTATGGAGTACCATAGATGTGAGAGGTGTTAATACCTTCCATTTGCATAATTAACCCCCACATCCATATTTCTCATTTGTTTTACCTTTTATGGGTTTTGTTCGACCTTTTTCTCATTCCCTTTGGAAACAATAAATATTGGTGGCGACTCTTGCTCTTTTGAGTTAAGTTAATCAATAACTTTATCTCTAATTTTTTACCACTGCAAGAGTTGGCGACTCTGTTGGGGATACTTCTCTATGTGGGTTAATCCTAGCTCATATATTTGTGTTTATGTTATTGCTTTTTGTTTTCTGTTTTTTGAGTGCTTGGTGATCTTTGTGTGGTGAGATAAGTCCCCTACCCGGACTTGAGCGCACTTGAGCTAGGATGGTGGTATAGTCATGTTGACCTTATTCGCGTTATGCCTTGTTAGGTTGGCATGAGAACCCTGCTCATATGAGACCCCTTTGGAGGTATTAATGTCTTGTGAGTAGTCGTAATGGCGTTATTATTTTCGACCTGGAAGTCCGAGATTCTGAGAGACCTTAGAACACTTTAACCCCTCTTGGCTTTTTAGGATGTAGTGTGGTGACCTTTCTGGTGTAGGATTGGTTTGGTTGATGCACGATACTACACTCAAACGAGGTTCTCTTGAGAATATTATTGGTCTACGAGCAAGTCGTTAAACCGGTAATATCTGAAAGATGGATTTACGACTCTAGGAGATTTTTTAGAACCTGGTTACTGTTTGAGACATCCAAAGCTATAAAACATACCATGCGGGATGGTTGTCACCATGCCCACCCGACTCCATGCTTGTGATGTTGAACCTTTCAACCCCCCATATTTGTGATTTATGGCATAATCATGCATTCATGCATTCATGAATTCATGAACATCTCTTTTTCACCTGGTTTTTAAGGAACTTAGAGACTTTATTTACAAACGTTGTAGGTAATTTGAGTATGGACTCTGGGAGGAGAAACATTCATCAATTTAGCTTCAAACGTCTTGAATTGAAAGAGTTAAGGAAGCTAGGATCTTTGGTGGCTTGTCCTCTTGATTTTAAAGACTGATGTGGAAGACTTCTGACTGTGTTGAATACTGATGTAGACGACGGAGTTCTGAATACATTGGTTCAGTTCTACGATTCAGCATACAGGTGTTTCACTTTCCCTGATTATCAGCTTGCACCTACCTTAGAGGAGTATTCCTATTACATAGGCTTGCCTGGATTAGATCAAATATTGTTCATTGGTTTAATGGATATTCCCTAGTCTCATGTCATTGGAGAGGCTATGCATTTGAGAAAAAGGGATATTGATGCTAATCTTGTGAAAAAGGAGGTATTCTTAGTCTACCTACTAAGTTCTTGATTGAGAAGGCTGCTACTCTTGCTGGTGCTGAGAGTATTGTTGCTTTCGAAGCTATTCTCGCTTTGCTTGTCTATGGCATAGTCTTGTTCCCTAATGTTGATAGCTTTGTGGCAATAAATGTTATCCGTATCTTTCTGATTTAGAATCCAGTCCCTAATTTGCTCGCAGATACCTACTAATTTATCCATCATAGAACAGAGAAGAACTGAGGAAGTGTTATGTGTTGTGCACCTTTACTGTACAAGTGTTTTATTTTGAACTTGCTGTAATCCAGCTTATTCAAAGATAACAAGAAGTGTTTGAGGTGGTCTCAGAGAATCATGTCTCTCACCAATGCAGATGTGACTTGGTATTCTAGAGTTTATGATGACGTGAAGATTGTTGGCAATTATGGTGAATTCCCTAATGTACCTCTTCTTGGTACAAAAAGAGGTATCAACTACAATCCAATTTTGGCTCGATGTCAGCTTGGGTATGCTATGAAGGATAAACCAAGAAATATTCTTTTGGAAGGGTTCTTTATTCAAGAAGATATTGATAACAAGGTATTAAAGGAGAAGATAGTCCATGCCTGGCATAAGATTCACAGAAAAGGAAAGGGCGAATTAGGAAATAAAGATTTTGTTGCCTTGGAGCCTTACACTCAGTGGGTGCAAGCAAGAGTTTCTAATATCAAGATGACTTATCCTCCTGAAGAAAATATGTTCCTTAAAGACATATGACTCATTCCTGTTCCAGTTGAAGATCTGAAAGGACTCCAAGTTTCTTTAGCTCGGATGAAGTAAGAAAGAGATGCTTGGGAGAATAAGTTTCATGTTTGAAATGCAGAGAGGTTAGAACTGCAAAGGAAATTGAAGGAGAAAGATGATCCACTTCACTAGAAAGACAACTTAATTGAACAACATGGAAATAAAAGTAAGAGGGAGCAAGAGGCTAGGTCTGGTTCTTGGAAAGGTGTTGTTGACAAGATCTTGAAAGAAAAGGCTGACATGAAGACTGATTTTGAAGCTCAGGTCAGGAAGCTTAAGATGAAGTCGTAGCATGGAGTTGGATCTTCTCTAGTTGTGGTTCCCTAGGATTGTAATCCTTCCAGATATTTTATTGAAATGAAAGTTCGAGTTTTCTTTTAATGTGTTATTACTTATGATGTTTGACATTTGTTTTTAATTCCTTAATTCCTTGAAAACAATCATTTACACATTGCATTTCAAGCATTTTTTGCATCATCTTGTCTTGCTTTCTGCAAGTGTTTTTTATAGTCCCATTTGTTTTCATTCATATTTGCAGAAGACAAGTTGACCCACCGGTATAGTACTCATGCCAACTCAGGACGAAAGATGGAGACAATTGAGCAAGAGAAAAGAGAGCTTCGTGAGGACATGAATTCATTAAAAATAGGAATGGAGAGAATGACTACTCTGTTGGAATCTTTTGTGGCAACTCAGAATCAGCCTCCACCTCTGCTTCAGCCTCAAGTGATTGTTATCTCTGATATTACAACAGATCCTGTTATACCTGTTGTACCTACTGGACTTATATGTCAGAATCAAATTCCCGCTGGTTATCCTTGGGGTGTGCCTCCCAATTATTTGCCATAGAATTTCAACCTTGCTACTGAAGCTCCTTTGGTGAATCAGGTTGCTCCAGTTCAACCTGTAATGGTCACCACTCCTCCAATTGTGCATGTTGTGCCACAAGTAGAGGATCTTATCTATCACACTACTCCCAGTGAGAATCCAGATGTTCATAAGAGAATGGATGGATTCCATGATCAATTTCAAGAATTGCAGAAAGAGTTGAAAGCTATGAAGGGGGGAGGGGGGGAGGTTGTTTGGCGAAAATTCTTATGATGTGTGCTTGGTGCCCAATGTCAAGATCCTTATCAAATTCAAGGTCCCTGAATTTTAAAAGTACAAGGGTAATTCCTATCCTCAGAGTCACTTGACTATGTATTGTCGGAAGATGGCTACTCACACTGATGATAATAAGTTGTTGATCCATTATTTCGAAAATAGTTTGACTGATGCAACTTTAATGTGGTATATGGGGCTGGATAATGCTCATATCAGTTGTTTTAATGACCTTGTAGAAGCGTTTATACGCCAGTACAGGTATAATTTGGACATGGCTCTTGATCGTGACCAACTTCATGCCATGTCACAAAAGGATAAGGAATTGTTCAAAGAGTATGCTCATAGATGGCGTGAAGTTGCTGCTCAGATTAACCCTTCGATGGAGGAGAAGGAAATGACAAATATGTTTCTCAATACTTTGAGTTCTTTCTATTATGAGAGGATGGTTTATATCGCTCTAAATTATTTCACTGAAATGGTTGGTATGGGAGTCATATTGGAAGAAGGTGTCATATAGGGTCGTTTGATAAAAGAAGCAAGTCCATAAAGTGGAACAAAGAAGTATGGCAACCATTTCCAGAAAAAGAAAGAAGAGGATACTAATGTTATTTCTCAAGGGGGAAGGCAAAGAAAACCCATAAATGGAAGTAATCATCAAAACCATTCTTAACAACAGTATTATCAGCAACCTCATATTATCGCAGTAACTCTGGTGGTTAGTCCAACTCCTGCTGTTCAGATTTATCAACCATAGTTTCAACAGAATCAACAGTCTAATCAGAATCAGCAAGCCTGCATTCCTAGAAAGAATCAGTTTGATCCTATACATATGACTTATACAAAATTGTATCCAACTTTGTTGCAGAATGGGTTGATTAAACTAGATCTCTGCCCGCTGTTCCAAACCCACTTCCCTGGTGGTATCAACCTGGAGCTCATTGTGATTTTCATCATGGAGAACCGAGGGATGATCTTGAAACTTGTTTCTCGTTGAAAGCAGAAGTTCAGAAGCTCGTCAAGAATGGTTTGTTGAAGTTCCGAGATATCAGACCTAATGTGCAAGCTAATCTCTACCAGAACATGGTGGACCTTCTGCCAGCACGGTAGAAGTTTGTTCAAAAGAGTACTTGATTTATAATGTTAATTTGGTGAAGACTCATTTGGATGATATGCATGCCAAGTTATACAAGGCTGGTTTATTCAGAGATGACCAAACATAGTTCCAGTTGTGTGAATAGAATCCTAAAGGATGCGCGTTAGTGAAGAAAGATATTCAGGGCTTGATGGACCAGGGTATTTTACAGGTGAGTACTAAGCGTAAAGAGGATGAAATTTTTGTTATTTTTCCTCAGTTTGATATTCCAGAGCCTTTGGAAATCACTTATTAGAGCAAGGAAAATGTTGCGACTCCCTTGATAATTTGCTTGCCTAGATCGATTCCGTATGAATTCAACAAAGTTGTTCCCTGGAGGTATAATGCTACTGTGTTATAAGATGGTAAGGAGGTAATCATTGAAGTAGCTCGATCCATTAAGAATATAGCAGATGTCAGTGGTATGACTAGAATTAGTTGTATGTTTGCTCCAGCACCTCTCCGAAAGGTTGATTATGTGTCAGCAAGTAAGAAAGTACATCGTAAAGATCCTGTTGTGGTTACTGAAGAACCTATGGTCGTTGTCCCGTATAATAAACCTAAAAAGAATAATGACGCCGAAGAATTGCTAAGGTTAATTAGAAGATGTGATTACAAGGTGGTAGATCAACTCCTTCAGACTCCGTCAAAAATATCGGCGTTGTCTTTGTTGCTGAACTCTGAGGCTCATCAGAAATATTTTATGAAGGTGTTAGAATAAGCGTATGTGGATCATGATGTGATAGTGGATCAATTTTATGGTGTGGTGGGAAATATCATAGCCTATAATGTCTTGAGTTTCAGTGAAGAAAAATTTCCTCCAGAGGGTAGGAAACATAATTATGCTTTGCATATATCTATAAGGTTCCGATAGGACTTCCTATCCAATGTCTTAGTTGATACAGGTTCTTTAGTCAATGTTATGCCAAAAGCAACTTTTTCTAAGTTGGCTTATCAAGCTGCTCCTATGAGACACAATGGGATGGTAGTCAAAGCTTTTGATGGTTCTAAGAGGACAATAATTGGTGAAGTAGATCTCCCAATGATGATAGGTCCACAGGTTTTCCAAGTCACGTTTCAGGTGATGGACATCTACCCGACATATAGTTGTTTATTAGGAAGACCATGGATAAATGATGTTGGGGCAGTAACATCAACTCTTCATTTCAGACTCAAGTTTGTTAAGAATGATAAGTTGGTAATCATTTACGGTGAGCAGGCTTTACTGGTCATTCACCTTTCTTCTTTTAGATATATAGACGCAGATGAGGAAGTTGTTTGGACTCAATTACAATCCCTTAATATAGTCAATGTTGTTCAGAAGAGTGGGACATCTATTGCTTCGTTGAAAGATGCACATCATATTGTGAAGAGCGGTCAAGCCGAAGGTTAGGGACAAATTTTTGAGCTTCTCGAGAATAAAAAAAGAGTTGGTTTAGGGTTCTCACCTTGTATAACTATAAGAGCATTGAAGCCTGAAGTTGTTATCAGACCTATCCAAGAGATGTTCCATAGTGCTGGTTTCGTTCACCCTCGAGATCAAGTCGTTGCTACTATCAGCGAAGGAGATTCAGATCCAGAATGGCCTTGTTTTGTGACGCATGGAGATCTTAGTCAAAATTGGATTGTTGTGGATGTTCCTAGTGTCGTTCATTTGTCAAAGTATTTTTCTTTGTTTTTTCGAATAATTCCTTTCACTCTGCCCAAGGTGAAGGTGACATTGTTCGGGTGCCTTTGTTTCAAATTTTAAGATCATTAATGAAAGAAGTTTTGTTATCCAATGTGTTTTTTATTTTTGAATTTTTATGGAAAATGGTAACTAAAAAACCTGTTAAAAACAATTTCAGTTCTTGCATATAATTTTCACATTTGTCTGTTTTCTAAAGTAAAGCATAAATCATGTATAAATTAATGAACAATAAACCCATTGAAAATAACGACCATGCGCCCTCTCCCAACTTTGAATTCCCTGTATATGAAGTGGAGGAAGAGAGTGAGGAAGACGATGATATTCCAGAAGAAATTACTCGGTTGCTTGAGCACGAGGAGAAGACTATTCATTCATATAAAGAGCCTGTCGAACTGATCAACTTGGGTTTTGAAGAGAACAAGAGAGAAGTCAAGATTGGGGCACTACTTTGGGAGGGTGTCAAGAAAAGGTTGGTAGGGCCTTTGAAAGAGTATGTTGATGTATTTTCTTGGTCGTATCGAGATATTCTAGGATTGGATACTGATGTTGTAGAACATCAGCTGCCACTTAAACTAGAATGTCTGTCAATGAAGCAAAAGTTAAAAAGAACTCATCCTGATATGGCTGTCAATATTAGAGAAGAGGTGAAGAAACAGATTGATGTTTGTTTCCTCATCACATCTATTTATCCTCAATGGGTGGCCAATAGTGTTCCAGTTCCAAAGAAAGACGGAAAAGTCAGAATGTGTGTGGATTATAGAGATCTGAATAAGGTGAGTCCAAAAGATGATTTTCCTCTGCCATATATTGAAATGTTGGTAGAAAATACATCTAAGTTCAATGTTTTCTCCTTTATGGGTGGTTTTTCCGGGTATAATCAAATTAAAATGGCACCTAAGGTCATGAAAAAAAAATGTTTATCATCCATTGGGGAACATTTTACTACAGAGTGATGCCCTTTGGCTTGAAGAACGCTAGTGCTACGTACTAGACAGCTATGACTACCCTATTCCATGAAATCATGCATAAGGAAACTAAGGTATATGTTGATTATATTATTTCCAACTCTGACTGAAGAAGATCATGTATAATATTTGTTGAAGTTGTTTCAGCATTTGAGAAAATTGAGACTTCGCTTGAAGCCAAACAAATGCACTTTCCGTGTTCATTCTGGGAAGGTTTTGGGTTTCGTTGTCAGTCAGAAAGGTATAGAAGTGGATCCAGAGAAAGTCAGAGTTATTCGAGATATGCCTGCACCTAGAACGGAAAATCAAATCAGAGGATTCCTCGGATGTTTGAATTATATTTCCAGCTTCGTTTCTCACTTGACTGCCACTTGTGAGCAATCTTCAAGTTGCTTCATAAGGATCAAAGTATTATGAAGATTGTCAAGAGGCTTTTAATAGTATCAAATGTTACTTGCTTGGGCTTCCTATTTTGATCACGCCAGTGGAAGGGAAACATCTAATTATGTATTTAACAGTCTTGGAAGGATCGATGGGTTGTGTCCTCAGACAACATGATGAGACGGGTAGAAAAGAGCATGCTATTTATTACCTGAGTAAGAAATTCACAAATTGTGAATCCCGATATTCTTTTCTTGAGAAAACTTATTGTGCCTTGGCATGTGCTGCCCGACGTCTTCGGCAGTATATGTTGAACCATACTACTTGGTTGATATCTAAAATGGATCCTATCAAGTATATTTTTTAGAAGCCTGCGCTGACAAGAAGAATTGTCTCTTGCTAGATCTTGCTATCAAAACATGACATTAAATATCGTACTCAGAAAGCTATTAAAGGAAGTGTGTTGGCAGATCATTTGTCTCATCAACTGATTGAAGATGTTATGACCATTAGAGCTAAAGATTATGATGAACCAGGACCCGAAGAAGGACCAGAACCTGGATCTCGATAGGGTTTGGTATTTGGTGGAGCTTCTAATGCATATGGTCATGGAGTTAGAGCAATTATAATCACTTCTCTAGGTTCTCACATTTCTTTTACTGCAAGGATATGTTTTGATTGTACAAATAATATGGCAAAATATGAAGCATGTATCCTTGGCCTCGAAGAAGCTATTGATCTTAGGATTAAGATTCTCGATGTCTTTGGGGATTTAGCTTTAGTTATCAGTCAGATCAAAGGTGAATGGGAAACTCGTCATCCGAGTTTGATTTCCTACAAAGATTATGCTAGGAGGTTGTTGCCTTACTTTGATAAAGTCAATTTCCATCACATACCTCAAGAGGAGAATTAAATGGCAGATGCTTTAGCCACCTTGTCCTCCATGTAACGAGTAAATTTCCACAATGAGGCACCCCAAATTACGATTAGGCATCTGGATAGATCTGCTCATGTGTTTGCAGCAGAAGAGGAAGTAGACAATAAACCATGGTATCAAGATATCAAGTGTTTCCTCCAGAGTCAAGAATACCCAGCTGAGGCATCTGGTAAAGATAAGAAAACCTTGAGAAGATTGTCGTACAACTTCTTTCTCGATGGGGATATGTTATACAAGAGGAATTACGACATGGTCTTCCTCAGATGCGTGGATAGACACGAAGCAGACATGTTAATGCATGAAGTTCATGAAGGGTCCTTCAATACTCATGCCAATGGACATTATATGGCCAAAAGGATGCTTAGAGCCGGTTACTATTGGTTAACAATGGAATTCGGTTGTTGTCAATTTGTAAAGAAATGTCATAAATGTCAGATTTATGCGGACAATGGGCATGTGCCTCCAACTCTACTCAATGTTATTTTGTCTCTATGGCCATTCTCTATATGGGGAATTGGTGTGATTAGCATGATTGAGCCCAAATATTCAAACGAACGCCGTTTCATTCTGGTAGCTATTGATTACTTCACCAAATGGGTCGAAGCAACATTGTACACCAATGTGACTAGATAAGTGGTGGTCTGATCTATCAAGAACAAACCATCTGTCGACACGGTATTTCGAGCAAGATCACTATTGACAATGGTTTAAACCTGAATAACAAGATGATGAGAGAACTCAGTGGAAACTTCAAGATTGAGCATCACAAGCCGTAAATAAGAATATCAAGAAAATCCTACAGAAGATGGTTATAATCTACAAAGATTGGCATGAAATGCTTCCCTTTGCTTTGCATAGATACTGAATGACTGTCCGCATTTCAACAGGGGCAACACCTTTCTCCTTAGTCTATGGCATGGAATCAGTGCTCCCTATAGAAGTTGAGATCCCATCAATGTGAGTCTTGATGGAAGCCAAGTTGACAGAAGCTGAATGGTGTCAAAACAAACATGACCAGTTCAATTTAATTGAAGAAAAAAGGAAGACAACCTTATATCATGGTCAGTTATACCAAAAAAGGATGAAGAGCATGGTTCATAAGAAGGTTTGTCCTCGTGAATTCAGAGAAGGTGACCTCGTGCTCAAAAAGATCTTGCCTCCCTATAATGATTCCCGAGGCAAGTGGACTCCCAATTACGAAGGCCCATATGTTGTCAAGAAATCCTTCTCTGGAGGTACATTGATTCTAACAACTATGGATGGTGAGGAGCTCCACAATTTGGTGAATGCCGATGCAGTCAAGAAATACTTCGTATAAATAATCAAAATAACAACTCGCTAAGTTGAAAAGTCGAAAGGGCAACTTAGGAAAAAATGAGTGTCTTGGTGGACTAAAGACCTGGAAGGGCGGTCCAAGCAAAAATTAGAGACATAAAGAGAAATAATTCACCCTGGTAGATTGAATACCCGAAAGGGAAATCTAGGCAAAAGTTAGGGATTTTATGGCAAGTAACTGTATCAGGCAAGGCTTGATCACTTGAAGCAGAAACATCATCGATCAAGAAGTCTCAGTTCAATGCATCTCAACAAAAGCTTAATTACAAGAATTCAAAGTTGTTAGGGAAAATAGTGGTCATTATATTTCAATGTAACCTTTCCATTTACCATTTTCCAAACTTTTTAATGATCCATGGAGTCACGCCTTTTGTGGACTACCATTCTATCAATAAAATCCTGACTTTTTTCCAATTGATTTCAACTCTTATATATTTGTTTCTTTTGCAAAACATTATTTATTTTCGATAATAATTTTTGAAACAAAGGTTTAATAATAAACATGTTTTGAAAATAACAACATTTCCTATCATTTTTCAATAAACTAAGAGGAACGTCGGCAGTTGTTCAAGATTGATCAAGTCTTGAAGTGCGGAACTCGGATTCCCTAGTACAACAGTTCTTGTGGATTATCCTATATATTATCCTTGGTTTGATAATCTTACTTTATCCAATGAATATATTATCAGATAATGGATTTCCTCTAACTAGTTTTGTTATTGTAATGTTGGTTTAGGGTTCTCCCATAACAAAGCCAACAAAAGTTTCTACGCCCTCATAGAGCGTTGGACTTCTGAAGATTTTTATTTCAAGTTTCCCCATCGGATATTTTTTCCCCAGAGAATGATTTTTTTTCCTAGAAGATGTAGCATAAGAAAAGCTTTATGGCAGAGTCTTCATCTAGTTAAGATTTCACCGAGTATTCATTTTGTTGATTACTTTGGTCTCCCAGTTTATTCAATATGTGTTTTGTCAACATATGCATAACATTGCATGCATTTTTAGCATTCATAAATCATTTCCATGCATGGCCGAAGGTAGATTAGTGCTCATTCTCATGTCCATGGTGTCTCTAATCCATTTTCCTGGTTGTACTTTCCCCCTAAAATAGAGCCTATCTTCTAATTCCCCACTGAGCTTGTGCCTCATGGGAAGAATTATATTTTAGTTTTCCTCCCCAACTCATTTTTCTGGATGGAACAAACCCCTAGTCGAGTTCATTCCTCGTCGGGTAAAGTCTTGTTTGACCGCTTCTCTCTAGTTCGTGACTGGATTGAACTTTGGTCCCCTGTAGCATTTTTTGACTTCTTCAGATTGGAAGCATAGTTGACGAAGAAAGTGTGTTCTACACCTTTTCGATCATGTTTCCCTCAACAGAGAAGACTTGTTCAATGAATGAAGAATCTAATTCTCCAACAAGTATTGCTTTAGCAATCTCCCTGAGATTTTGTTTGACGGCAAGTGGCATTTTCCTTGTTTAAGAAGCTTACTTGTTCATGAAATATCAATCCTTATCTCCACATCAAGTGGAAATCTCTTCAGTCAATCCTCGACAGAGAAGCTTGTTTGTGACTTAACAGATTAAAGTTAACTTTGGCTCATTTTCTAACAAGTGGTTGTCTCTTTATTTGAGAATCCTGTTGTGATCCCCGATCAGAGTTAAAACATGAATCTCCAGCAAGTGAAGACCACTTCAGTTTGAAGACCTGAATTCATGGGAGGTTTGTTAGCCTTTTCAAGTGGAAGACTTGGTTAAAGAAGAAACTGAAACCCGTTTCAGGTTGAAGAACGGAAGTCATGGGAGGTTTGTTACCCTTTCCAGGTGGAAGACTTGGTTAAAAAAGAAACTGAGACCCGTTTCAGGTTGAAGACCGAAAGTCATGGGAGGTTTATTACCCTTTCTAGGTGGAAGACATGTTTAAAGAAGAAACTGAGACCCGTTCCAGGTTGAAGACCAGAAGTCATGGGAGGTTTGTTACCCTTTCTAGGTGGAAGACTTGGTTAAAGAGGAAACTGAGACCCATTTCAGGTTGAAGACCATAAGTTATGAGAAGTTTGTTATCAATTCAAATAGTATCACTGCCTTCATCTATGAGTTGGGAGTATGTCCAGATCTTGTTTATTGCCTTTAGCTATGAGTTGGTAGTAATTCCTTTTTTGACTATTTACTCAAGGTTTATCCCCCAGTAAGTTCAATGTTTTTTCCTTGCTGCATATTCCTCAGTGGAGTCTTCCACTATTGTTTTCTATCTCTGTTACATGTGGTTGTGCTTTGTTTTGTTCCTTAGCATAGGCCTACATGGTGTTGAGATGTTCCCTAGTGAGTTTTGTCTCCCTGTCAGACTCCCTTCAAGTTTTTCTCAAGCAGTATCAGATTTGCAGTTCATTTGTGCATAGTGTGTCTCCCGTAGCGTTTTCCTCATGGAGTCCAAGCATTTACATTCATATCATAAGCATCATGCAACATCTTAGGGTTAAAAATCGGGTCTTCTGTATTTAAGTCTCTTCAATCCCATCGATACAGAAATTTCCAATCTTGATATCTCTGGAGAGAAGAAACGTAAATAGGGACAACTGTCATACCCTAACTTTTACCCATAAGATTTCACCTATCATATCATTTTCATTTCAACCAAGATCACAAGCATGGTATCCTCCTAAACTTCACTTCTTTGGGTTTGCCTTTATGGGAGATCATCAAGAACCCTTTGTGTTTTATTTTTACCTTTTTGCTTGGTTGCATTCTAACTTTGCTAATCTTATTCAAAATGAAAAAATATGTGTTGTTTCCTTTTTCTTATTGTACAAGGTAGGGACTTGCAATCAAAGGATCAAGTCGGGCTTCCAAATTAGGGTTTTGATTCTCAAGGTCAAACTTTGGTCAACAAGTGGTCCACAAGAGCTTTGGGTTCAAGTTATAACCTATAATATTAGGTCACATTCATGTCAAGCTTCATTCAACATCATTTGATCAAGATAAGTTCAAGTTCAGTTCCTAATTTCAAAGTTGATTCAAGTATGGTTCATGTGTTTATTTCCATGCCATATCTACCCAATTTTCAAACAATTGTCAAAATTCTTCAAGGGACAACCAATTTTCCTTCATTTGGTATTCAAGTGTTCATCATTGGCCTTTGGATGCAAGATATGGCAAAGAAATCACACGTTCGTACATGTTTGGTTGACCTAAAATCAAGTATGGCATGTCACTTGGTCCACACACCATAACTCTCTCATTTCTCAACATTTTTGGAATCTACTTTGAGCCAAATCTCACATTTGAACTCCTCTACAACTTTTCTTCAAGGGTCAAACATCAGTTTTGCCTCTAAGTCCATCAATTTTTGAATTTTCCAAGATGCCCATGTGTGCACAAAAGTAGGCCCAAGACCTGGTTGACCTAATGCCTGGCCTACAATTTCAGGTCACGACCCCAACTTTCCATCCATGCCATTTTCAGCTCAAGCATCCTTTTGATGTGATTCTTTTTGCATCTGATCCTTCACCATGAGGAGATCATTTGGCATAAGTAACATCTCAAAATGCATGAGTGAATCTTACTTGGCCTAAGCTCAAACATGGTGCCATGGACTTTGCATTTCATGTATGTCCTGTAACTTTTAATCATCCAAATCTTCAGCTTGGACCACAAGCACATGTTCAAACTTGTTTTTCATGTTGAAACACATATGAATAAGTGCAAAACTACTAGTTTCAAGTGCTAATTCGAGCATTTCACCCTCACTCTCACACGCTTGGCAAATCATCAAAATTCTGACCTAATTCGCATGAATTTTCCTCCATATCACACGTATCCTGACCTTACTTCATTTCTTATAAATGAAGGGTTGATTTACCTTCACTTGCAAGTTTGGATAGCCAAAGAAACTCTGTAACCATTTGAACCCGATACCTCAAAAAACCAGCTAACCATTTCTTTGATTCAAGCTCTTTTAGCTTTGTTTCTTCACCTAGAATCACTCATCGGCACCTTCTAAAGTAATTAAAGCATTGCCATGGCTTGAAATTCCTTGGAACCTGACTTACACATCCACCATTATTGACCTGTGAAGCTTCAACTGGAAAGGTAGATACAAGTTAGATTTCTGAGCAAACAAGTTATCAATGTGTTCGTCTTGATTAAATTATCAAAATCCCTCAATTACCTTGACTTATTCTTCGTATTCATCATTTAATTTTACTTTGAAGAACCAGGGATCGTCGTGTTCTTGAGAAAAGTCTATTTTCTTAGAGAAAATCAATGACTCTAAAGCAAAGAGACATGAACGATGATGTGTTGCAAAGCTAACTCCATGCTTGGGTGTTGCTGAAAACACGAGTTCATGATTTGCAGAAATCGAACTCAAGGTTGAAGAAAAAGTTGAAATGTGCACGTTTTGGTGTCAAGATTCAAATTTAAACAATCACATTGTGCCAACTCATTTTTTCAAATCTCTTGATCGTTGGCACCCTAATTCTATTTTCTTTTTATTTTATTTTATTTCTTTTCTTTTCCATTTAATTTCTCACTCATTTTTAATTCAATTTGATCCAAATTTTTTATACAAAATCTTTAAAAATGTTTTACATCACATATATTGTTTGCATAATTTTAAAAATTATTTTTGCATTCAATTGATATTTTCCTTTATTTTTTCATTTAATTTTCATTTTCAATTTTATTTTTGATCACTTTTAAACATTTTGAGATCCAACTTTTAAGGTTCACTTATTCATATTTTTCCTGACCTCCCATAATTTTTCATCCATTTCTCTTAGATTTAGAAATTCGTTTTGCATTTTCTCTTTAATTTCCCATTTTAAATAATATTTAATCCTTTTTGTTTCATTTTTAACTCAATTTTTTTCATTCTTTTGACTTTGCTTGAGTGACTGCTTGGTTGACGAGATCTTTAAAATTTCAAATCATTGATACATGGTGCCTTTGTTGATTCAATCTTCTCTAATTCAATATGTTGATAGATGATCATTTGATCATATTTTTGACACTTTGAGTTAATGATAATGTATCCCTTGGTGTAGCATATGTTGAGTCCTTTGACTTGTTGATAGATTGATCCCAATATGATGACTTGAATTTGCCTCCTAACATCTAACACCTAGCTCCTAACTTTATATTACGCTATTTACTTTTATGTAATTTAAATTCTTTCCTTTTACTTTATATTTTAATACTTTGTTATTTCAAAAGAACAAAAAAGCATGATAAAATGGCTAAAACCCTAAAAAACTTTAATATGATCTTGTGGGTTTTGTGTTACTATCCCTTGCTTGAGGAGTATTTTGGACTTTGGACCTTAACACTTAGTGCTTTCCCTTGCTTGGAGTATATCTGATACTTTGTGATTCATCTGAGACCTTATGATCCCTTTGGACCATTTGATCTTCAATCCAAGACTTTGATGTTTCTTTGTGGCTTTGTGACTTTGATGTTCATCTGGATCTTTTGATATTCATCTGCTTATGTGTTTTTTTTCATCGTGTGGTTAAATCCAAAGGGAAAGAAATTCTTGGTTTGACCAATTTCAAATGCTTGCTCCATCTTGTGGTTAGTACACTTTCACACACAAAGGCTTTCTCTTGGGTTACCTTACAATGAGACCTTTTATTTCATGTCATTTAATTTATGCTTTAGGATAGTCTCTTTATCTCCTTCCCACTTCTTCAATTTCTAAAACTTCTCTCTATTTCAAAACTTCTTCTTTTCAAACTTCATAGATTTCCTTCATAAACCTTGACTTTGTCAAGTGATCCATAAAAAAAATCTCAATAAATGCTAAAACATTTAAGCATTCTTAAAATCTTTTTCAAACTTCTAAAAAAGACAAACCTCATAAAACTTCTTTTTGTGCCTTTGTGCACTTTACTTTAAAAGCCTTTATTTGAAAAGATTGGATATTAGTCTATTCTTGTAGAGATATAAACCACTATACTTCTACAATATGTTGAGAAATGATTGACATTTTCCACTTGAATGTTGAGACGTGCTTGTGAGAAAGTCCAAGTAAAGGTTCTCCATATCAAGATGATGCAAATGCTCATTTCCTCATACTTGTGATTAGTAAGTTGAGTTTTCCACTCGAATACAACAAAATGTGTTTTCAAAATAAAATCAATCAACAAACAATCCAATATTTTCATAAACACGGATTTGCAAGTGGTTCCTCTGGAGTACCATAGATGTGAGGGGTGCTAATATCTTCCCTTTGCATAACAAACCCCTATATCCAGATTTTTCATTTGTTTTACCTTTTGTGGGTTTTGTTCGACCTGTTTCCCATTCCCTTTGGAAACAATAAAGTTCAGTGGCAAATCTTGCTTTTCTGAGTTAAGTTAACCAATAGCTTAATCTCAAATTTTTTCCCGCCGCGACAAGTTCTACATTGTACCCGAGGATACGTAGGAGCGAGACCCGCAATCTCGTCAAGCACCCTAATAAAAACCTTTTTACGACCCTTTTATTTTCCTTTTTGCTCTTTTATTTACTCGAATAAAATAGTTAACATAAGCTAACATCCAATCATAAGTTTAACTAAAAGGTCTTTGTTGAGTATAACGTACATGAGGGGGTGCTAATACCCTCCCCTTGCGTAATCGACTCCCGAACCCAAATTTGGTTGCGGCAATTTCGGTGGCGACTCTGCTCGAAACAATTTTTTCCATGACTTCGCGAAGGATTGTATTTTTAGAGATGTTACACCTCCAAATATAACCAACCATGATAACATTACAAATAGTTGAAAAAGCACCTATGATGCTTGTGGGAATAGTGAAAGATGTTATGATTTAAATTGAAAAATCATTGTTTCCTATAGATTTCATGGTGTTGGACATTGAGGAAGATACCTCTTATCTTTGGAAGACCCTTCATGAATAGTGCAAGAAAGGTCGTGGACTTTGACAAAGGTCAAGTGAAGGTAGGGATCAAAAATCATGATGTATGTTTTTATATGATTAGTATAACCTAGCATTAATATTGTCAAGCTAATGACGTTATATAAGTTCTCATTGGGAGGCATCCCAACCTTTTCAACATTAGATTATCCTTGCTATAATTTGCACTTTATGTATTTTACTAACAATGCCATTGACAAGAGGAATTGAACATGTTGGTCATTTTGTAATGAGTACATGAGCAAGTCCAAGTTTTTAACATTTAAGTATCTGTTAGGACATCATTTATGTTGAATGAATGTATGCCTTCTATGAATTTGTGTGAAATATAAACAAGTACAATAGGTGAATGATGAAATTTGCAGGAAACTTGCTAGGCGAGTTGTGTGATGTGTTAAGTGAGTTTTGATGCATAAAAATCGTTTAACGAGTATTTCTTGGCTTAGCAAGCTCTTCTACAAAATCAGTCATATCCTTGATGACCTGAGGACATGCCAAGATTTTATGGAAGGGTGGAATGCAAAGGGGATCAAAATTGATCCTACACGCCAAAACATTTATTATATTTTAAATGTTTTGAATAATTTGATTAAGTACTTATTTTAAAAACATGAAAATTTTGAAAGTTGTTTGTGAATTTTTGTCAAAATTGTTTTGGCCACTGATGGTTCAAATGATTTGAAAAAGACAAATGCATTTGAATCACAAAGACTTGCTTGAGGACAAAATAAAGAATAATGGCATGAAAAAAGGTTTATTATTTTAAATACTTTATTCATGATTAATATTGTGACTTTATTTAAATTAATATCATGATCATTAATTAACTGATTATTTAATGTTTGATTTTACTGTATGTTTGGTGAAAACATGTCAATGTAAGTCAAGAATGTGCATACCTCATGTTTTACATAAATGAATGAGAGTAGACATGCATTCGAACTATGACAATTTTGCATCATTCCTGCTATTACTTGATGTTTATGATGTCATGTATATGATCAAGGCATTGTTTGCTTATTGAGTGAAAACTACTTGACCATAAAGTCTACCTTTTGAGGGTGTGATCCTTTGATAATCTATTTTAGCCTTAATATGAAAATTTCTATTTTTGAAAAATTACAACCCTTGGCCAATTTTTAATTAAAAAATAATGTCCATCATACCTTGTCTTAAAGAAAAACAAAAATGATAAATTTGATGATAATGAATTATTTTGAAAAAGAAAAAAAAGTAGTTGTTTCGTTCAGGAACTAGAAATAGTGTGATATGGAAGTTGTGACAAAGTAGAGCTTATGGTGCAATGGAGCGGGGTTGCACCTGCAAGGTTAGCACTCAGAGGCTCAAGTCTGTATGTGAAAGAGTAGGGAGTATTCAAATTATGCTTGAATACATGTTACATGAAATGGTGTCATTCCATATATATATATATATATATATATATATATATATATATATATATATATATATATATATATATATATATATATATATATATATATATATATATATATATATTGGAGAGGAATAGTTACCTATTTATCTTTTAAGCATAGAATGCGGAGGACCGTTGGATGTTCTTGAGGCATGGATATTGTTCAACTAGGTGTATGATAGTCATGTGGTCAGAAGAATGCTATAGAAGTTTGATTGAGCAGTTAGTTAATATGTTTTAACCCATAGATTTTTGATCTCGATGTGATCAGATGAAGAGAGGTATGGCCGGTCCAAAACAGTTTCCCCCCAAGCCCACGAACTTGAGTATCAAGGAGGGTTCAGAGAAATATGCCTTCGGCTGCAAACCATCCTTATCCATGATGTTCCGCATGGAACATCAAACATATATTCAGGGGCGAAATTATGATCATTCTTGGGAACCGAAACACTTGAGTGTCACATGTAAGAAATGTGATTATTGATGAAACATCTTTCTTTCTATATTGTCAATCTCATAAGTATAGGAATAACTAGAGTCACTTTACTTTAGTTCTTTCTTTTGATTCTTGAGTGGTTACCTCTTTTATCTCTGACATTTCATCTTCTTTTCTTGCAACTATTATTGCGACATGGCTAAAAAGTCACAGAAGAACATAAGAAGGCACCAAGTAAACCCATTGTTTCTATGGGAAGGTTCTGTATATTCTTTGGCTGTTTCTATTTTTACAAAAGAAGGGAATATGAATAAGGCTTTCCCTGAGGTGGGAGAATTGTCACTTTGATTTTTCATTATCCCTAGTGAAGATGAGAGCATATGTATTTTTAACTATTTGATGATGGTTCATTCTCAACTTCATCCCACAAGTTAGGCACATGTGAAGGCCCACTAGTAATGTTATGAATACTTGAAGGGGAAACCTTATGTTATCCTATTCTTTCATCTTTCACACTGCACTTGGGATAATTTGATCTATCCAAGAGAACATAAACTAGTTCTCTTGGTTTCGACGATACGAATTTTTGAAGATTTTCCTGGCTTGCCACCCTTCGCGTACCGATTCTTTTTGGTAACTCCTCTTCATCCTCAGGCCCATGCAGAAATCTGTGAGGTCGAACTGGGAGTCAAAGGTAAGTGCAAAACTTTATTTTCCTATTATTTATTGGTGAAGCAATCTCTCTTAGAGAACGAAACCTACGTATATAGAGAGAAAGATGTTAGAGTTTGTTAACTCCATGGGTTATCTTAGAGGTGTAATTCCCTCAGATGAAGTTGATAAAAGGCGTTTGAAATGCCTGATAGATGTCTCTTTGTTGATGGGGTCTTGCTCTTGCGAGGGTTGTAGAGTTTCCTTTGATAAGCTTGAAATTTCCTTTATTGTTTATTAATGATTTGTCATTCCCCTGCATGTCCGTCAGGATAATGCATGTGTTTCCGTGCAGATGTAATGGAGGATGAAGTGAGGGTTTGGGTTCTAAAATGGGTAATATAATCATCTGGTACTATTGTAGGTATTTCTTTTTCAGAAGAACCTCCTTGGGATGTTAATCTCTTGACTGCTCCTATGGGTTTGCAAACGGATCCTAGGTCCCGTCTTGGTCCTTCTCACGACCATTGTGATTCAATTTTTAATGATAACTAGGAGTTCTTTTCCAATACTTACATCCAAAACCCAAGGGAGAAGTTGAATATCTTGGCGTATACTTCTAGGCACGCCTTCATTGCTTTATCTTTAAGTGGATCTGGCTATTGACAAGTAATTTGGACAGACAAAGCTCGTGATAAAAGGAGTCAGTTGGAGAGGAGTGTGAGGAGGCTGACTTCCCAACGAGATACATAATTAAGGGAGCTAGAAAAACTTTATACCTCCTTATAAATTTCTTGATCCATTCAAATTTCCTAGTTCCACGGGTAGCCAAGTGATGCATCTGGTGAGAATGACGAAGGCGAAGACTGAGGCTCTTCACTCAGCCTAGGAGGAGTTGGAGTTCTTTTGCAGCCAAACCACTTCTCTGACCCAAAGATTGAAATATTGTGCTCCTGTAAGCCTTGGGGAAGTTACAAACTCTTTTGAGAACATGATGCAGCAGATAGAAAATTTTCACCCTCCACTGGTTGTTTTAAGGGATTAAATTCGTCTGAGCCAGATACTTTTAGATGGGACGATTGTCTCCATCCTCGAATATACTCCTTTTCCCCACCCCTTTTTTAAAAATCTTTTGTGTCTTGGTTTATAAATGCTACTTTGTTTTTGTTTCCATCAATTATCTTTCGCATCTTCATGCTTTGGTTTTGCAGCATTCTCTTCTTATGCATAATTAAGCCGATTGAGAGTTGAGAAGCATCGGGTTTTGCTTTGAACCCTGCAGATTTACAATTTTGTTACTATAAATAAAGATGAATAATTTTGTCTTAAAGTGTAAATAAACTCAAGTCTTTCACAAGGTCTTGCATGTTTGCTTTCCTTGTGAGCATGTTGCGTTATGATGTACGTGTTGTCTGGGTAGGACGCCAAGCTAGTCGGACATATCCATTTTGGAACGTACTTGTGTAAATAAAGAATTAGTCTAGTTTGATGTGTATGCATGTTAGCTTCGTACTAACGAGACATGAGCTTGGCTTTACGTGTTTATGCTTTCAATTGCACATGTAAGTATTTTGCGTGAAACTAACTAGATGCGACTATGCCTTAATCATATTCATATGGATAAGGCACAAATTCGGATAAGGCATGGATCTAGATAAATATGGCCATAATATTTTGAATAGCGCTTCGCGTCATAGAGAATCATTCCCCCGCCAATTGTAGAGGATCCTTATCCCTTTCCTGAGGTGCTAGCTCGCATTGAGGTGGACGTCTCTAGGCTCTACTACTCACGTCTCTTGGATTGGCTAGATTCAAAGGGGTGGGGTGCGTCAGCTATGCAAGATTGCATGTAGTTCTTTAATAGGGGGTATTTGACTGTTATATTCGCACGTGCAAAGCATCTTCAATACAACCCCTTCAGAACTTGGTTGCTATAGTCGAACATGAAAATCATTTTGATAGCTCCCCTGGATTATGACGCACACAATGATGTTGTGGGGAATTGATCATTGTAGTCGGACGTGCAAAGCATCTCCGACAACACCCCTGCACTTCGAAGGTGTGTTAAACTCTGAAGGGGTTTAATTTCTTCGTTCGGACGTGCAAAGCATCTCTGATAGCATACCTGGACTTTACTTTGGGTTTCAACTGCGTTGGTGTTACCCCGATTTTATACTACTAAAATATGAACACAAAGGAACAAATATTTCAGGTGTGTGCATATTTTCATTTATAGTAAACAATCATTCAGACATTCCATATAGAATTATGCACATTTATGTATGCATGCATGCAGACATAAAATATGAAACATAACCAAGTGATTTTCCGGCTTCTCATTTTTTCTACCGGTCCCTCCATTATTTCAGTCTCGCCAGGATGTACGGAGGTTCATGTTTTAGAGCTGATACCCGAGGGAGGTCATATTTATTTCCATATCTACTCCTTCTCCTTGATCCCTCTAAAGGGAATGGTGTATTTTTTTGGCTGCCTCAAGGTCGGTATGCGAAATAACTAATTGTCCGTGAAGGTTGTGATATTTGAGATTTAGGCGCACGAGCTAGGCCATAACATCCAGCGTTGTTGTGAAACGTATTCCCATGATATAATTATAAAGACTCCTACATGGTATGGCCATAAATTGTATGTTGATTTATCAGAGATCCCTTTCTTCCCCCACAGATACCATTAGCTCCACGTACGCGTAAGGGCGAGTAGTCATCCTATTAAACTTCTGGTCAGACTCGTTATATGGTATTAGGTTTCCCTTATCTAGTTCCATTTTCTAAAATAATGATGAATATAGGATGTTGCAAGAACTTCCCTCGTCAATCACAATTTGGGAGATGTCAAATTATCCTATAGTAGTCGTGATTACCAAGGGGAATAGTTCGATAGGGAAGCCTCCTACCTTCTCAGAATCTTGAAACCCCAACATAGGTTGGTCAGAGACTTTGGGTGATGAACTACCCTCGTTCCTATAAACAACCATCATTTCCATGATTTTTCTTTTGAATGTTCCCTTGGAATAGAGGTTTTCTTGGGGTGCCCCATCGATAATGGTAGCGATACATGTAACACCATACTTCCTGACTCGGCAATTAAATAAATAAAACATATAAAACGCATAAATTCTCCAAGTAGGATGTTACTCACAACAATCAAACTCATATTTAAACCATATAATTAAAAACAAATCATTTGTTAAGTAGCGAAAAATTAGAAAATAGTTGGCATAAAAGCCTCAACAACCAGAATTTTGAAAAATGGTTCAATGTTAAAAACAAAGAAAGATATGCAAAATAGAATGAATAACAGAACAACCTGCCCCCTTGTGTTACATATCAGAGTGACTCCAACTATAGACTTGAATGACAAGTAACTAAAAGGCACACCACTGTCTTCAACCTCAAGCTCATACTCAACTACCTCATTATCGATACTCTAGAGAAGTACATACGCAACAATACAAAAAGGGGGTGAGAATACATTCAACTAACAAATTATGCACAAAACAATCAGGATATATTCACATACTACAAAGTCATACACATATGAATTATACACCTCAAACATCATGTATTCACATCTCACTCATATCACAGTCAAACTTACACAATCATACAAGAGTATTCATCAATACACAAATATCTCATTTGCATAATCATTATATAATGCAATGCAACAATCGATTCGACTCATGCAAGTCACGGTCCCCACTCTAAACCGGACTCGCAACTCAACTCTATATGCATGAGGTACCGACTTAACATTTAGTTCTTCATACGAATCGGGTTATAATCAACTGCGAACCCCGAGCTCCCATTCTGAGCTCTAAGCCTCCACTATGAGCTTGTGACAAGTCAATAATTCCCATTCTGAACTAGCAAACATGCCTCTTTCACAACAATGACAACATATGATGCATGGCATATCACAATGCAATGAAAACAACATAACAACAAATACATTTCCATTCTGATTGTAAATGATCACACCATAACATAGCAAATACTACATCCCCACTATGAATGTAATGCATCATTCACTCAACAAAATACAACTAGTTCTTACTATGAACGACTTCCTTCATCAATCCTTGACTAATTATGTACAACTATCATACAATTATACATATAATACACATCAAACATTCACACATTGAACATACATTTATACAACAGTTATCTCAAAATTCACTACCATAAGGTAGCTTTTCACGTTAGCTCTCTAACGCTTCAAACGTGACTCATTTGGACTCACGGAACCAAAGTTATGGCCAAAATCGTCGGGGAATAAACCATGGTTCAGTTTTTAAAAAATCCAAAATTACACAGTATCAATCGATTAACATTAAGTCTATTTTCTCAATGACTTTTTAAAATTCGCTTAAAAATTCAATGCAATCGGTTAATTCCAAATGACAATCGATTGTCATTTATTTTTTCTCTAAAAGTATGTGCATGCAATCAATTGACATCATGTGTCAATCGATTGACATAGTAAAAATTTCCAAATTAAAAGGTATGCAATCGATTGACATATGGTGTCAATCGATTGACATCATATAACTTTAAAAAAAAACAGTTTTCATAGCAACACTCGTCTTCCTCATCACCTACCTCAAACCAGTCTTCATTATAATAATCAAAACACAACAAATTCACATTCTAACATGATTAGCACATTAACTACCCCCATATTAACATCAATTTATCACTTTTATCATGAATTAATCAATTATAGGTATACCCTAAAATCTCCAAACTTCAACATAACTTCATCATACTATCAATTGATTCATGAACACATAAAACATGACAACAACCACAACTTATCACATAAATTCATGGTGAAAAATGAATTATATAATCATCTATCATACTCATAATAAAACAATAGAGCAAAATAAACCCCTATTAGAGGTTAAGTGAAACTTCTCTACGCTTTCATAATTTAGGCACCCTTAATTGAATAATCTCTCTCATTACCTTGTAATTCCAGCAAAATCAGCAAAAAGGCAAGCTCCTCTGGATTCTTCCTCTCAAACCCTAGCTCTCCTTTCCAATATTCTTGTTCTCAAAACCCCTTGTTTTCACGTACTGACAAAAAGGTTCTTTAAGTCTAATTTCTCTAATTTTCTGAATATGCAATATTCTAATTAATTTTTCATAATTATGATTTGAGCCCAACTAACATTCAGCTTCTCTCCATTTACAACATACTTCCCTTAATTCACAAAATTGGCCCAACTCCTCGTATTCTACCGATTTCTATTTATTTAATTAATTAACTTCCGCCAAACTAATTAAATTACCACAATTTACCCTAAATGTCATCATCGGCAAAACACGTCACAATTTACATAAAATAATTATTTGAATAAATTACTCAGTTAAATAAAATAAATAAGTAAATAAAATTTCTATTTATTTAATTAATTAACTCCCGCCAAACTAATTAAATTACCACAATTTACCCTAAATGTCGTCATCGGCAAAACACGTCACAATTTACATAAAATAATTATTTGAATAAATTACTCAGTTAAATAAAATAAATAAGTAAATAAAATGCTAATTAATTCAGGGTGTTACAATATACCGATGTTTATCTTCGATGGTGTCTCTCTTGTCACCGCTGGGACCGGCTTCAGAAACATTCACATGGGACTTGGCCTTTGGAAATTCTTCCTGGTCTCTCTTACCGCCTTTGATATATTCAGATATCCATCCTTTCTTAATCAGCGCTTTGATTGCATATTTAAGTTGGATGCAAACATGTGTATTATATACGTTCCCCATGTGGAAACAATGGTACTTTGATTTATTTGTTCGGCCAGACTCCTGGACAGGGTTAGGAGGTCGGGTTCCGGCTTTTCGGAACTGAGTGTTAGCACACTCTTAATAAATTATTTCTCAGGATGTATTTAAGGGGGTGTACTTGTCGTACATCCTTTTGTCGATGTCCTCTCTCCACCTACGAGACTCCTTCCCTGCCTGGAGATCGGAACTCACATCGGTGGCCGAGATTGGGTTGTCGAAGTGAGTGTTTAATTTCTCCTACAACGTAATATATAGATGGGCTAGATTTAACATTTCTTGAGTTGTCTTTACTTTATTTTTTCCTAGCTTGGTGCAAAAAGGATGGTAATGGAGGAGGCCATTCTCGAAGATCCAACACTTGAGGGCTTATTCGGGCTCCTTTACCTCTATTATGACATGAGTTAATTGATCAATATATGATCATAGCCTCTCCCCTGCATAATTCTTCTCAAGGCTGATATAGTAACCGATTCCCTTTTTTGGCGGTAAAATGGGTAGTGAGGCGGTCACAGAAGTCTTCCCATTATCCAATGTAACCATAATGGAGACCTTTGAGCCATGGCCTGGTTGGTCCAATCAAGGTTAACAATGGTAACTTTCACTTTAAAGGATCGTCAGCACTGTGGTAATTGACTAGATCATTGACGAGTTGGACATGCTTGTCGGGATTTCATTTTCCATCATACCCCCCAATTTGGGGATTTTTTGCATTGAATTTGGGATATTTGTTTCTAGGATCCGGGAGAATAGGGGATGCTTAGGCTACACCTTGACCGACTAGTGTTCGCCAAGGTCCAGGGATGGAACATGACTGCCTCTGTCTCCGCCTAAACTTCGGGTTGGAGAATTGCATTTCTCGCCCTTCAGATGGTCTTTTGATTTTTGAATTTGCTTCCCTTTGTTTTGGACGGCTCCGAGAAGATGGAATGGTCCTTTCTAGATATGTCCTCATGTGCCGAGAAGAAGAAATATTTCATTGATTGCTTTAGAGCTTCACTGTTAAACAAGGTTGAAGATATCATTGAGTAATTCATTTATGTCTTGAGTGCCTAGGTTCACTTCGATAATACTGAAGTCGTGCCACATTTCAGGTTGCTCAGTGAGTAAGAGAGTCGAAACTCCAAGTTGCAGTGTTTAACAATTCTCATTCGTGGAGGAGGTAGGATCAGATTTGGATGTGAAGGAACTTCGACGTTGATACTCATCCCGCTTAGAGGGAGGTGAGTCTTGTTTCGTTAATTTCCAACTATCGGTGCCACACTAGCAGTGGCTAGAGCAGCTTCGCGCATGGTGGTGGGATAAGTAGCTATGGATCCACCCATTTACTCAAATCAAATAAGTCAGACATACATAGGATTGAAGATCCAAAAAATTGATAGATTTGCAAAAGGTTGTGAGATTCGAATCGATCGGACGTAACCAGATTTTGTGCATGATTTTATGAAGCTTCGTTTAGGCCTCAAAGAGAACTTTATGTTTGAAAATTTAAGGCAAAGATATATAGTCGTTAGAGTGCGTGAATTAAAAGTCGATTCCCACAAACGACGCCAATGTTCTGGTTAGGAACCATAAATAAAGTGTGACATGGAAGTTACGACAGGGTAAAGCTTCTGGTACGACGGGACGGGGGTGTACCAAGCAAGCACCAAAGCTAGATAAAAACACCTTCCAGGAACCAAAGTTGGCTTAGCCAAGAACAGAGCCTCGCTGAGCGATTTAAAAGCTTAAAGAATACTTCAGAGCCAAATAATTTCAAGGCTAAGCAATAAAAATCATTTTACACATTATCGAGCGAGCTAAGCGAGATATAGCAGTTCAAGACTTAATGGCTATGTTACTTCATGAACAAAAAGAGTTTTCTCACTAAGTGGGCTTGGAGGCGACCTATGCGAGGATAAGAGACAAAGACAACTTTCATGATGATCTTACATGTCTTAAATGTTAAGAAATTAGGTGCCCTAAGCGAGCTCTAATCCTCGCTTAGCAAGAATGGTATAGCATAAGCTTTTCATATATTAGATATGATAAAGGTTAGAGATAGATTTAGGTCTAGTGTTTGTATGAACTATCGAAGCTTACTATTATCGTATTGGTTAACAGACTAAGAGGCCGTGTATTAGGTAATACGATTGATCTCATATCATTGACTCAAACATGAGTTACGATAAGAACGATGGACTATAATATTAATAGCTGATTAAAATTATATATTATTGATAATGATATTACATGAGATTAGATCAATAAAGTCTAACTCCACTACTACAAAATATACATTTAACCTCAGACGCGAAATGCATTAACCTCGGTTAAAGAAGCGAGGTAACAAATGACGTCATGAAAAGTGCACACTTTACCTCTCGGTTTTTAAAAAATTGACGGGTACGTGTAAACGTCATGGAGTCGATCCCCATGAAGACCTTTTTGGAATTCTGAAATGGAGAAGACACATGTCACCTCAATTTTGTCATTTCACCGACGGATATACCACATTTTCACCTCGGTTATCTTATAAAACCGAGGGGTAAAATAATTTTGAGTTTATTAAATCTAATGTGGATTGCTTATTTTACTAAACCCTATACTAAACATATAAAACTTCAAAATTAGTTAGAAAATAATTATATGTACAATTGTGTTATATTTGAAGAACAACTTAGATTGATTAGTGATTTTGAAGCATCCTACAACTCATCATTCATCTCACGCTATTTTATGGTTAAAATCTCTCCAATGTTTCGAGTTCTTTATTAAACACTTCATTTTCTACCAATTTATTCTTGAAAGCATAAAATTTGATGCTTTGAAAAATGAATAAATACGGAAGAAAGTTGATTGAAAGCTAGAAGTACTTGAGAGATTTTAACGGTAAAACAACATGCGATGAATGATGAGTTGCATAATGCTAGAAAGTAATTAATCAGTATAAGATAAGCTTCAAATAGAATATAATTTTTCATATGATTATTTCCAAAATTATTTTACTAGGTTATATGTTCAAAGAGAGGTTAGTGAAACAAACAATTGACATTAGATATAATAAACTCAACTCGACGGAACAAGATGAGAGATGCACAAAGAATCACAAAAACATAATCTCAACTCAGACACAATAACAACTAAAATACAACATATAGATTTAATAAACTCAACTCAAAACCAACAACTTACATTAAACAACAACACAAAAAAACAACCGACAATATCAACAACAATATCAAGAACAACAACGTCTAGGATTTAGGGTCCCAATAACAAGAACAACAAGATTAACAAAAACAACTGTAATAACAACAACAAAAACATCAAGAAAACCTTTAGGATTTCAGATCTCAACAACACCATCACATAAAAAACAACAACAGCAACGACAACAAAAATAACAACAACAATATAACAATAGTATTAGTAGTGATGTTTGACTTACCAAATCTTCGAAGAATAAGTAAAAGAAAATGATTTGGATCTCTGAAAAAGAAACAAGAACACCAAACACATAACATCATCATATTGAAGATGATATATGTTTATGTCTCTCGTTGTTTAGGATTATTTTGTAAATGATACTTCGTTAGGAATCTATTTGTGTTGTTTAGACAAGTGAAACTGAATAATACAAGGTAAAGCTATATATATATATATATATATATATATATATATATATATATATATATATAATATATATATATATATATATATATATATATATATATATATATATATATATATATATATATATATATATATATATATATTATATATATATATATATATATATATATATCAGAGAAACATATTCATCTCAGTTGGAGAGAAAATCGATGTGAAATGTGGCGTACTTTTAAATTAAAAATATAATATTCAAGAAGACGTCACTTTTAATGAGATAAAAACACAAAATGAGGTTGATGGGATTCGAAGCATGTACAATGAATAGGTTTATCCCACGGTTTTCAATTTAACCGACGAAATTA
This sequence comes from Lathyrus oleraceus, assembly GCF_024323335.1. NCBI lineage: Eukaryota > Viridiplantae > Streptophyta > Magnoliopsida > Fabales > Fabaceae > Lathyrus > Lathyrus oleraceus. Next base: position 192,202,399 of record NC_066579.1, on the reverse strand, counting down.
TTTGTATATTTTTTATTAAAAAAAAGGTGCATATAGGAATTATACCTCGGTTTTTCAATACATGAGGTAAAATCATTGTCATGAAATATATTATTTTATACTAATGCTCTAACAAATTTTCTCACATGATAAACATCAAAATTCATTTTCCTTTCTCTTATTTTACTTTTCGTATTCAGAAACAATCAAACATCTAATAAACCACTTTTAAAATCGTAAAAAATATTAAACAGTCTTTAAAATACAATTAATTCATATAACGACGATACAAATATACTTGCTTCTACAATTACATTAGTTTTTGATCTATTTGATCCAACGGTGAAAACATATTCCCTCCGCTAGAGTGAAATCTCACTTAATTGTTTCACATGTTTTTTCATTTGGTATTGAGCCTTTCATCCTTTACGAGCGGCACCAAACACTGAGTATTTGAAAATTTTGAAAATGTTAGGAGTTTAAACAAATAAAAAATTATAGGAGTTAACCAATATGATTCATATTTTTTGTATAGATAAAGAAAAGATGTTTATACCTTAAAAAAGACTTTCATTTTTGGACATTTTTAAGGTCAACCAATTATTTCATTTCCGTAGGGACAAATAATTAACAATACCACGAGACAATTTTTGGCATGCACCAGCATGATCATGAACATGATATGATTTTTAATTTTATTAAGTGAGATTCATTTAAAAATATTGGGAATGATTGAATGATGCACGTTACCCACCAAACATATCTAAAATCCACACAAAAGAGTCAAAATAGTTCTAATCATAGCCTCTTTCATTATTTAACTTTATTTTTTGGATTCTTCTATTATTCCTGAATCGGGACCATTGCCTAACCTCTACCAAAAAAGTTTGAATAATAGCTAAGATAAAAATTTATGTGGTTTATCATAAATTTTGTAAAATTTATATTAACTTTAACTAATAAAAGTGTGTGTTTTGAGATATATTTTAATAAATCACCAAAAAAGAGAAAACTCGATCCTAGTAGTTAGTTTGTAAGATAAATTTATTATTTAGCAAGAAAAATTAATTAATAATTTTACAGATTATTTATTATAGGATAATGCTAACTTGTGTCCCCAGGACACATGTTAAAAAATCCATAAATAAAAAATTCGTATGAAAAAAAACATAAAAATATTAATTATAAAGTTGTATTAAATTTAAGATATAAAATTTAAGACACAATTTTCAATAAATTTTAACTATGTTTATCTCTTAACTTGTGCCATTGAAATACAAGTTAGCATCACCAATTATATAATCATATCAAATTTATAATTAAAAAAACAACTTTATATGTATGTGAATGGTAACTATTATATGTTGACTTTTCCGTCTTTAGGGAAGTGTTGTGGACCTATTGCTTTAAAGTCTACATATCCATTTAATATATTCAGGACAAGTAAGTCAGGTTGCTTAGGTCCCATATCCATTTAATATTTTCCTTTGTTCTTTTAGAGTTATTTGATCTTCAATAGGCATTTTAAAGCATCTTCACAAATCACAGCTATTATTTGGACCTATTAAAGGAACACTGATGATATTTGTCTTTTTTAATAAAGGGTTGAATTGTCTTTTAAACAGACGGCTTCAGAAATTAATTTTTTTTTTTAATGTAAGATTCATATTTTCAATACTCTAAACCAACTTTACGTTTGTTTAGCTTCCAATTTTTTAAAGAGATAAAAGGAAATCACACATAAAATTAAATATTATTAATTAAATAATTAAAAAAAATTGATATAATAACAATATTTTTTAACAAATATTCATTATAAAAATCATTTATCAATACAAAAATTATTATTGTGTTTTTTAAATAAATATAAAATAATTTATTATGTTTCTTCTTATATCATCTCTATTTTATATCTTTTTCCATTTTTTATTATATATTGCATATTATTGAAATATATATTACGATAGTTTTGAGATAAGTTTGAATCTCCTGCAGTCACATTATTGTAGCATTCATGTTGTTAATATGTTATAAATTGTTTGATCTTGATCACAAGATTTAAAAAATTTAGATTTAATTTTTTTAAAATTATATGTTTTAAATCGGAATCTTTTAATCTTGATTGAATACGTGAATGCATGATTAATTGACAGTAGAAAATTTAGGTCCCTTTGAGATTTGAACAAGTTTTTCAAAATTAAATTTATATTAAAAATTAAAATTAATTATATGTTGCAGATATTGAATGAAAGTTATATCATCAATTTAGTTAAAGTGTGTCTTAAAAGCTTAAGTGATGGGCATAAAGAAAATACATTTTGAGATTACATAATTTAGAGTTGAAGATAAATAGAAGGGTTTCATAATCATAGTAGTAATTTTGTAGAGTTGTAGAGGCAAGTGTAACTTCCTAAAAGCGTGTTCATAGAGTTTGAGAAGTCTTACAGATATCTAAGGGAGAATGGGAAACATTTAGAAGTATCTTGGGTCTGAGCGATTCATTTATATATATATATATATATATATATATATATATATATATATATATATATATATATATATATATATATATATATATATATATAGATAGATAGATAGATAGATAGATATATAGAGAGAGAGACTAGAAAATAGGGTTTGTTTTGGAAAATTAGGTGATTATTTTTTAAAACTCATTTTTAATATTTTGTAATAACTTTTGGAAGTATAGTGAATTAGAGAGTTTTTCTCTACCCTATAGTAGATCGTTTGGTCGACCTGGGTAAACAAGTTATTGTATTTTTTTGTCCTTTATCTTCTTCTGCCAAGTTAAATTATTGTATTATTGCATAGAGAGTTATTTTTGTTGAAGACCATTTATTTTGATTGTTATTGGTTTATGTCCCTACACTTAAATTATTTTGGTGTGATTAAACCTTTCAATTTCACAACAAGTGACATCCACTATAGGACAAATGACTTTTGTTTACAAATAAGCATCATGGATTCCAAATGCAAGATTGAGATGTTTTCCATAGACAACAATTTTGGGTAGTGGAAAGTGAATATGCAAGCAATCTTAACTCAAGAGAAGTATTTTAAAGCATTGAAGGGTAAGTCATTGGTGCTTGCATTCCTAACACAAAGAGAGAAGGACGAGATTGTGAATAAATGATGCTTGTCGTGACTATATGTAAAATATAGTCTGTCGGGTACTTGACTGCAAGTGCACAGTCTAGTCGCTTTAGTTTTAAAAGATATCGATCCCACATGAACCTATGGTCAAACTAGTGTTACTAACGTCACTATGTTTAGCTAAGGGGATTGATTAGTAGAAGTTCGGGGGTAATATAGTATATCTAAGGGGAATTTTTGGTTTTAAGAAAGAATTAATGGAAGGAATCAGTATGCAGCGCATTAATCGTCAGGGATTCGATAAGTCACCGGTGAATAGTTTAAATGCCAAATATCTCTCAATAGAAAATGTTTATTTAAAAGACTTTATCTTACACTCTCGTGGTTGTTGATTCGGCCTATAACTTTAAGTCAGAATGTACGCTCTCGCTGTCCCATTTGAGGTCAAAATTACTTTTTGAAAATGAATAAGTTCTAATTGCTTTTAAAGTGCTCTCGCTGTTTTTAAACTCAATGCTTAATTTTTACTATCCAGCTCGAGCCTCACGCTCTCGCGATTGTTGGTTCTCACCTTACTTAATTTCCCACTCTCGTGGCAAAATCGTATTATATAGCTTTTCACGCTTTTGTGATAAAGTTAATTAAATTTAGATTAAAAACTTCAGCCTAAAAGGCTATTTGAGAAAAAAGGTTTTCACCGGTTATTATTAAATCCCGTCAAATTAAGTTGCTACATACCGATACCGGTAGTTTAGCCAGACATATTAAATAAGGCAAACACAAGGCATAAACAGATCAATATTGCGGCAAACATGCTTATAATAATAAATTGGCAATAACAATAATAATTCAATAAAAACCTGGAGATCGAAGTAACAGAGTATAGCGATTCTTGGAGTACTTGAGCAGTCCTCCACAAGTCGGCAGGATTTGCTTCTTCAATACAAATTACTATTAAAATTAAATAAAGTGTAGTAGTTCCCTAATGTAGGAAACTACTACTATGGCTAACTGGAAAACTAACTGGAAAAAGGGGAACTCTAAAAAGAATGGCGAATACAATAAGGCAACAGAAACAAGGTTGGTGGAAAGAAAAATTGCTAAAAGCTAGAAAGCTGAAAACTAAATTGCAGAGCATAAATCTCAAAATAGGCGTCCCCAATTTTTCCCATTCTGGTCCTTTATATAGTGTCCTCTATGTCTTGGTGGTTGAGAAAATCAAGGGAGACTTGGTCTTGAGTGAGGAATCCGTGGGAATAAGTTTGTTGGAGGATATTTAGGCACGTTTGGGTGCCTGTGGCTGACTGTTTCACAGCGCAAATAATGGCCGCGTGACGCTCGTCATGGGCCTGTGACGACCGTCGCAGTCTGGGCCGTGATGAGCGTCGTGAACCTGTGACGGTCGTCACATCTGCAAAATCTGTATTTCTATTTTTTTTTTGTTTTTCTGTGCTTTTTTCACCTGTTTCTTCTTCTTTTTCTTCCTTTTCTTCATTTTGCTCTTTGGTGCATGGAGATTTAAATGCCTGCAAAAACAACACGAATACTTGCGCAATAATCGGGATATCAGTCAAAATGGTGTGATCTTTGAGTGTAAAATAAGGCAATTACCTGATGTGTTTTCGCGTTATCAAACTCACCTAAACTTGAATCTTTGCTTGTCCTCAAGCAAATACAATTTTGAAAAAATAAAGTTAAACACGAATACATTACTCGTTCGTACGTGGTTGTCAGGTGGATTAGTAGGATGTCTGATATTGAGTAAAACACCAAAGATACTATGACGACACGAGCTTTCAGCTTTAGCATAGATCTCTCCTTTACACAAGCCAGTTCGAATCATGCTATTATAGCTCGACCTAGTGTCTCTGTTTCTATTTCACCCGGTTTCATTCTAGCGCAATCACATTAAGCCATTTGCCTCCGCACGCACTTAGTGAAGTAGCCGGTTAGTGACTTTGATCCTTTTCTTAGCATGGGGGTCTGGTACACCAGTGTTGTACCCCTTTATGTATCCCCTTTTTGAAGGTTGTGGGGGATCGAACCGTAGTTCGCCCTACCGAGTCCAGTACCAGGTACCTCTGGACCAACCAACTGGCGTTTCTATTCCTTCTTTTTGCATAACTTTGCAACCTTTTGTATGGTTCTTTTATCAATTTCTTGATAGCAACAGTATGAAGGAGTTTCTTAATTTGTAGGCATCAAACACTTATATTCATCGGCTCTCCACATGGTTTGTGCTTGAGACGGTGCTGACTGCTAGTATAAACTACTAGGGGTTAATCTCGAATGGAGACTTAAGGTGTCGGTATAATGGTTATTCAAACTGATCTCGTAGAAATAAGGGATCTCGGGTGTCGGGACGGTATCAATCTTGTTAGATCTTTCTGAGTTTTCCTGACAAAGCCTCCGCGAGACAACCTATGTACTCGGAGGGTATGCATTTAATCTTAAGAAAAAAAATTGTTATGCCAGAATATGTAAAAATGATTGAAAAGGACAAGCAAAAAAAATTTATATTGGCTGAAAATATTAGCATAGAAACAAGTAGAGGAGTGATAAGGATTTCCTCTCATATTTAAACAATGAATTGTCCTCAATGCGACAGTATACAGAAGTAAAAAGGAAAGAAACAAAAATCACTGCTCGTCATTAAGCGGCTGGCTTCTTCGTGCTCTGGCTCTTGCTCTTGTGCGCTCACCTCGTCCTCGCTGGGTAGAATCCAAACCCACGTGCTAAGTGTATTCCTGGATGGCATCTACGCGATAAGTCAGGGCACTCATCTGGTCTGAAAGTTCTGCCATCCCCTTATCATGCCAGTTAGCATAATCGTGTTGATCTCGCTGCATTTGCTGGATCGCTTGCATCATTTCTGTTTGGCGATCTTCCATTATTTGGTTGTGTCGTAACATCTCGGCGTAGATGTTTTCCATGGAGGCGGGTCTTCGTTCGCTTCTTCGTTGTCCTCGGGGAGAAGTCTCTGCAGCGTGCTCTTGAGGTGGTTGAGACATGCCTCTGTCAAGCTCCTCTTCGACTTCATCTGTACCATTACCAGAATTTCCATCATTTGGCTCGGGGGCCTCATATCAAAAATCCAATTTGCCATTTCTCTTGGATCTGTGCGGTTCCTGTTGGGCATGATGATGCTCCGTACTGTCTTGTTTCTAACAACAGGGTGATACTTCCCATCATCTCTTGCTTTGATTAGGTGTAAGGCACGGCAGTAGTCGATGTCGAGGAATTCTGCTTCCAGGGCTGGTAAGTTGGCTAGCCTATCTCCCAGGTTCAAGCCTAATGCTATGGAGGTGATAATTCCCCCACAACAAAACGCCTGGCTGCCTCTTATGCAAGCAGCCTGGATGTTGGCTAGTAGGAAAGGAGTAACATTGAACGCAATTTGGGCAAACACATAGTGGAGAAGGAAAAGTTCCTTGGAGTTTACCTTGTGGTTGCTGACTCTTCCAAAAACTGTGTGCCCCAGGACTCGGTGAAAGTATCTAATGGTTGGGTTGTAGATATAAGTTGCGTTAAGCGTATCCCAACTCGTTGCGTTCATGTTGGTGAGGTTGTGCCAAACTTGGAATGCTATCTCTGACCATCCTTCTGGGATGGTCAGAGATAGATTCCTTCTCCATGTCAGAAACCAAGCATTCTCGCTATCTGGGTTTGATTAAGGGAATACTCGGTGCCGAACATTCTAAATGTGGCGACACCGGTGAGGTATTGGGTAGCTCCAGGGGGCGTGATATAAGAGTAGGAACTCAAAAATTCCAGGGTAAGCGCTTCGTAGGTTGACTGCGGTGTGGTACAAAGCTGCGTCAAGCTGGAGTTAGCGAGCATCCACTCCACACCATCCAAAAGTCCTAACTCCCTTAGGCATTCGTGATCAACATACCTCGTAGCTTGAACGGAGCACTGGTAGAACTTAAGGTAGTTGCTTCTTTGGCGTTCGCCGGCTTCTCCGTTTCGGTGTAGCTCTTTCTTGACGGGCCATTTGATAAGTTGTATGAACTTTTTGGTATTGGTGGGTGAGATGGAGTGTTTGTGAGTTACACGCTTGAAGGAAATGTAAAGAATTTAGTAGATGAAGAGAAGAATGGTAATGAGAGTGATAATTGGTGAGGAAGAAGAGAGAAAGAGCTCCTGCGTTTATAGGCGAGCTCTCTGGAATTCGTGACGGTCGTCACAGGAGTGTGACGGTCGTCACGCGCAACGGTCGTCCGCATGCCGCGTGACGATCATGGAAGATCCGTGACGGTCGTCACGTCTGTGAGACGGACGTCACCCTTTAGTGACGGTCGTCACACGCTGATTTTCAAAAAATTTCTCTTTCACAGGTTTCAGTAGCATATGATAACAGCAAAAATGATAGCTAAGCAATTTTAATTTTAACAGCATAAATGCAAAAATAAATAAATAAATGAAATAAGCGTAATTAAATGAACAATAATTGAATTAATAAATTGAAATTAAATGTAACATAGGAAAAAATTGTAGCGATAACATAGCAAACAAAAACAATAGAACAAAAGTAATGAAATAAATAAATGTGCTCCCTCCCCACACAAAACAAAGCAGTGTCCTCATTGCTTAGTGCGAGTAGGAGAAATCAGTGGTCAGTATGATTAGCCACATTTTTGTCCCAATGCAGCGACAACTTCGTTCAGATAATGAAACTGCTCAACGGCTATATCCATCAGGCCTAGGACATCAAAGCGTATGAGCTTTATCTCTTCTTTCACAATGGTGATGTCAGCTTGGAAAGCATTCAGACGGGTGATGAGCATGGCATGATTATCAGCATAAGATGGAGGAACCGGTTCATCAATGTTATAATAGTTATGAGGTGTTTCAGGGTCAGATTCTTCCTTATGGATAGGGTCATTGATACACTCATATTTGGGCGGTGTAGCGGGAGGTGAAGGTGGATCAATAGGGTGTTCCTCTAAGTCATAGAGCCAGTTATCGCGGTTGTGAACACTCGTTTTCTCATGGTTAGGCAAGGTGAATAGTCGAACCACTTCGTTACTGATGAGATAATCAAAGGTATCCATCCCAATGTTTCCTATGATTCTGCTGTCAAAGCAAAATTCGATATCCATTGGACGAATGTTTCCAAAAGGTATAATTTCATAACGTGGGCGGACAAGTCCGATGGCGTCTGCTATCATGGTTACTAGGCCACCTATGATTATTGGGGTACGGTTATTCTTAGCAAGGTGGACAAATCTTTCCATCATGAATGTCATTATATTGACGTGTCGACCTTGATCGACACATAGCAAGATGAATAGTTCATCGCGGGACACTAAGGTGTTATTCTCTTCCTTACCAAATAAGGTGTGGGCTAGTATTTTATGAAAGTATCGGATAGCAGGGTTATGGATCTTTTGTGAGTGCATTTCATTCGGGTTAGGGTTGGATTCTCCAGATATGCTCCCCCAGAAGTCGTCGAGGTCGATGTCATCGATTAGGTCCTCCTGGCGGGTAGTAAAAACGAAAGGGCCGTTAGGGAATCCTAGGAGGTCAGCAAGGTCTCGACGGGTGTAGGTGAAGTCCATGCTAAATAACCTAAAGGATATCAACCATTTGTTAAGTCCGTAACCATGCTTAGGGATGTATACAAGGGAGCTCAGGAATTCTAAGGTTAGTTCACGGTACGTGACAAACCGTCTCTTAATGGCTGCGTTCTCCCACCCCAGCTGGTTAAACATATATAGGATGCTATCTCGGATGCCTAATTTATCCATGGTCGGTCCATCATAATATATGGTCAATGCCATATCCTTCCAGGCTAGATAATCATACCGCATGCGTTGAACTCTGCCTCTGAAAACTGTCTCTGATTGTTGCATGATGAAAGTAATTAACTAACTAGTTAGTAATTTTCCTATTTGTCAGTATCCAGTATGTCTAATTTAGTTACTAGAAACAACAAGAGTGACTGCAAAAAATCAAGAAGAGGGGAGCAAATAAAATAAAGAAGAAAATCAAAGAAGGGAAAAATAGAGTGTAAGAAAAATAACAAAAAGAAAAAAAAAGATGGGTTTTCTCCCACTAAGCACTTTGTTTAATGTCGCAAGTTTGACAGTAGTCTCGTGTTGTACTAGGTTTGGGGTTGAGCGGGCAGCTCTATGAGTCTGAGACTGTTCGAATAGTCTCTGTTTTCTATATTATGATAGTGCTTTAAGCGCTGCCCGTTTACTATAAAAGGGTCACTATTCCTACCTTTTATTTCTATCGCACCACTATTGAGAACCTTGGTGATCTCGAAAGGACCAGACCACCGAGATTTGAGTTTTCCTAGAAAAAGTTTAAGTCTTGAATTGAATAGCAGCACTACGTCGCCGACTTTAAACTCCTTCCTAGAAATGCGTTTGTCATGCCATCTTTTGGTTCGTTCTTTGTAGATCCTGGAATTCTCATAAGCGTCCAATCTCAGCTCCTCTAATTCGTGGATGTCCAGAATGTGTTTCTCGCCTGCGGAAGTGTAGTTTATATTTAGGGTTTTAATTGCCCAATACGCTTTGTGTTCCAATTCTACAGGGGGGTGGCATGATTTACCATAAACTAGTTTGAAGGGTGTGGTTCCTATCGGGGTTTTGTAAGCCGTCCTGTAGGCCCACAAAGCTTCGTTTAGTTTGGATGACCAGTCTTTTCTGGATATTCCTACGGTCTTCTCAAGAATTTGTTTTATTTATCGATTCGAGACTTCGACTTGCCCGCTAGTTTGTGGATGATACGGTGTTGCTACGCGGTGTCGGACTCCATACTTCAGAAGGAGTTTTCCAAATATATTCGATATGAAGTGGGAGCCACCGTCACTGACTACTAATTTTGGCACACCGAATCTGGGAAAGATAATGTTTTTGAATAACTTGATCACTACTCGTGTGTCATTTGTTGGAGAGGCTACAGCCTCGATCCATTTTGAGACATAGTCGACAGCAACGAGTATGTATTTATTACCAAAAGAAGCTGGGAATGGTCCCATAAAGTCAATCCCCCATATGTCAAAGACTTCGACTTCTAAGATTCCCGTTTGTGGCATTTCATCGCGTCTTGAGATGTTGCCAGTGCGTTGGCACCGGTCGCATTTTATAACCGCGTTATGGACGTCTTTCCATAGAGTAGGCCAAAAGAGGCCGGATTGCAGGATCTTAGTGCAGGTCTTTGAGGTACTTGCATGCCCTCCATAAGGGGCGGAATGGCAATTAGAGATTATATCATCGATTTCATCCTCAGGAACACATCGACAAAAAATACCGTCGGTCCCTCTTTTGAAAAGAAGAGGTTCATCCCAGTAATACTATTTTAGGTCGTGAAAGAACTTCTTCTTTTGTTGATACGATAGGTCCGGTGGAAGTCCTCTTACGGCTAGGTAGTTGACAAAGTAAACATACCATGGCAGAGTTGCATTCACGTGTACTTCTTCCATGGGTTCTTCTATTTCTGTATCGTTTAATGTCAGTTTAGACATATCACTTTCCATTTGGGCTATGAGTCGTTCGTAAGGGAAATCGACATTAATTGGGATTTGTTCAGGCTTGTTCCCTTCGATAGGAGATAAGTGGTCTACTACTACGTTTTCAGTACCTTTCTTATCTTTTATTTCTAAATCAAATTCTTGTAAGAGCAGGATCCATCTTAAAAGTCTTAGTTTGGCATCCTTCTTACTTAACATATATCTAATAGCGGTGTGGTCGGTATAGATGATAATTTTTGCCCCTACTAGGTAGGAACGGAATTTGTCCAAAGCGAACACGACAGCTAGAAGTTCTTTCTCAGTGGTGGCGTAGTTCATTTAGGCAGGATCAAGCGTTCTACTCGCATAGTAAATAGCATGAAGCTTCTTATCTTTCCTTTGTCCCAGTACTGCGCCTACGACGTAATCACTCGCATCGCACATGATTTCAAATGGTAATCTCCAGTCAGGTGGTTGCATTATGGGTGTGGTGATTAAAGATGTTTTCAGTTGGTTGAACGTTGTTAAGCATTTTTCATCAAATATGAAGTCAGCGTCTTTCATTAATAATCTTGTAAGTGGCTTGGTTATTTTTGAGAAATCTTTAATAAAGCGTCGGTAGAAACCGGCGTGTCCTAGAAAGCTTCTTATTTCTCGTACGGTTTTCGGAGGTTGAAGATTTTCTACAATTTCGATTTTAGCTTTGTCTACTTAAATTCCTCTGTCAGATACCACATGACCTAATACAATTCCTTGTTGAACCATGAAATGGAATTTCTCCCAGTTTAAAACGAGATTTACTTTCACGCATCTTTCGAGTACCATTTCGAGGTTAGATAGACATCCTTCAAAACTCTGCCCGCAAACAGAAAAATCGTCCATAAAGTCTTCCATGATGTCGTCTATAAAATCGGCGAAGATCGCCATCATGCATCTTTGAAATGTTGCGGGAGCGTTACATAGGCCAAATGGCATGCGTCGGTAGGCGAATGTACCATAAGGGCATGTAGAGGTAGTCTTTTCTTGGTCGTCGGGATGGATTGGGATTTGAAAGAATCCTGAATAACCGTCTAGATAGCAGAAGTGAGAATGCTTAGCCAATCGTTCAAGCATTTGGTCAATGAAAGGTAGAGGGAAATGATCTTTACGAGTGGCTTTATTTAGTTTTCTATAGTCAATGCACATTCTACTTCCGGTCACAACTCTTTGTGCTATGGATTCGCCCTTCTCGTTCTTAACGACTGTAACACCTCCTTTCTTGGGTACTACATGAACGGGGCTAACCCATTGACTATCTGAGATTGGGTATATGATTCCAGCATCTAGAAGTTTCTTTACTTCATCCTTGACTACGGTACTTAGGATTGGGTTGATCCTTCTCTGGTGTTCTCTAGAGGTTTTACAGTCTTCCTCTAGCATAATACGGTGCATACAGATTGAAGGACTTATTCCTTTTAGATCGGCGATGTTATATCCTAACGCTGTTGGATATTTTCTTAGGACATCTAATAATTTCTCAGTTTCCATCTGTCCTAAGTCAGCGTTGACTATTACTGGTCTTTTCAGTTCAGTGTCTAGGAATTCGTATCTTAGGTTCTTTGGTAGTGTTTTTAGCTCCAAGTCAGGTTTCTTTGGGCATGGCATGTGGTTGGGTGTAAGTGCTAAGCACTCGCTTAGACTTTCGTTTTGGATTGGTTCATGCCAATTATTGTCTTCAAAGATTGGAGGGATTTGGATTTTCATTATTTCAGAGTACGTGGTTTCTTCCATCTCCATCTCTCTTACGCATTCGTCTATGACATCAAGCAGATAGCAGGTGTCGTCTATAGCTGGCGCTTGTAAGAATTGGGTCAAGATGAATTCAACCTTTTTCTCTCCAACTTCGAATGTCAGCTTACCTCTCTTTACGTCTATTATGGCTCCGGCGGTAGCCAAGAATGGCCTTCCTAGAATGATAGGTGTACTGGCGTCTTCTTTGATGTCCATGATTATGAAATCGGTAGGAATGTAAAATTGTCCTACACGAACTGGGACATTCTCTAGTATACCGACAAGATATTTGATTGAGCGGTCAGCTAATTGAATAGACATCTTTGTCGGTCTTAATTTTCCCATACTGAGCCTTCTACAAATGGTTAAGGACATTACGCTAATGATGGCTCCTAGATCGCATAGAGCTTTGTCTATGATGAATTTTCCAATGACACAGGGTATGGAGAAACTACCTGGGTCTTTTAGTTTAGGAGGCATGTTATTCTGGATTATGGCGCTACACTCGGCAGTAAGTGTAACTGTTTCTTCATCCTCAATCTTTTTCTTATTGGATAGGATTTCCTTAAGAAATTTGGCGTAGGAGGGCAATTAAAGATTATATCATCGATTTCATCCTCAGGAACACATCGACAGAAAATACCGTCGGTCCCTCTTTTGAAAAGAAGAGGTTCATCCCAGTAATACTGTTTTAGGTCGTGAAAGAACTTCTTCTTTTATTGATACGATAGGTCCGGTGGAAGTCCTCCGACGGCTAGGTAGTTGACAAAGTAAACATACCATGGCAGAGTTGCATTCGCGTGTACTTCTTCCATGGGTTCTTCTATTTCTGTATCGTTTAATGTCAGTTCAGACATATCACTTTCCATTTGGGCTATGAGTCGTTCGTAAGGGAAATCGTCATTAATTGGGATTTGTTCAGGCTTGTTCCCTTCGATAGGAGATAAGTGGTCTGCTACTACGTTTTCAGTACCTTTCTTATCTTTTATTTCTAAATCAAATTCTTGTAAGAGCAGGATCCATCTTAAAAGTCTTAGTTTGGCATCCTTCTTACTTAACAGATATCTAATAGCGGCGTGGTCGGTATAGATGATAATTTTTGCCCCTACTAGGTAGGAACGGAATTTGTCCAAAGCGAACACGACAGCTAGAAGTTCTTTCTCAGTGGTGGCGTAGTTCATTTAGGCAGGATCAAGCGTTCTACTCGCATTGTAAATAGTATGAAGCTTCTTATCTTTCCTTTGTCCCAGTACTGCGCCTACTACGTAATCACTCGCATCGCACATGATTTCAAATGGTAATCTCCAGTTAGGTGGTTGCATTATGGGTGCGGTGATTAAAGATGTTTTCAGTTGTGTCGCTTCCGCGAAAAACAACCGGCGGGAAAAACAAACAAACAGAGCCGCCACCGTGCGTTATTTATCCCAAAGGAGGGAAAGGAAATGCTCGAAGTAAACCTGGAAAGGAAATGGTCTTATGACCGAAGATTACAAGGTACGGGAGTCGGTTACGCAAGGGGAAGGTATTAGCACCCCTCACGTCCGTCGTACTCGACGGGATCCACGCTCAAAAGAATAGAATAAGGTTGCTAAATAACTGCTCAAAGAATGCACACACACTGGAATCAAACACAGATGGAAGAAGACGGAGGAAGCGGACTCGGCAGGATGTCGCATCCTGGGCCTACGTAGTTTGTCAGAAACAAACATCAGAGTCAACGTAGTTCGGGGAAATAGGGAACGGGCTCGCTAGGATATCGCATCCTATGCCTACGTATCTCATCTGGAATGAGAATCAGAGCTACTGTAGTTCGGCTCACGTACGCCGAAACAAAACACACGCACAGACGCTGAGACGTCAGAACAAACACAAACAAGGAAACCGAATGCCAATAGCTGGACTTGCATCAGACTCCATACACAACAAACAAACGCACACAGGAAACCGAATGCCAATTGCTGGACTTACATCAGACTCCAAACACACCACAAATAAACACAGGAAACCGACTACCAATCGCTGGACTTACGTCAGACTCCAAGCAAACAAGAGATTAACCGGACGCTGAGTCATCAAAAACAACAAAAAAAAGTGAACAAACAAGCTAACAGGGAGTCTGGTACTCGAGCCTGCTATCTGTCAAGCAAACACACACAAAAAAGGAAAAGGGTGCCTGGAGAGATCTCGCACGATCTCCTGCCTACGTACCTCATCTGGTATGAGGATCAGGGCGACGTAGTTCCCCTTAATAGGGGAGAAACTTTCTCCTAACCCAGAGACTAGGGAGATAACAGACTACTAGGGAGACTACGACTCGAGCCTAGAAGTTGTCATGCATACGATCCCTATGTTGAGGTCTCTAATCCTAACTCGCACAGGCGGCAAGTCAACAACACAGCAAGTAAGCAAACGGGTGAACAGGTATCACACACTATATGCAAACAAGAAGGCTCACACAACATGGCTGGGCTTTAGTCAAGGGGTCAAATCAACCTCGACAAACAAGCCAACTGGAAAGGGGTATTGTTTGCTCTTAACCCTAACATTGAGAGTTAGGGTGAAGCAGATGAAATGGGAGATGAGGGTAAGACCTCATAGCTCTTATCCCTGGCCTGGGAGAGCTTCAATCAATGAAAGTGTGGGAGTCCAGAATCAGGAACTCTACTCCACATAACTGACACAACCAGATCTTGGGTTCTTATTCAAAGTGCATCAACACATGGTGTGAGCAGCATGAATGACACAACTGAATAGCAGGGGGTGGATTGCACACCCCTTCTATCTGCCAATGCCTCTTCACTTAGGAGGTCTTTAAATGTACAAGGCACAAAGATAAACAAACACAAACATTGCCTCTTAAGGAGGGCTTCAGACAGGTGCCTGCCAAAGTAACATGACAGGTCTTCCAGACTACATGAAGTCAGAGGTCATTACCTAAGTGGTATGCCAACCATAAGAAAAGCAAAGCAAAGTTCAAATGAACTTAAAGCAACTTAGGTACCTGTGTAAACAACTAAACAAATCAGTACAGTGTTCAGACAAAACAATCAGAGAGTCCAACAGTGAGACAACTAATCATCAGACAACATCAATGCAAGGCATGAGATGCAAGCAAACTAAATTAATTCATCCTCCACAAGACCTACAAAACAGCAAGGTTAGTCAACCAAAATAGCTTGTATCTTAAGTGATGAGATCATATCAACCAATGTGACAAATTGCTTGAAAACCTGAAACACAAAGTCCAAAGGATGAGACCAAACCACTAGCTCAAAGGCTAGGGTCAAAGGTGGGGCAAAAAGTCAAAACAGAACTTGATATCCAACATGAAGCAACTTCAAACACATATGAACAAGTCCTAAAAAGGACCAAATCAAAATCAAATGGCAAAGTCATTTCATGTGCAAGAGAAGTCAAAGGAAATTTCAAAGCATACATGTGGACATTGAGAATGAAAATTCTAAATCAAAACAGAAATGATTCAAGTAATTCTGGAAATATTCATGAGCATTCAACACATACAACATGATCATCATACAAAAAATCAGAATCAACAAAGATCATTTGATGTGGAAATTAAATTGCACAAGTTGAACAACCAAATGTGTGACACAAATTGTCACACCATGCAAACATGTGCATAAAACAGAAATGGTAAATGATAAAAATACCAAACCAATCCTAAAACATCCATCAATATGTCAAGAATCATCCTGCAAAATTTCATGGCAATTGGATTAAAATCAAGCATTTCACAATGGAAAGAATGGAGCAAGGTCACAAATGTACACATGTCCACATATTCTAACACAAATCAAAATCCATCCAAGCACAACTTCAGAATTTTGCACCATAAAATTCTAGACATTCTAAGGAACAAGTAGCAAAAAACCAGGCATTTTTTGGATCATTTTTCAAATAGCTATGATTTATTGAAGTTGGCAAAAAATTGAATTAAAAAATGATTAAGCATGTGGAATTTATGAGGGAAAAGCCAAAAGAGGAATTGATTTGAAATTATGCTGTCAGCCAGAATCGAACTATGTAACGCGCTAGCCAATCAGAATGAGCGCTTGGCACGAAACGGTTCCGTTTTGCAGGAAAGCCCTAGCCTCATGCTAGCGACGGACAGACGCGGACGCTAGGGCGTCGCTAAGATGAAGATCTTCATCTTCCTCACGAAGATGAAGATGAACAGCATGAAGTTCATACGAATTTTTCCAGAATTTCCAGAATTTTCCAGAATTTTACAAATTATATATCATTGGAAAGCTCTTTCAATGTAAAATTCAAATATCATATTATCTAAGCCTAAATCTCCATGGATTTTCTGAATCGAAGCAAAGAAGTTTCTAGATCTAAACTTGAAATCATCATATCTCACTCAATTTTCATCCAAATTCCACAAAATTTATATCAGAATTCTCACCACAACAAGATCTACAAGATTATGTACATAAAATAGAAAATTAAGGTGATCGAAAATGTGACCTCTTGAAGGTCAGTTCTTGAATTCTGCAGATTCCAGGCCAGGCAAGCATGCAAATCCACTCCAAATCACTTGTTATGAAGTTTGATGATGAAATTGAGGCTTGGAAACGTGTAGATCTAGCTCAATTTGCATTTGCCATTTTTGAGTTCTTGAACTTCACATGCACAATTCTGGTCCAAACTTGATGATCCAAGGCTTGATCTCTGCTAAATCAACACTAGAGAACCAGAATATGGAAGAAGATTCAAGGCTTATGTGAGAAAAATTTGAATTAAGATTGGGAGAAAATTTTGGAGGGAAATGAAAACTGGATCTAGAAATGGTGAATTGTGATTAACCCCTTGAAATTCTGTTATGATTTAGTATATATACCATGTGCTAATCCTATTTTAATTAAAATTAATCAAGGTTTAGTTGAAGTTAAGCAAGATAAGGTGTGGTGACAAAAATTGAAATTTTGTGGTGCATGGCAATTCCAAACGTGAACAGTACCATGTGCTTGATCAAAGTCACTCAAAATCATTTTTTAAACACATTGGCAATGGCAAAAAGTTCTCATGATGCACCAATTTTAAATTTATGATTTTCCCTCCAAAATCTTCATGAATAAGCAAATGATCATATGTTCAAATTTCATGTAATGTGATGATTGATTTGGAAACTTCATGTTATGAGAAGCAAAATGCAAAAAGAACCACCAAATTTGGATTTATGAATCAAAAGTTATGGCCATTTGAAGTTCCATGCATCCTTGGCAATGATTTGACCATATCTCCTCAACCATTCATCAGATGCTCATGATCTTGGACTTTTTGGAAATGGGAGAGAGAGATCTTCAATTTTTATGTTGGACAAAATTTCATTTGAAGCTTCTTTGATGATGCAAGATCAAGTTGAATTTGAACCAAAAACCTTCCATTTTTGGAAACTTTCAATTACAGGTCACTTTCCATTTTTGGAAACTTTTGCACAGACCTCAAATTCTTCAATATATGCATTTTACATGATTAATAAGCCTCTTTTGAACATGAATGAGATGTTGAAACTCATTTCTCCACCTCCTAGCCCTCAGTTGACTTTCTGTTGACTTTCTAGTTGACAGATGACTTAGAAACGCCCTGATCAGCCTGAACCTCAACCACTTGAGGAAATGGCTCCAAAATGAAACCCTAGCTTATAAAAGCTCAATAAAATCATATGATCCCTATCTCAATAGAATGCCTCATGTCTTTGAGAAACCCTGACGGAAAGAATGCAATTGATCAGGATTGACCAGAGGTCAAAACCCTAATCCCAAGGAACCTGAGCATGAATTCTGAAACCTTTGATAAGGACATAACCATGATGATGATGATGTACCCTTGCAATCAAGATAATGCTCAACCTCCTTGAAGAACCAAGAAAACCCTAATTGAAGCATAAACCCTCAGATGGTTGGAGATCAAATTCAATAAGACCCTCAGGCTTGAACCACACAACTTCTCCATCTCTGACAAGACCTTAGAGGATGACATGTCTTATTATTCACATGATATGCAATATGCAATGACTAATGCCCTAAATATGAAATGCAATATGCTAAGCTAGTCCCAAGAGAGGAGGGCAAATTTTGAGGTGTTACAGCTGCCCCTATTCAATCCACTATGAACCTGTCGATATGAATAGCCTCGGCTTTCAGATGATCAGAGTGAAGAGTGGTTGAATACCAAGAACAGACGAACAATTTGCGCTCCGCTGGGGATTATTATGTTTTTTTGCTTTTCCTGAACCCCGAAACTTTTTTTTGATTTTTTTGATTTTTTTTTTTTTTTTTTTTTTGAACCTCATATCAAATATGTTCTTCCGCGCGGATGATCCCGGATCACCGCATTTGAACCCCGGCTTTCGCGCTGATCGCGTAACATTCTCTGATCTTCATTTCCATCTCTGCCCGACGGAAAATTTTCCTCCAATATCGCGCTACTGGGGAACATTGTTGCTCTAACGTCATGATGCTAAACTCCTCAGAGTAACATCTTCCAACTTCCATCTCGCACGTCGGAAACCTTCTCCAGTATCGCACTACTGGGGAATACCGTTGACCCAACGTCACGATGCTAAACTCCTCAGAGTAGCATCTTCAAACTTCCATCTCACACGACAGAAATCTCCTCCAGTATCGCACTACTGGTGAATACCGTTGACCCAACGTCACGATGCTAAACTCCTCAAAGTAACATCTTCAAACTTCCATCTCGCACGACAGAAATCTCCTCCAATATCGCGCTACTGGGGAACATTGTTGCTCTAACGTCACGATGCTAAACTCCTCAGAGTAACATCTTCAAACTTCCATCTCGCACGACAGAAATCTCCTCCAGTATCGCACTACTGGGGAATACCG